>NC_053493.1:170569921-170909921 GCF_905171775.1 Rana temporaria
AGTGTCATAAAAAAAAAGGAAAGAGGCACCACTGTACCTTTCCAACCTGGGCCTGGCCGGGAACCTGAGCGCCTGCATCTGCCACTACTGCTGATGGTTCAGCTTCCTCCATTATGGACCACCGCAGCTGCCGCCACTGAGTTTTAAATAGCTTATTTTCCTTTGCTTAGCTCCTCCTATGAGCGAAAGGAAGTCCCAGCCAGATGACCAGCCTCTTCCTCCTGCCTTCCAGCAGCTGGAACCAAGTGCTGCTAAGCCCTGCCGGACGTCTCCACCCACTGGAACTGACGTCACCCGCCGTCCAGGATTCGGCTCCGCCATGCAGAGACCTTGCATGGACGCTCAGTGTGAGCACAACAGCGGCCCCCCCGAACACCCTGGGCAGACAACCCCCGACCGACCATTACTCCTTTGACTCGGCGAAGGAAAAGACACCAGAGCTCCCCCCTCACGTACGGGAAGGAGCTGGGTTGGTCTGAGACAATCAAACAGATAAAGGTACTGCCAAAACCCTCCTGGAGAGAGCGCAGCCCCTCTGGTTCCCCAGCAGTGCTTTCATGGCGGAGGAAACACTAAAAACTGAAGGCATTGTGGAAGCAGCTGCTTTTTAAAGGGGCGTTGTCACACAGTGTTTCCTGTGAAGAGGTGGAGCTACGCTCTCTCCAAGGTGCTGTCCTGAAAGGCGAAGGGAGAAAAAAACAACACTGGCAGAATCACTAGGCGAAAATGAAGGTAAGAAAGCCTAAAAAAGAAAAACATGCATATATCACATCTAAAAAGTGGTAAGCTACATGATAATAAAGGTTTGCTTTTGGATTTAATACCACTGTAATAAATGTTGCCAAAGATGTGCACACTTCCACACCATTCTACTAAAGCAATATTGCACAGGTCCTCAGAGTCCCATATGAGCTCACAGAGTTGTGCATCCCTATTAACAGTCTCTATGAATGCTTAGGTTGAAATAAAAATTGCACATACTCCCGTATGATTATATGTCCCATGTGAGCCCATAAACATGAGTTTTGAAACAGTCTGCTTTTAGTGGGCACTCTAAGGGCCAGTTCAGACCAGATGCAGTTCTGTACAGTTTCGTGTGCATTTTTTATGCACTTAAAATGCATGCACAGTGTTTTCCATGTATTCCAATGGCTCTAGTTCACACCATGCAGTCAGTTTCCGGTGCAGAAACTGACCGGAAACTGACTACATGGTGTGAACTAGAGCCATTGGAATACATGAAAAACACTGTGCATGCATTTTGTGCAGAAAAAAAGCACACGGAACTGAACGGAACTGCGTCTGGTGTGAACTGGTCCTAAATGCATATGAAGTGTAAGAGTAACGTAGACATGAAGCTTTTTCAAGATTTTTAGCTTATGTGCATGCCTTTGATCTTCACCATTGTGTAAAAAAGGCACAATTTAAAATATTTATTACAAATACATTTTTAGGTTTTATATTTAATAAGCAATTTAAAAGTTATAAAGAACATATAAGGAATATCCGCGTTAGCTGTGCTTCAAAAGTAAATACATTATGAAAATAGTGAATTATAAAGACAGCTGCTAGCAGGGGTCGATAGATAAAACAATCAATAAACATATAGTGCAGTGCTATCGCATGCATTAACAAAAAAGTACATCCTGAACTAAAACCTAAACTTTTTTTCTTATTTCCAAAAAAGTATAGAAAATGGTTAAAATCACTAACATTTTTTTTTTTTTTTTTTGCAGTCAGGAACATTTCACTTCCTGATTCTGAAACACAACAGGAAGTGAGTCAAAGTAATTTAAAATGAGAGGAAATCCCCTCTTAGTCCTCACTGAAACAGATGTCCTCATTGGAATGTATCCCCTTCTATTTTAACAAATGTAAAATGTTGGTTCTCCTATCATTTTGTGTCTCGGGTACATTTGTCAAATTGATAAATAGAGAGGGAAACTGACAACCATAAGCAAAGAAAAACGTTTGAGCTTGGAATATATGAGAGGTCTTTAATATTTTCTTTGTAAACAGCGAGGGCGGGAGGAGTAGTAATTGGTTGTGTCCAAGAATGTCATGTGACAAGCCAGCTGACCTTGCAGTTTAGTAGAATTTGTCATTTGTTTTTGAAAATCTTAATAAAAACAGTTAAAGTGTGGAAACTTTTTGAAGAACCCTCCTACTTTTAATTATGTGGCCACAGCTGAGAACTTCAGTGCCAAGCTGTGTATCTTTTCCAATTCAGTATAAAGGATGAATATGTATACCCTTGTATATAAAGAAACTTACCTTTTCTGGGAAGGTTGCATCAATACTGACACTTTATCATCAAAAAACTTCTTCATTGCAAAGCGATCAAGAGCTTGGTCAGCCCTGAAAAAAAAAAATATATATATAACTGCACGAGTTTATGAAGAATAAATTCCATATCAAACCATGAAGAGTTACCAGGAATCTACACACACACAGATATATAAAATAGAATGGTAAATCTCCTGGAGTGCCTTAGTATTCTGACATATGGCCCCTCCAGTTACAAAAATACCTGAACATTGATTTCAGCCGATTGGATAAGTCTATTTCAGCTGACAATTTTCTACCCAGCTCCACCGATTTTTCATTCTGAGGAACCAGTTAAGAATCATACAGCGCATGTCCACTTTTGCAGCCAAACTGCAAGAACGCCTACTTTTGTTAGTATATTCCTATTAACACAGTATAACTTCAAAAACAATAAAAAGTTGCTGGTTATCTTTTTAAGAGTTTTTACTTGCTCAAACTTACATGCTCTCTGCTTTGTAATGTTTAGGAAAGGGTTTTGGAGCAATGTTTAACTTAATTAACCCTGTCTGTTCTACATTTGCAGTTCTTCATTATCTGATGTACACTAGATTTGATCACCATCTGTCCTAACAAAGGTACAAAGATACTTGAGACTGTCCAGAAATTCTTACAATCAGCCATGACACTGTCTCCTTAAGGACCGGCTCACGAGTATATACGTAGGCAGAATGGCACCGACAGGCAAATCGACATATTTACAGCACTTTGAATTTGCCACCGTGCGCGCCTGCCGCTAGCTCCATGACCATGCCCGCGGACTCTATGTCTGCCGGTGTCCCGCGATCCGATCACAGAGCTGAAGAAAGGGGAGATGCCAATGTAAACACAGAATCGCCCCATTCTGCCTAGTGACATGTCACTGATCGTCTGCCCCCTCTCATCGGGAGCAGCGATCAGTGACGTGTCACAGTAAGCAACGCCCCCCAACAGTTAGAATCACTCCCTAGGACACATTTAACCCCTTCCTAGCCCCCTAGTGGTTAACTCCTTCACTGCCAGTCACATTTACACAGTAACCAGTACATTTTTATAGCACTGATCGCTGTATAAATGTGAATGGTCCCAAAATAGTGACAAAAGTGTCTGATGTGTCCGCCATAATGTCGCAGTCAGGATAAAAATAAAAAAAAATCGCTGATCGCCGCCATTACTAGTAAAAAAATATATATATTAATAAAAATGCCATAAAACTATCCCCTATTCTGTAGATGCTATAACTTTTGCGCAAACCAATCAAGAGGTCCCATTTGCAGTTTGCAAGAAGCCATGTGGGGAACACAGCAAACATGTGGATAAAGGTCAGATGAGACCAAAATTTAATATTTTGGCCTTAAAACAAAATGCTATGTGTGGCAGAAAACCAACACTGAACACATCATCCATAAAACATAGTGGTGGCAGCATCATGTCGTGGGGATGCTTTTCTTCAGCAAAGACAGGGAAAAGGTGGTTAGAATTGATGGGAAGATGGATGGAGCCAAATACAGGGCAATCTTAGAAGAAAACATGTTAGAGCCTGCAAAAGACTTGAGACTGGGGCGGAGGTTCACCTTCCAGCACGACAATGACCTTAAACATACAGCTAGAGCTACAATGGAACGGTCAAAGCATATTCAAGTGTTAGAATGGCCCAGTCAAAGTCCATTCCTAAATCAAATTGAGATCTGTGACAAGACTTGAAAATTGCTGTTCACAGACACTCTCCATCCAACCTCACAGATCCTAATAACATAGTAGGTAAAATTAAATAAAGACAACAGTATCTCCAGTTCAACCTGTGTAGGGTGTGTGTGTGTGTGTGTGTGTGTGTGTGTGTGTGTGTGTGTGTAGGAAAATCATTTTCCATATGCCCGTATATTGTTTTCGCTAAGATGCATGTCCAAGAGTCTTTTAAAACTATCCATACTTCCTGCCAACACCACCGCCCTGACAGTGAACAAACTCCTACGCACCTTAATGTTAAACCGCTTCTCTTCCAGTCTCATCGTGTGGCCCCCGTGTCCTCTTACTCTCCCTGGGACTAAAAAGTTTCATACATATGCTGGGAAAACCGGTGCGATATTTGTAAATATTTGTAAATCACAATCATATCTCCTCTTAAGCGTCTCTTCTCCAGGGAGAATAAATTTAACGCTTGTAGTCGTTCCTCGTAATTGAGGTCCTCCCGTCCCCATATTAATTTATCTGCCCTTCTCTGGACTCTCTCCAGGTCCAGCACATTCTTTGAGGATTGGTGACCAGAACTGGATGGAATACTCCAGATGCGGCCGAACATGAGTTTTATAAAGTGGTAGAATCTGAGTTTTATCTTTGGAGTAAATTCCCTTTTTAATGCATGCTAATATTCTGCTGGCTTTGGTAGCCACAGCTCGACACTGCATGCTATTGCTCAGTCTGTCTTCTGCTAGGACCCCTAGAGCCTTCTCCATCCTGGAAGCCCCAAAGATTCTCCCATAAAAAGTAACTTGCGTTTATATTCCCCCCCCCCCTTACACTTACTAGTATTAAACTTAATTTGCCATGTAGTAACACACTCCATTAATTTATTCAGGTCCTCTTGTAAAGTTTCTATATCCTGCTGTGTTATTGCCCTGCATATTTTTTGTGTCATCAGCAAACACGGAGATCAAGCTATTTATCCCATCCTCTATATCATTTATAAATAAATTTACCAGAATTGGTCCCAGGACAGAGCCCTTGGGTACCCCACTAACCACTCTAGACCATTCTGAGTACACGTTATTTATCACCACCCTTTGGACACGCCACTGTAGCCAGGTACATAACCTATGGTTCATGCCTACAGACCTCAGGTTGTAGATTAAGCAATTGTGGGGGACTGTATAAAATGGTTTTGCAAAATCTAGATACACCACCCAAATCCACCAGTCTACCTTTGTCCAGATGGCAGCTCACTTCCTCGTAGAATGTTAATAGGTTGGTTTGGCAAGAGAAACCTTTTGTAAACCTGTGCAGATTACTAATGATAGTATTTTCCTCAGCAAATTCTTGGATATGGTCCCTTATCATCCCCTCAAATAGTTTACAAACTACCGACATTAGCCTAACAGGCCTATAATTTCCAGGAATAGATCTCTGCCTTTTCCGAATATTGGTACCACGTGGGTTTTTCGCAAATCGGCTGGTACCAATCCTGTCAGTATGCTGTACATGAAGATTATGAATAGTGGTCTGGCTATAACCTGACTGAGTTACATAGTAGGTGAGGTTGAAAAAAGACACAAGTCCAACCTATGTGTGTGATAATATGCCAGTATTGCCTTATATATCCCTGTATGTTGTGGTCGTTCAGGTGCCTATCTAATAGTTTTTTGAAACCATCGATGCTCCCCGCTGAAACCACCGCCTGTGGAAAGGAATTCCAAATCCTTGCCGCTCTTACAGTAAAGAACCCTCTACACAGTTTAAGGTTAAACCCAATTTCTTAAAGTTTTAATGAGTAGACATGTGTCTTATTAAACTCCCTTCCGCTGAAAAGTTTTAATCTCTATTGTGATATTTGTAAATTTAAATCATATCCCCTTCTCAAGCGTCTCTTCTCCAGAGAGAATAAGTTCAGTGCTCGCAAACCTTTCCTCATAACTAATATCCTCCAGACCCTTTATTAGCTTTGTTGCCCTTCTCTGTACTCACTCCATTCCAGTACATCCTTCCTGAGGACTGGTGCCCAGTACTGGACAGCATACTCCAGGTGAAGCTGGACCAGAGTCTTGTAGAGTGGGAGAATTACCGCTTTATCTCTGGAGTTAATCTCCTTTTTAATGCATGCCAATATTCTGTTTGTTTTGTTAGCAGCAGCTTAGCATTGTATGTCATTACTGAGCCTATCATCTACTAGGACCCCCAGGTCCTTTTCCATCCTTGATTCCCCCAGAGGTTCCCCCCCCCCCCCCAGTGAGTAGATTGCATTCGTATTTTTGCCACCCAAATGCATTATTTTACATTTTTCCACATTAAATCTAATTTGCCATGTAGTTGCCCACCCCATTACATTCTTTAAGGACTATCGGGTGTAAGCCATTTGGTACCAGCGATTTATTTATGGAAATCTTCTCTAATCCTTTCTGGATTGTGGCCTCTGTTGGCTACAAGCGTAGATCCTGTGGCGTGCTACAAACAATACGGTCGCGGTCGGTATGCCCCTCCTTTTCCTGTGTGAAGACTGAGGAGAAGAAAGCATTTAGCACAGCTGCCTTGTCTTCGTCATCTGTAACCACCTTCCCTTCCTCATCCTTTATGGGGCCTGTGTGTTTCGTCCTTGCCTTTTTACTGTTAATATAGTTTAAAAAACAGCTTGAGCTAATTTTCAAAGAAGAATGGGCAAAAATGTCACTCTTTAGATAGAGACATACCCAAAAAAACTTGCAGCTGTAATTGCAGAAAAAGGTGGTTCTACAAAGTATTGACTCAGGGGGCTGAATACAAATGCATGCCACACTTTTCAGATATTTATTTGTAAAAAAAAATGTGAAAACCATTTATTATTTTCCCACCACTTTGTGGTGGTCCATCACATAAAATCCCAATAAAATACATTTATGTTTTCGGTTGCAACATGACAAAATGTGGAAAATTTCAAGGGCACTATATTTGTCCAGCTTAGCCCATGTAGCTAAGCAAATACCATACCTGGTCGATCCCCCTGGAAATCACTGAAACAAAACACAGCTACTCCAGTGATCTTTGCTTAAAGGGGTTGTAAAGGTAAAAAAAAATTCCCTAAATAGCTTTCTTTAACTTAGTGCAGTCCTCCTTCACTTACCTCATGCTTCGATTTTGCTTTTAAATGTCCTTATTGCCTATAAGAAATCCTCACTTCCTGTTTTTCTGTCTGTAACTCGACACTGTAATGGTGAGTCTTTCTTCCTGGTGTGGAGAAAGCCTCTTGAGGGGGGAGGGGGCTAGCAGGAGTGTCAGGACACCCACTAACACACAGCTCCTTTCTTTATCTGCAAAGTAGAGAGTGTCCTGACCCTCCTGCTCGCCCCCTCCCCCCTCAAGAGGCTTTCTCCACACCAAGGAGAAATCCTTGCATTACGGTGTGTAGTTACAGACAGAAGAACAGGAAGTGAGGATTCCTCAGAAGAAATAAGGACATTTAAAAGCAAAATGGAAGGATGAGGTAAGTGAAGGAGGACTGCACTAAGGTAAAGGAAGCTATTTAGGGGAAAAAATGTTTACCTTTACAACCCCTTTAATTCCAGGTACAGTGCATCCGAAAACTATTCACAGCACTTCACTTGTTCCACATTTTGTTATGCAACAACCTTATTCCAAAATAGATTAAATTATTTTCCTCAAAATTCAACAATACCCCATAATGACAACGTGAAAGAAGTTTATTTGAAATCTTTGCAAATTTATTAAAAATAAAAAAACAATTTCAGGTCCTTGTTTTCTACATATGTTTTTCATTGTTTTGCTCATTATGGCTTGTACTGTATTAAACTTTTATTAAATGTGTTCCAGTTTAAACACTGCCATAAATGTGGATTCTTTATTTACCATGTGCTGTTCTAAAATAACAAAAACACACACCTGTCTATATAAAGTCCCACAGCTACCAATGCATGTCAGAGCACAAACCAAGCCATGAACACCAAGGAATTGTCTGTAGACCTCTGACACAGGATTGTATCGAGGCACAGATATAGAGAAGGGTACAGTAAAATGTCTGCAGCATTGAAGGTCCCAATGAGCACAGTGGCCTCCATCTGTAAAGGGAAGAAGTTTGGAACCACCAGGACTCTTCCTAGAGTGAGACACTTGGCCAAACTGAGCAATCAAGGGAGAAGAGCATTAGTCAGGGAGGTGACCAAGAACCTGATGGTCACTCTGGACAGAGCTCCAGCATTTCTCTGTGGAGAGAGGAGAACCTTCCAGAAGAATAACCATCTCTGCAGCACTCCACCAATTAGGCCAGCATGTTAAGCCTTGTACACACGATCAGACTTCCATCAGACAAATCTGAGGATTTTTGTGCAAAGGGCGTTGTCCGTGAACTTGTTCTGCATACAGACGGCAGAACATTTTCAGCCAACATACACCAAACTTTGTGGTTTTTCAGCTCTTTACTGCCACCCTTTGGGCAACTTCTGCTATTGTTGTCTGATGTTTAGCATTGGTTTGGAGCATGCAAGTTTGTACTTTGGGATTTTAGTCTGACAGATTTGTGTACACACGATCAGATAATCCAACGGAACACATTTGTTGTTGGACAATTTGAGAGCATGCACAGCCAACATTTGTTGTCGGAAATTTCGACAACAATTGTCCGATGGAGCATACAGTCGGATTAGCCGAAAAAAAAGTCTGTCGGACAATTGTTGACGGAATATCCGATCGTGTGTATGGGCCTTTAGAGTGGCCAGACGGATGCCAGTCCTCAGTAAAAGGCACATGACAGCTCGCCTGGAGTTTACCAAAAGTCACCTGAAGGACTCTCAGACCATGAGAAACATAATTCTCTGGTCTGATGAAACAAAGATTAACCTCTTTGGCCTGAATGGAAAGCGGCATGTCTGGAGGAAACCAGGCACTGCTCGTCACCTGGCCAATACCATCCCTACAGCGGCGCATTGGGGATGACAGCATGCTGTGGGGATGTTTTCTGCGGCAGGAACTGAGAGACTAGTCAGGATCGAGGGAAAGATTGATGCAGCAGACATCCTTGATGAAAATCTGCTCCAGAGCGCATTGGACCCCAGACTGGGACAAAGGTTCATCTTTCAACAGGACAACGACCCTAAGCACAGCCAAGATAACAAAGTAGTGGCTACGGGAAAACTCTGAATATCCTTGATTGGCCCAGACAGAGCCCAGACTTCAACCCCATTAAACATCTCTGGATAGATCTGAAAATGACTGTGCACCGACATTCCCCATCCAACCTGATGGATCTTGAGAGGTCCTGCAAAGAAGAATGGGAGAAACTGCCCAAAAATAGGTGTGTCAAGCTTGTAGCATCATACTCAAAGACTTGAAGCTGTAATTGGTGTCAAAGATGCTTTAACCCACAATTGCAGTTGCGAGGGTTTCCGTTTCCGGGGGGAGTGGCCTGAGCATGGAGGAGTGAGGAAGCGAGTGAGGAGCTCCTAGCGGGATCACCGCATGCACCCGACAGAGGATCGACATTGGACATTGGAAATAAGCAGAGCGTGCACTTCAGAGTGCCTATCCCAGCGTCTGTGACGAGCGGCAGTATATGCTGTTTCGTCGCGCTGCGGCTGCTGACGAACGAAGCACACAGCCAGCTGAGCCGAGCGGCAGGGAGTGGAGCAAAACAGAGCGCTCACTGCAGAGTGCCTGTCCCAGTACTTACCCTGGTGAGTGTGCCCTGTAGCTGTGTACGGGGGGCCGGTGCTGAAGAGCAGAGCTTCCACACCAGAGAGCGGGTCAGTACTGGCACATGTCGCGCCGTGGAAGAAGACCCGGAAGGAGTTCCCGTGTATCAAGCACCCAAGCACACTCCTACATTACCCGCTATCTCAGGGCTCAGACGGACGCGGCGCTGCAGTCAGTGGAGGACACCAGGGATAGCAGCAGCACGAAAGACCCCTTAGAGATGGCAGCTGCAGGAAATGCTGTGAAGGGTAGACGGGACTCCCTACTAGAGGTAATATCTGCAGCACCAGCGGTGACATCTATGCTGAATAAAGGTATGCCTAGGGGGGGGGAGACCCCTCCACTGAAGTTGTGGCAAACAGGATGGGGGAGGGAATGTCATGTCTGGAGAATAGTAACAAGGTCCCACAGATCCAGGAGACCCAGGAGAATAAGGGACAAGAGACTATATCAGATATGGAGCAGCTTAGAGCACTTATTCAGGCGCTCCCCACAAAGGAGGACATACAGACTCTGACTAAAACTATTATGAATACACTAAGAGAGGAAATAGAAGAAGTGCGTGCTGGGGTGGAAAGGGGTGAACATAAAATAATAAACTTAGAGGTGCAAAACAGTAAATTGGAGCACAGACTGTTGAATATGGAAGGAGAGCTCATGAGACAGCACCAACAGATGGCGGCATTACAGCTACACAGTGAGGAGGCTGAGGATAGAAGCAGACAAAATAATATCCGTATTAAGGGGGTCCCTGAAAACTTGGAAGGCCCCGCCCTGAGAGAGGCGGCCGTGACCATATTTAATTTAATCTTGAATAGACCTGCTGATACGTCAATCTAACTGGATCGGGTCCATAAAGTCCCTACTTTTCGCCATCCTGCCCAAGGGGGCCCTAGAGATGTGGTCTGTAGAGTACACTTCTTTAGGGTAAAGGAAGACATTATGCGGGCTGCCTGGAAGGAGGGAGTGATAAAATGGGAGGGTGGGGACATACAGGTCTATCCAGATCTTTGCAGGCTCACAAAATGGAGAAGACGCTCGTTAAAACCTCTTCTGGAGTATATTCGCCTTAAAGAAGCCACGTATCGTTAGGGATACCCTCTGGCAGTAATCATAAAAAAAGAAGGGCAGAACTTTAACTTAAGGTCCCCTGCCCAACTAATAGAATTATTTCAGTTTCTGGGGGCCGAGCCTATAGAAGTGCCGAACTGGTTAGACTCACCCGTAATAATGGACAGATATTAGTCCAATGTGATAAAGGGGTCTGGGGACTATCATCATGTAGGAAATACAGGCGCAGAGCCCCCATAGAGTAAGAAGAGGAAAACGGACAGTTTTTTTTTTTTTGGACAAATCTTTGATATCTCATCCCTATATGTTTTTCGCATATGTTTTTGGGGAGAGGGCCCGGACCAGAGTTCCTCTTGTCTCGGGTTTTTTTTTTTTTTTTCCTTTTTCCCTTTTGCTGTGCTTGTTTTGTCCTTTTGGAGGAGGGGTGGGAGTGGTGGGTTAAATATTTAAAGATACACTTAAAGATATATAAAATAAGGGGGCGGTGTTAGAGGTGTATAGGTAAAGAATATATATATAAGCTATACAAAGGAAGGCACAACGAATGGTGCATATTTTTTTTTTTTTTTCTTGGTATGAGCTATCTGATATATGGAGGTTATACATATCATGTACTGATATAAGGAGGTTATACATATCATGTACCATATACATAAAGGAATGACAGAGGTGAAGGATCAAACGGCTGCAAGAGAGAGATAGGACTGCTCCACCCCCCCCACCCCTTTTTTTTTTTTTTTTTGGGGGGGGAGTTAAGTAAAAGGGAAGGGAGGGGGTAGAGGGAAGGATAAAGGAAGGGAAAGGGAGAATAAAGTTGCAGATACATCTCCCCCTTAGGAAGAATAGGCAGAAGAATAAAATGCCCTCTCTGAGGCCCAATAGAAGGGAGGGGGGAAGGGGAGGGGCACGAGGTGGGGTGTCTTTTTTTTTTCTTTTTTTTAGTGGGGTGGGGTTTTTGGGGGGGATGTGTGCAGTATCTTTTTATAGGGGGGGTGGATCCCTGATATTTCAGGGAGGTTAAAAGGGGGGGTATAAGTGCCGTAAAGGAGGGGGGGGTAAATAGTAAAGATGGGGTCACAAATAATGGGTACACATAGTAAAGTCACCACAGACATTAAAACTGATTGCAAATGCGGTCACAATGATAAGTGGGGTATACTCCCACCTTTTGTTTTCTGTTTTTTTTTTCTTTCTTTTTCTTTTTTTTTTTTTTCTCTGTGTCCTTTTCTTTTTTTTGTTTAAAGGGGCATGAGAATAGTATCACAACATACACGAATACACGAATACACGAATATGGAAGAGTGGTTACGGGGGAAATAGAAGTACTAGGCGGGGAATAGGGGGGGAGGGTAAGGGCCAAGGAGGGCAAGAGTAGGGTGGGAAATAAAAATTTAAAAGATTAGCTATCAGGTTCTGGTAAACAAGACTCCCCTTTTTTTTTTAAGCATACCCCCGATATGCACCTGTCTATGAGGATCAAGAAAGAAATAGGGCTTGTATATCGAATAATTGTATATTGATGATAAGGGGATGCGTATAGAAGTTTGTATGCATAAGATGGAGGATGCAAATATGCTAAAGAAAGAAGTCTGATTTTTTTATTTTTTTTTGCTTTAATGATATGTAGAAGTGCATTGTGTTGCTTTTGGGGTCTGTCTACGGTGGGGTGGGGTGAGGTACAAATTTTGAGGGGAGGAGAGGAGGAGGGGAGGAGAGATAGTATTTTTTTTTTTCTTGGTCTGGCTCGTGCTAGGTCATATATTTTTTTTTCTATGGATCTCCTTCTTTCCCTCCATTCTCTCATCCTCTTCTTTTTTCTTCTTTTTTTTTTGTCCAAGAGATTGGGAGCTACCTCCCAGTGGAGTTATCTCCATGGGAGGACGCTTGGAATAAGGGGGTGATTCTAAAGTAGAGGTGAAGGGATATAGGATAAAGTTAATATTAGGGTAATGCGAAACGACTAACGGGGTGCATGTGGTTAAACGCAGGGGAGCTCTGGATCCGCTACCCTCGCTCCATTCTGCACATACATTCTCCCCACTAAAAACGCTTCTCCTCCAATTGGAGGTAAACCGGAAGCGTTAAATAAAGGGATAGGGACTTTTTCTCTGGTCCCTTTTTTATTTTTATTTTTTTATTTTTTTTAGCGTGGTTTTGTTTTTGTCCCTTCCGCGCCTGCGGTGGTTGGCCCCCAGTATCAGGGGGGGACACGAGTGGGGGGCGGGAGGGTAATTACTCGGGCACTTGGACGAGTGACTAGTTCTCGAGGTACGGGGAAAGGGAGGGGGGTCCCTTTTTTTTTTTTTTTTTTTTTGTTGCCTGTCTCTCTCCCCTTTTTCTCCCCCTCGCACCGTAGTCTCTGTTTTGTACTACTGGCTCCCTTTGTGAGGTATACCAGATTAGAAAGGCGATAAAATGGATATAATAAATTTCACATCGTACAACGTCAAGGGCCTGAATAGCCCAGAAAAACGTACTAAATTAATGGCAGAACTCAGTAGAATCAAAGCTCAAGTAATCTTTTTACAAGAGACACATTTCAGAAGAGATAAAATTCCAAGACTGGGCAATCAAAGATATCCGACAGTGTACCATGGTGCCTCCCAAACATCCAAAGCGAACGGGGTGGCAATTATGCTTTCAAAACAAATGATTTGGAAAGAATCAAATGTAATTACGGACGACGTAGGAAGGATGTTAATAGTGAAAGGAGAATTAGGGAATCAAAA
Organism: Rana temporaria; assembly: GCF_905171775.1. Classification (NCBI taxonomy): domain Eukaryota; kingdom Metazoa; phylum Chordata; class Amphibia; order Anura; family Ranidae; genus Rana; species Rana temporaria. Next base: position 170,583,415 of record NC_053493.1, read on the forward strand.
AGTTACTCTGGCGAATCTGTATTTACCCAATGAGGATCCTATATCTACACTGGAAAAATATTTGGAAGTGGTACAACAAAACAAGGAAGGGTTTCTAATTTTGGGGGGCGATTTAAATATAGCTTTAGACCCAGCAATAGACGTGTCAAGGGGAGTATCTCATATATCTAATACAAAATTATGTAAAGCAAGGCGTCTACTGAAAGATACACAGTTAATAGATAGCTGGAGGATAATGCATGCGTACGACAAGGATTATAGTTTTTTTTCCGCAAAGCATAAGACATACACAAGGATAGACTATATTTTTTTAGACCAGAACATTCTCTCGAGGCTACGAGATGCAAAAATAGGATCTTTCACAATATCTGATCACGCGCCAACCAATTGCAGCATAGAATGGGGTGAGAGAGGCCCACGAGAATGGAACTGGAGAGTTAATGAGACACTCCTAAAAGATCCGGAATATGAGAAACAGATAGCCCGGGAACTGGATAATTTCTTCTCTACTAACGATCTGGATGAAACGCTGCCTATGAGTATATGGGAAACACACAAATGCTATTTGAGAGGAGTGCTTATATCATTGGGGGCACACAGAAAACGTACTCAGAGTGCTAAACTCGATAGTTTGCTGGGGGAAATCCAATCGCTGGAAACGGCACATAAGAAACTACAGTCGCACCAGATAGGAGAGAAATTGGTGGGGCTGCGGGAAAAATTAAATCTTATGTTAACGGATAAAGCAAAAGCTACATTGAATAGGTGTAAAAGAACTTATTATGAATATGGGAATAAACCCAGCAGACTATTGGCAAATGCACTCAGAGACACGAGAGCCCGTAATCAGATCGAGAAAATTAAAACACAGGGGAACGGGATGGTGAGCTCTACACAACAAATAGCGGAAGCATTTAGAGATTATTACTCAAACCTATATAATCTAGAAAAGCAGTGTTTAAGACCAAACCTCGTGGAAAGAGAAGAAATTATCAAGGAATACTTAGTGTCCTCAGAAATGCCAAGGATACCCAAAGAAAGCGCAGAGAAGATAGACGGCCCGATTACTGTAGAAGAATTTTTGGGAGCACTGGGCGCCCTAAAAGCGGGAAAGGCGCCAGGTCCCGACGGATATACACTGCGATACTATAAAATTTTCACGGAAAAACTGGCGCCCAGGTATGTAGCGGCATTTAACTCGATCCGCGTTGGACAGAGGATGCCGGCGGAAACCTTGTTGGCTGAGATTGTAGTGATCCCCAAGGAAGGGAAAGACCCTGCCCAGTGCTCCAGCTATCGGCCAATATCTTTGCTGGATGTTGATTTAAAGATTCTAGCGAAGATTTTGGCCGATAGACTACTGACATATATCCCGTTATTGATACATCCTGACCAAGTGGGGTTTACCCCGGGCAGAGAGGGTAGAGAGAACACTCAAAGGATAATAAGTACAATATACCTTGCCCAACAACGCCATAAGCCTGTAGTTCTGATATCCGGGAATGCCGAAAAAGCGTTCCATAGGGTGGAATGGGGGTATCTAAAAGCGATATTATCACATATTGGTCTGGGGAAGGGTGTACAGAACTGGGTCACAAGCTTATACTCCTGCCCATCGGCAAGAGTTAGGGTAAATGGGAAAAAATCAGACCCCTTCCCTATTCATAATGGTACCCGGCAATGATGCCCGCTATCCCCAATTATATTTGTCCTCTCGCTGGAGCCTTTCTTAAGAATTATAAGAGCAAACAATGATAAAAGGGGTATCCGGGTAGGGGAGGTGGATTATAAGGTGGCAGCATATGCCGATGATCTACTGTTCACATTAACATCCCCGATAACATCGCTTCCATGTCTATTAGCAGAAATAAAAAGATACGGAAACATTTCCAATTTCAAAGTAAATTATAATAAATCAGAAGCAATGGGAGTTGAGGTGGACAGTATATTGCGGCAACAATTAGCCAGTAATTTCTCCTTTAGATGGACGGAATCCCATGTAGAATATTTAGGGACAAAAATACCAAGGAAATTGGGCAGGCTTTATGAACTAAATGTTCTACCCTTAATAAAACAAATAAAACTAGACCTACTAAGGTGGGACAAAGAAATCTTTTCATGGTTTGGCCGAATAAATATAGTTAAAATGAATACGATGCCTAGATTACTCTACTTATTTCAGACTCTCCCCATAACACTTCCGAGGGGATTTTTGAAAGACTTGAGTTCTAAATTTACGAAGTTCATATGGGCAGGAAAACCGGCCAGAGTCCGGAGGAACATATTGATCTTACCCAAAGAAAAAGGAGGAGTGGGCCTCCCAGACCCTATGGGGTATTACGAGGCTTCTCATCTAGCACGAGTTGTGGATTGGTGTACACATCAGGCAAACAAACCCTGGGTGAACCTGGAACAAGAAGTAAGTAATATCCCCATAGAAGGAATGGCGTGGCTGGATGTGAATAAGATATCCCAGTGTGCAAAGAAACATCCCATGATAAAGGCCACACTAAGGCCCCGTACTCACGACCAAACATGTCTGCTGAAACTGGTCCGCAGACCAGTTTCAGCAGACATGTTTGGCCGTGTGTTGGCCCGAGCGGACCATTTTGGGACGGATCGGACAGGTTTCCAGCGGACAACTGTTTCCCGGACTTGTTTTAAAACAGTCCGCTGGAAACCTGTCCGCCCGGACATGTACGGTCGTCTGTACAGACCTACCGTACATGTCCTGCCGCCCGCATCCCTCGCATGCGTCGAATGACTTCGACGCATGCGTGGAAGCATTTTTAAGGCGGCCCGCCCACGTCGCCGCGTCATTGTCGCGGCGACACCGCGTCATCGACGCGGCGACACCGCGGACACGCCCCGCGTAATGTTTACGCGCGGGCTTCTGTTCGATGGTGTGTATAGCCATCGAACAGAAGTCCCCGGGCAGTCCCCGGCCAGACATGTCCGATGGAAACGGTCTGCAGACCGTTTTCATCGGACATGTCCTGCCGTGAGTACAAGGCCTTAGAGTTATCAGAAGGATAGGTATGAAATCGAATCTGGTGAAGTGTATTGGCCCTATGATACCTATTCTGGGAAACCCGAGCTTTGAGCCAGGTATAAGAGACCGACAGTTCAACAACTTAAGACGGAAGGGAGCCAGTAGGCTGATACACTTCACGAGAGAAAACCATGTAATGCAGAGTGAAGACTTAGAGATGGCATACGGAGAAGATATAGATAGTTGGAGACGAAATCAACTAAGAACGTTTCTAGGCTCTCTGAAGATCCATGAGGCAGAAATAGGAAGCCCCTCCAAATTTGAGGAAATCTGCTTAAAAAAAGAACCAATGAGACATATGTTGTCCTATATGTATAACATATTGACTGAAGTTAACGCCCCACAAGAGCTCGTCTTTATGCAGGCATGGGAAAAGGATCTGGGTACCAAGTTCACTGAGACACAGAAAAACAAGATTTTTGCATTCACACACAAGGCCTCAATCGCATCTAGGTACCAGGAGGGGGGATACAAAGTCCTGACAAGGTGGTATAGGACACCATCAATACTAAACCGGCTCTTCCCTAATACGTCCAAAGTCTGCTGGAGATGTCAGAAGGAAGAGGGCACTATGGTGCACATATTTTGGGACTGTCGGGTGATAAGAGAATTCTGGGAGATGGTTTCGGAGACGGTCCTGGAAATTACCGGGATTGACCTGGGACACAGACCCGCGGCGTTCTTGTTACTCGACATTCCCATATCAATGGAAAACTATAAACAATCCCTAATACGTCATCTGATAACAGCTGCTAAGGCGTGTATACCAATCTTATGGAAGAACACCTCGTCCCCAACCAAATCGCAATGGCTAAGTAGAATAAACGAGATACAGATGATGGAGAACCTCACAATGGGAATACAGGAACGAGAGGAGACCTATTGGAGGGTATGGACTCCATACATGGAATACAGGGAGCGGGGCAGGTAGGGGGGGAAGAGGGGAGAGACTACGGCCGACTTTTTTTTTTTCCCTTTTCCTTTTCTTTTTTTTTGTTGTGGGAAGGGGGGGGGAGGTCAGGGAGGGTGATTAATATTCTCGGAGGCACAGGACACCTCTCTGAGGATGGTAGAAGAAGACCGTGGCTATTCACAAGAGAGGAGACCCGGGCGGTAGAAGGGGGACCAGAAGGGGTACAGGAGGTCGCAATATAAAGCATAAGAGATGTTAAGATAAGGATTGCAATGTATGTTGTAAAGATGAAGCTGTACCTATTCTGACTTGTATGTAGAAAAAAGATATAAAATAAAGAATTCTAAAAAAAAAAAGATGCTTTAACAAAGTCTTAAACTAAGCTGTAAATACTTATGTACATGTGATTTTTTATATATAAATTTGAAAAGATTTCAAACAAACTCCTTTCACGTTGTCATTATTGGGTATTGTTTGTAGAATTTCGACAAAAATATTGAATTTAATCCATTTTGGAATAAGGCTGTAACATAACAAAATGTGGAAAAAGTGATACTTTCCAGATGCACGGTACCGTGCCGAGTGGCTGCCCTGCTGCATTCTGAACCCAGGAGGTCAGCTCATATTTATATAAAGCCAATTATCATAAAAATTACAATTAATTTTTACCTGCTTTGTTATGTAAAACAATGATAAGAATATGTTTTGTACAGAGAGACAGATAATTAGCTAAACTATTTCTTTAGTATACTTCCGTGATTTAGATAACACAAAAAATACTTTTTTTTTCTGTCTGAAGGCTAGTGAGGAGACATCCTTTACTTCCTGTTCCTGGGACTCAACGGGATGACTAGAAATCTCTACAAAGCAAAACTATTGAAACAGTTTTATAGTGTCTTATACACAACTGCCACTGGAACAACTGTTGCCAACTGGAAGACTTCCTGTTTCACTCTCAACCATAACAGTTTAAGTTTCCATCACTTTTTGGCTTAGTGACAATGGACAAAGGCCAGAGGGTAGCACACTTTAAGTTAAAAATATTTATATAGGAATTCAAAGACAGATGTACACATAACAAGATTTACATATGCGCACAGACATCTGAGAATATTTCCTCAATCTGGCTGTTTACAGCCCAGTCAGGAAACATTTGTATACCTATTGGTTCTTATTAACCATGGCAGATGCCCTTTGCCCAAGCTTTCTTAGTGCTCTTAGTTGTAGCTCATGACCTTAAGCCCAAAAGGTGTGTACTAGTAATGTCACTTGTATGCTAAAGTCAAACAAAGATGTATCTCTAAACAATCACAAGGTGCTGGAAGCTGAAACCAGTTCTTTCTGTACTGCAGCAGCACCAAATCCCGATGAGGGTTCCCCATTTGTTTTTGGTTGTATTTTTTACCTACGGAGGCCAAGAGTACCACAGAAGTCACCCTGTCTTAACTGCAACATCTTCTGGATGACCTCAGCCCAGGGGCGGACTTGTCCAGTCGGTCACTTTGGGCATGGTCCGAGGGGGCCCACCGCAACTTGCGGTGGGCCCCCCTGGCTCCCTGCTAGTATCTTGGAGTCCCTTGTTGCTGATCTTTGCCTGGCACTTGGATTACTGAATTGCTGATTGGATTGGACCTCGGATTGGTAATTAGACTGCACTTGCTTCCTGCCCTGAAATTGGACTGTCCAAGGAGCCAGCCGCTGTCTACCGCCTGACCAGCCTCAGAACTGCAGTGTTATACCTGGTGGTCATATGGGGGATTGTGCTTACTCTAATTCAACTGGATGGTGGATTTATTACATTCCTGCAGTGACATTGGATGTCTGTACAGTCATGCTGTTTCTGATCTCATAGAGATCTTAGACTCTGGTAAGGGTCTGTGTTACTCGTTGGTGGAGGTCTCCTGTTTGTCAATCACTAATTGATGGATTCATTTCACACTTGGGATTTACCTTTTCCTGCTGTGCTCTGAATGGACTTTATATTTATACATATATTGTTTTCACTTTTCCTTTTGTAATATTTTGGACTGTTTGATGCACTGAACACTATTCAATTATTTTTATTGTGCCCACCTCATTTAGGGGCCAAGTATCCACTGTGTATTATTTAGCGCGACTCCTTCTCTTTTTTTATTTTGCATATTGATGTTGTATAACTTTTTTGAGACGCAGCTGTTTTTCTATTTTCACATATGGTATGCGCAATATTTTTTCTGTTCAGTGTACATCTTCATTCACTCTGGTCCTCGCGTCACCTCTTTTGTAGTCTGTAATGGAACCTGGATGGGGGTCTAACAGAGACTCTCTAATGGTCATTGAGAGAGCCTCTGTTAGAGACCCCCCACCAGGTCCCACTAGACTCTATTGTAGTCTCTAATAGGGACTGGAGGGGACGCTTTCTAACAGTCTAATGGACACAGAGAGGGCCTATGTTAGAGAGACCCCCCTCCAGGTCACATTAGAGTTGCCTGCTTCACTTCCTGTATTTTGTTTGTTTATTGTTGAATGTGATAATGTAGGGGCGGGCCTGACAAGGGGCCCTTGCTTTATTTGGTCCGGGGGTCCTGAGTGTTGTCAGTCCACCCCTGCCTCAGCCTTTATATATATTGCATGATTTTTATTTTACATTAGGGCAAAAGTATGCAGTGGTCTGAGCTGAAAAGAAATCATTTTATTTACACAGTAAAAAACAATGAATTAAAGTGGAAATAAAAACTGTATTTAAACAACAAAAAATCACCCATCCATGCAGGTCTCCATATTTTATTTTGTAGAGAAAACACTCTAAAAACTACCGCTAGTATTTCTGGCTACAGCCAGTATATGTAGAGGTGGTAGATTTATGTAGCTTTTACTTCCTGGAATCCATCTGCCCTTAACCTAGGAAGGCAGGATGGTTAGCCAAACTGAAAAAGCCCCTCCACCTCTCCTTCTGGTGAAAGAAAAAAAATGCCCATAAAGACACCTGGGATGTATGACATAATTTTTGGCCAAGGTCAGAAACCAAAACAACACAAAAGTTTAAAACAAGTAAATATCATTTACTAATGATAGCAGCATACTGAGTGAAAATAGTTAAAGGGGTTGTAAAGGTACAATTTATTTTTCCTAAATAGCTTCCTTTACCTTAGTGCAGTCCTCCTTCACTTGCCTCATCCTTCCATTTTGCTTTTAAATGTCCTTAATTATTCTGAGAAATCCTCACTTCCTGTTCTTCTGTCTAACTCCACGCAGTAATGCAAGGCTTTCTCCCTGGTGTGGAGTGTTGTGCTCGCCCCCTCCCTTGGACTACAGGAGAGTCAGGACGCCCACTAACACACAGTTCCTTTCTCTATCTGCAACGCAGAGAGCGTCCTGACTCTTCTGTGGTTCAAGGGAGGGGGCGAGCACAACACTCCACACCAGGGAGAAAGTCTTGCATCACGGTGTTGAGTTACAGACAGAAGAACAGGAAGTGAGGATTTATCAGAAGAAATAAGGACATTTAAAAGCAAAATCAGAGGATGAGGTAAGTGAAGGAGGACTGCACTAAGGTAAAGGAAGCTATTTAGGGAAAATATTTTTTACCTTTACAACCCCTTTAATGTTGATTGAGAGAGGTTAGTTCTAATTTAATGAGAAGACATAAAAAGGGAACTTCGGTAATTCCAGATTGTATTTGCAGTTTCACATCAGTCATATAAAAAGATTTCTTAACTCACCCTAGAGAAACATCAGTAAAGTGCATATACGATGATATAACAACTCCAGTTCTTCCTTTTCCACCCTTAAAAAAAACATATATATATATTTATATATAAATACGACACAAAAATAATAATGATGTAGCAAGAACAGAAGTTTGCTGGTGGAAGCAATCTAATATAATGGTCTTCCAAGCTCAAACACAGACTGAAAACACAAAAAAAGCTCTATGGTAAATTAAATCTCAAAATCTACTTAGAAAGTAGATCGTTCGGTTTTTTTTTAACTCAGAAGCTGTTGCAATTACTTAACCACTTGCTTACTGGACACTTAAACCTCCCCTTCTGCCCAGACCAATTTTCAGCTTTCAACACTGTCACATTTTGAATGACAATTGCACGTCATTCAACGCTGTACCCAAATGAAATTTCTATCTTTTTCACACAAATAGAGCTTTCTTTTGGTGGTATTTAATCACTGTTGGGTTTTTTATTTTTTGCAAAAAAAAAAAAAAAAATATGAAAAACAAAAACCAAAAAAAAAAAAAAAAAAAAAAAAAGTTTCATAGTTTGTTATAAAAGTTTGAAAACAGGTAATTTTTCCTCCTTCATTGATGTGCGCTGATGAGGCTGCACCGATAGGTTACACTGATGGCCACACAGACAGGCAGCACTGATAAGCATTGATTGGAAGCACTGTTGGGCAAAGGTATCTTTATCTTTAATAAGGGGGTCCCGGAGCATGATGGGTCTGTGACGTCATTAGAGGCCTATATAAATCATCACGCACCAGACACCCGGCATTACAGCAGGAGGAAGCGACGCATCAACATCTGAAGAAAAAGAAGTAGGCGGAAGACGGCAAAGAAGAGCGGGCTTGCGCCGCCGCTAGTAATTGAGTTAAAAAGAAGATAGCGGCGGCCAGCCCCAAAGAAGGCAACGGAGAACGAGCGGGAGAAGAACCAGGGAGCGCCAAGACGACAGCGGAGAAGATGGAAGAAGACCCCCCGGAGAGTGGAGAAGACCCCCCGGAGAGCGGAGAAGACCCCCCGGAGAGCGGAGAAGACCCCCCGGAGAGCGGAGAAGACCCCCCGGAGCTGACTAATAAATTATTTTAAAGGCCTGTGTTGTGTGCCTCCAGGTGAATGGGTAGGGGTACGATGTACCCCATATTCATTCACCCAGGGTGGGGGGACGGTATCTGGGGGCCCCCTTATTAAAGGGGGCTCCCAGATTCTGATAAGCCCCCCGCCCGCAGACCCCGACAACCAACGGCCAGGGTTGTCAGGAAGAAGCCATGTCCCTAACATGGGGACAGGGTGCTTTGGGGTGGCGCCCCCCTGCCCCAGAGCACCTAACCCCCCATGTTGAGGGCATGCGGCCTGGTACAGCTCAGGATGGGGGGGCGCTCGCTCGTCCCCACTACTTTCCTGACCGGGCGGCGTGCTTTGGATACGGGTCTGGTATAGATTGTAGGGGGACCCCCACGCCGTTTTTTCGGCGTAGGGGGGGTTCTCCTTACAACCCATACCAGACCTAAGGGCCTGGTATGCCCCTGGGGGGAACCCATGCCGTTTTTTTATTTAAAATTTGGCGTGGAGTTCCCCCTCATGATTCATACCAAACGCCGCGGCTAGAATTGGCGGGAATCCAAGTCGGATCCACGTCGCTTCTATGACGCGCTCGCTGGAATGTGCTTTTTCTATTCCAGCGAGTGCGAGATGTTGGCACCATGTCGCCGAGAATCAGCGCAATGCCGTCGTGCTGGAAACACATTCTCGGCGACAGGTATTGTAGTACTTTAATATAAAAGATTTCCATCACACTTCGTATAGCTTCATGTCATGTATTTTTATATTACTTTCACTGTTTCACAGTATAAATGAACCCTTTATAGTCGCGATTATCTGTTTTTTTTTTTTTACCCCATTATAACAGGTGATACAAAAAAAATAAAAAATGTGCTGCTGCTACTAAACGTCTTAGACTTGGCTCCCAAATATGCGCCTTTTGGTGCTTTTTATGCACTACAGTTCATTTAACATGGTTTCCTATGGGACATGTTCACATCTATGCTTTTTTCAGCTGCTGTGTATTTGGAAAGGGTCAAGGACTTTTTTCAATGCAAAATTTTGCTTTTTTTGGTTCAATATACTTCAATGGAGAACTGCAGCAATGCATGTAGTGCGTTGTTGCAGCAATTTGCGTTTTTTTAACTCTTCAGCCCTGAAAGGATTTGCCTATTTAATGACCAGGCCATTTTTTGCAATATGTCACTGCATAACTGACAATTGCACGGTCGTGCGACGTTGTACCCAAACAAAATTGGCGTCCTTTTTTCCCCCCACAAATAGAGCTTTCTTTTGGTGGCATTTGATCACTTTTTTGTTTTTTTGGTTTCAATATTTCTTTATTGGTATTTTCTGTAAAAACAGAATTACATTACATCAAGTCAGATGTTCTGACTGGAGCAAGTTGAACCAGAGATAAAAGAATAGATAAGTCCATGGTGGTATAACCAACCTTGCAGAATGTAGATTAAACAGAGGTAAAATATGCAAACATTATGAACTCCAGATGGGGGGGGGGGGGTTAAGTCTGTTCCCTGGGTGTGTTCCAACTGTAGGGGGGAAGGGCTACCAGGGGACATGACAGATCGCTGTTCCCGATCACTGGGAACAGAAGATCTCTGACATGTCTTCTGGCAGGGGAATCACCTAGTTTACATAAGCAGTTCCCCATTCTGCACCTGTACACCAGGATTGCGGGTCGCGCCCGCTATCTCCTATGCAAAGACTGTCATACACCCACGGCGGTTTGTGCAGTAGAGCCGATCTGCCGCAGTAGAATGACGGCGGCAAATGGTTAATCTGCACTGCAGAAACGGATCAAAAGCAAATTGCATAGGTGTGAACCGAGCATTATGCTGGCCATACACGTATCAACTTTCGGACAATAATATTGATATGAAAAATCTTTGTACATTCGCTGAACGAAAGAATGTGGTTTGAAAATTTCACTTGCTTCCAACATTCAGTTTTAAAATGAATGTAATTTCTGAACAAAAACCACACTTAAAATGTTCCCATCATTGTGGTTGAAAACGAATGTCGATTTGACCCCACTAACCCTTAGAAAAATAGAATAAACGTTCTTAAAAACCTAAGTTAGACTTACCGGTATTGGCATTTCTACAAACCTTCCAGGACGGCACACAGAGATGAGGGCTCCTCCCCACAGGAAACACAATCAATTGACAGCTTGTTATAAGTCCCCACCCTTCCCCTTGATCCCCAGTTTGTAATTAAGTAATCCTGAACTGGTTCACAAGGAGCATTGCTCCACATAGGTACTTACCACCTAGCGTTTAGCTTATATTTCCCTCCACATAGGGCGGGAAGTAGGCCTGCCGTCCTGGAAGGTTTGTAGAAATACTGTTAACCATAAGTCTAACGTAGGTTTTCTCCTATCACCTTACAGGACGGCACACCTGAGAAGTTAAACAAGTAACCACAGGCCTACCTTCAGGGTGGGACCACAGCTTGTAGGACCTTCCGACCGAAAGCCAAGTCTTGCTGTGACAACACTTCCACACGGTAGTGCTTCAGGAACGTATGTTGACTGGACCAGGTGGCCATGCTGTGGATTTGTTCCCAGGAGGCCCCTGCTTTTTCAGCCCAGAAAGCTGTTAGCGATCTGGTTGAATGAGCTTTAACCTTTGGTGGTGCTGGAACCCCAGAACTCTCATAAGCTATGGATACAGCTTCCTTGATCCATCTGGAGTCTGAGGCTTTAGAAGCCTGAAGTCCCTTCCTAGGGCCAGCGTACAAAATTAGTAGGTGATTGGACCTCCTAAAGTTCTTTGCTCTCTCTAGATAAGCAAGGAGACACCTTTTTACATTCAGACAAGGAGATTTCTTTTCTTTCTCGTTTTTTTTGGTTTATCACAAAAGGACGGCAATATTATTTCTTGCGTCCTATGAAATAAGGACGCTAATCTTTGGTAGCTACAAGGGATCTTCTCTGAGGGCGACTGTCTAGCTGTACCAAAAGGAAGGGTTCCTTCATGGACAGCCCCTGCAAATCCCCTACCCTCCTGGCCATAGTAAAGGGTAAACCCTTTCCCTTGCCAACAGAAAATGTTTAAAGCGGGGGTTCACCCAAAAATACATTTTTAACATTACATTCAGCCGAGTTGTCCTAATGACAATCGGCTGTTTTTTGTTTGTTTTTTCGTAAATACCGCATTTCACCGCCGCTTCTGGGTAGGTCTTCTGCGGGACTGGGCGTTCCTATCCAATTGACAGGCTTCCGACAGTTGCATACAGCGCATCACGAGTTGCCGAAAGAAGCTGAACGTCGGTGCGGCTCTATACGGCGCCTGCGCACCGACGTTCGGCTTCTTTCGGCAACTCGTGACGCGTAGTATGCAAAGGTCGGAAGCCTGTCAATCAGATAGGAACGCCCAGTCCCACAGAAGACATACCCGGAAGCGGCGGTGAAAATACGGTATGTACGAGAAAAAAAAACAACAGCCGATTGTCATTAGGACAACTCGGCTGAATGTAATGTTAAAAATGTATTTTTTGGGTGAACCTCCACTTTAATGAGGTCCTCTTTTGCCAGTCTTCCATAAGATAGACCGAGAGGGCTGCTATTTGAAGCTCTGACCGTTAGGCCTTTGTCTACTCCATCCTGGAGAAACCGGGTACTTACATTTATAGGTAAAGTTGATCCAGGGAAATTGCAATTTGCCTCTCGGGGGATCAGGAAGGATATTTTTCCCCTGCAGTAGCAAATTGATTAATGCTTTGCTGGGGTTTTTGCCTTCATCTGGAACAACTGTAGCTGATCCAGGGAAAAGAAGATTTTGGGGGATCAAATTGGATCATGCTTTATTTATTTATTTTGCCTTCCTCTGATTCAATTGTGGGCAAAGGTTTGTGTATGTGGAGTTTCTTTTTTTTTATATATTGGTTAAACTATATGGACTTGTAAACAAGGCATTTCCCTGTTCTACCTAGCAACATGACAGGGATCTACAGCTCCCTGTCATCGGGAGCAGTGATCTCTGTCATGTTGTAGTGAGCCCATCCACCCACAGTTAGAACACCTCCCTAGGACACACTTAACCCCTTGATCGGCCCCTAGAGTTTAACCCCTTCCCTGCCAGTGTTTGTTTATACAGTAATCAGTAGCTATTTGTAGCTCTGTTCGTTGTATAGATGCCAATGGTCCCAAAATAGTGTCAAAAGTGTCCGCCATAATTTCGCAGTCCCGATAAAAATCACAGATCACCGGCATTACTAGTAAAACAAATTATAATAATAAAAATGTAATAAATCTATCCCCTATTTTGGAGATGCTATAACTTTTGTGCAAACCAATCAATATACAGTTATTGCAAGTTTTTTTTACCAAAAATATGTAGAAGAATATATAGTGGCCTAAATTGTGGAAGAAATTGTTTTAATATATATTTTTGGGGGATTTTTATTATAGCAAAAAGTAAAAAATATTGTTTTTCCAATTTGTGGCATTTTTTTGTTTAGAGTGAAAAAAATAAAAACCGCAGAGGTGATCAAATGCCACCAAAAGAAAGCTCTATTTGTGGGAAATAAAAGAACATCAAATTTTGTTTGGGTACAAGGTCGCACAATTGTCTGCTAAAGCGACGCAGTACAGAATCGCAAAATATGCTCTGGTCAGGAAGGGGGTAAATCCTTCCGGGGCTGAATAAGTTAATTGTCAGTAACTAAATCCTCCTGTAGGCATCAATATAACCCCATCTGTCGCTACGGGTCTCTTGTTTGAAAAGAACAGAAAAAAGCAGCAGGTAAAAGGAGAAGTGATGAGCACAACTTCAGCAACCACTTTCTTATTATTTGTCAAATGGCTGAGAACATTATTGAAGAAGAGAGTTTAAAAGTAACAGAAGATGAAATAATGTTAGCAGCTGTAAGGCCTGGATCACACCTATACAGTTGTATGTGCATTATGCAGCATATATAAAAAGGCACATGTCATAAAATTATATTGGGGTTGATTTACTAAAACCGGAGAGTGCAAAACCTGGTGCAGCTCTGCAGAGAAACCAATCAGCTTCCACATTTTTCTCAAACCTTAATTGAACGAGACATGGCTGTCCATACATAATACAATTTTCCTTTCGATTTACCGAAACCATATAATATGAAGTCAAACCTAAACACTTTAATTTTGTATGCAATCAGGCAGGTCCTTGCACTACAACGTTGAAGGCAAATCTAAAAGGAAATTGAATAAGAAACTTGTATAAATGCATGGCCAGCCTTGGAAGCTGAGTGGCTACCATGCACAGCTGAACCAGATTTTGTAACCTCCAGTTTTAGTAAATCAACCCCACCGAGTCCTTTGAGGCTGTTCCCATCTGCGTGCTGAATTTAAAAAAAAATGAGGCATGTCCAATTTTACATGCATTTATCGGTGTTTTCTGGCTCATTGAAGTCTATGGAAGCACATAAAAAGTATTTTCAACTTGTTTGTGAGCACATTGCAGTTTGTCATCCCATGGTTACAAGCACCCTCCCTGTATAAATGCCATGTACTCCTCTACAATGAATACTACAACAGTTGCTGTGGCTGAAAATAGGGATGTAAAAATCAGTCACGATTGCTTAGCTCCATACATTGAAACCAGGAAGCAAATCCCCTCATGTCGTCACTACACAAAAAGCATCCTCACTGGTTAACAAAAAAAATTCACAATGCATGAAACGCATGCAAAACAAACTAAAATGCCCATAAACAAGCACTTAAAAATGCCTGTAAAAGTGCACAAAAGCGGAAACAAAAAGATTTGAACAGGGCCTAAAAGTAGAGTAGAATATACTGCATCTATGAGTATAGAACAGAAAGATTATGATTTTTGTCAGAGGTTGTGAAAACTGCTCGTCATCCACTTATTCACATACAGCTCACAAATAAATGCTGTCAGACACACTTAAATGTTGACAACAATTTCCACCTTTGTGTTTTGGGACCAGAGAGTGCAAAATCTGGTGTTAGATAATCTTGTTAGATATTGGAAGCTGTCTTGTGCCCTGTGCCTACCCCGTTCTTACCCAAATATCTTGTGGACATGGATTAAATTAGTATTTTACCAAAAGACAACTGGGCAGGGTTGACATTGTTTCTTGTGATTTCAGCATTAAATGGCATTGTGTTGTCAGCCCCCAAAAGGAGATTGGGAGCATTTTAGGTATGTTTCTTAAGGGATAAAACATGGGGAACTAGGCATGTATTGCAGATTTTTATTATTATTAATTTATGCATGGCTTACACTTTACAGTTGTAGCGCCTGGTTACTTCAAAGTACCGGTGCTATTTAAATTTAGAGGGAGATCAGAGTGTTAGTTAAACTCTGATCTGGTTAATGTGTTCAAACTTGGGTCTCTGTCTCAGCTTGGCTGTGCTGTGGGCTCAGTCTGTTGTTGCTGGGGTGCTCTTCCCACCCCAGGACATTAGGTGGCAGCAGTGGAGTCAAGGTTTGGGTGCTTTTCCCCAGCAGCCAATCAGGAGGGTTGGACCTCGCTGTGCGAGGGTATTTATGCGGAAGACGCCATTAGTACTGGGTCGTCTTCCTAAAGTGCGGCATCCACCTTTAGGGTGTCTGCACCATGACGCCCCGGCGTTTTTGGCCTACCGGGCCGGGGCGTGCGTGCCACGCGGAGTTCCTGGTTCCAGGACCATGTTGGTCCAGAACATTTGAGCTGTGGCAGGGAGCCCAGTGGTCGAATGGGTTCTCAATCCTAAAGATCCCAAGCGGTATAGCTGTTAGGTGGGGAGTCCATCTGAGGAGAGCCAATGAGAGGCTGGCGATCATATAGGGTCTCGACAAATCACCGGGATCGAGGTATCCCGACACAGAGGCTGGTCACCTGTCAGTCAGTACCTGAAAGCAACTTGGAGATCCAGGCGTAATTCTACCAAGGAGGTTCATCTCCGTAATCATCATCAGGAGGGCCTGTGGTAGGGGTTTCTCTCTGAATCCATTCCAGGAGGGTCTGTGGCAGAGACTTTTCCCAAAGGTTCCAGTTCATTCCAGGAGGGTCTGTGGCAGAGACTTTTCCTTCAAAATTTGAGCGAAACTCTGGCTGCCAGGTCAGTGAGAGAGGCCTGTCCAGGCACGCTATTCCCACTCAAGCAGGAGTGGCGCAAGAAGTGTTACACGTGGGAGCAGGATTGTTTCCCTATTGCTATGCCTGAATTTGCTATTCTTCTCCTTTCAACTCTACCTTCTTCACCACAAGTTTTATTGGCCCAGATTCACAAAGCACTTACACCGACGTATAACAAGTTACAGCGACGTAAGTGCAAATGTGCGCCATTGTATATGTGCGCCAGACCCACAAACAGATATGCGCCTAAAACCAGGCTACACCTCGCCGGCGTAGGGTGGGCGTACATTTAGGCAGGGAGCATGGTGCCGCTCCCATTGATTAGCCACTCAAAAATGCAAATGAGGGAAATGCAGCGATTCACGAACCTGCGTGCACCCGACGCAGGCTACGCGAGGTGCGCGTAAGTTGTACGTCCGGCATAAAGTTATTCCCCATAAAGGAGGTGCAACCCAGCAGCAGACATGCAAAGGTCTGCACCAGGAAACACAAGCCGGCATATTTTACGTTGGACGTGTGCCTGGCTGGGCGTAGGTTACTTTCACGCCATACGCAGTGATCCGTCGTAGTTTAGGCAGTTTTTTTTCGACGTGGTTGTGAGCAGGGGGATGCGTCCACGTCACGGCGCATGCGCAGTTCGTGATATGTATCTGTCTGGCGCTCGGCCCATCATTTGCATGGGGTCATGCCCCATTTGCATGGGTCACGCCCACTTCCACCTACGTCGGCCTGCGCCCTCGAAACCTATTCCACGCTGATGCAGCGTTGGGAGCAATAGCTTGCTAAATGCATTGCTTGCCTCTCTGCGCTGCGTTGGCGTAGCGTACATTGGTTACTCTACGGCGGCGTAATGTGCGCCTGCTCTCTGTGAATCTGGGCCATTGTTTTTACCTGGCTGGGTAATGAAAAGCACAGAAAAAGACACCTGTCGTGGACATTCTGTTACTACTCCTATATGCACCATACACCCCTAAGACGGCGGAGGAGCCACGAGGTAACATGCCACCCAAAACAAACCAGCAGCTTCTTCGGGGGTAGTGCTACACAGTAAAAAACCCTATCCTCTTTTTTATTTTTTTATTTACCCCAGTGATAAGCCAGCATCAGAGTGAACTGTTCTGCCTTAACACAAACACCATGGTTTAGCTCCTTTAGGCTGGGTTCATACTGGTACGACATGGGTTCCCCCTCCAAGAGCATACCAGGCCCTTGAGTCTGGTATGGATTTTAAGGGGAACCCCCTACGCCGAAAAAAGAAACGGCGTGGGGGTTTCCCCAAAATCCATACCAGACTCTTATCCGAGCACACAGCCCGGCCGGTCAGGAAAGGGGGTAGGGACGAGCGAGCGCCCCCACCCCTCCTGAACCATACCAAGCCACATGCCCTCAAGATGGGTGGGTGTGTGCTTTGGGGCAGGGGGCGCACTGCGGCCCCCCCACTCCAAAGCACCATGTCCCCATGTTGGTGAGGATAAGGGCCTCTTCCCGACAACCCTGGCCGTTGGTTGTCTGGGTCTGCGGTGAGAGGGCTTATAGGAATCCAGGAGCCCCCTTTAATAAGATCGGGAAAAAATTCACCGATCTCATGCTGACAACTGAGATCACGGCTTTCTTTACTTCTGGATACCCGGGCGTGAGGTCAAAGGAAAGACTTAGTCCAGGCACTAATTATTTCTCGTCTTAACTTTTCAAACGGAGTCCTACTAGGCATCCCCATCAAATGGTCCAAGAAACTGCAGCTGGTGCAGAATCAAGCAGCCAGGCTTATTTTTAATCTCCAAAAGCAAGATCATATCAGCCCTGTGCTTAAAGAACTCCACTGGCTTCCTGTTACAAAACGTGCTGATTTTAAAATCCTCTGCCTGATCTACAGGGGTTACCATCAGTTGGGTCCACAGTTCCTATCAGATCTGACCCCACACTATATACCCAGACGCTGTCTCCGTTCAGCCGACAAAACCCTAATGTCTGGCAATACCGACAGGCTAATTTCCATAGGAGGAAAACGGATTGGCTCTGCGGGGGCAACTCTCTGGAACCAAATCTCGCTTAACATTCGCATTTCCCCAAGCCTATATATGTTCAGGAAAAAGCTGAAGACCTGGCTATTCCGTCAAGCATTCCAATCCTAGGCCAATATTTCTACGCTCATCCGCCATTTTAAATTTTCTTCCTTTCTCCTCTTTTCTTTTCTTCCCTTTTCCCTCCTTCGCTCTGCTGCTACCTTTGTTTGTTTATGCTATTCTCGTCAAAACATCCGGGCTATCGGTCACAAATCGCTTTGGCACCACCGACTGGTGTTATATGCGCGCTTCCCAAACAAATAGTAATAAATAAAAATAAATAAAAATAAATAAAAATAAATAAATCATGTCGCACCCGTTTTTTTTGGGCCCCGATGGCACGGGAGAGCCCGGAGAAGCACCGGATAGTGGCGGGAGGGGGGGTGTCCCCTAGTGTCGCCTATATAAGCGATCAAGCAGTGGAACTGCCACTATGATTGTTCTTATGGTGGGCAGAATCGCTGGCTGAAAAGAAGGATATCTTAATGATGCTTGTAGCTGCAGGCATCATTCAGATATCCCACCTTAAAGTCCAGGACGTCATATGACGGCGTGCGGTATTGAGGTGGTTAAAAATCTGTGTAGGGTGTTTTTTTTGACACTTTTTCCCCCCAGGTGAATGTGGGGCCGGGATCTGGGGGCACCCCTATTAAAGGGGGCTCCCAGGTTCCGATAAGCCCCCCCCCCACCTTCAGACCCCGACAACCAACGGCCAGGATTGTCGGGAAGAGGCCCTTGTCCTCATCAACATGGGGACAAGGTGCTTTGGGGTGGGGCGCTTGCTTGTCCCCGCCCCCTTGCCTGACCGGCCGGGCTGCGTGCTCGGATAAGGGTCTGGTATGGATTTTGGGGGGACTTTAGACCCAAGGACCTGGTATGCTCTTGGAGGGGGAATCCATGCCGGTTTTTATTTAAAATTTGGCGTGGAGTTCCCCCTAAATATTATCAGAGCAGAAGTCGCATTCCAAAGTCGGAGCATGCAAGACAGCGTTCCGATTTTCCGACTTCAGTGATATTCAATGGCTGAAGTAGGGCTGAAGTAGGAAAGTCGGACCAATGTATTGCAGGAAGCATTTTAAAAGTTGGACCGACATGTGTCGGATTAGTTAAAAGGGGTTGTAAAGGTTTGTTTTTTATTTTCTAAATAGGTCACTTTAAGCTAGTGCATTGTTGGTTCATTTACCTTTTCCTTCAATTTCCCTTCCTCAGTAAAGGTGTTCAGTAAGCTGTTCTAAATGACTTTCCACCGCTCGGATGATGGTGTAAAGCTTACTGAGGAGAAACAGGAAGTGAGAAATTCAAACAAAGAAACAAAAAACATTTAGAAGAGAAATCGAAGGAAAAGGTAAGTGAACCAACAATGCACTAGCTTAAAGGGACACTAAAGGAATTTTTTTTTTTTAGCTAAATAGCTTCCTTTACCTTACTGCAGTCCTGGTTTCATGTCCTCATTGTTCGTTTTTACTCTGATGTTGCTGTAATTTTTCTCTGTTCTGGACACTTCCTGGTTGTCCGTTTCCTGATGACCACAGTACTGGGAGTTTCTAATTTCATGTTCCAAACCATCACTGCTCTATGGCTCTGTATAGCACAGAGGCAGGATAACATGCAAAAACAAAACTAGATGCAAAAACTAAACTAAAAACTACAGGTACATTATATGGATTGATTTTTATCTATTTTTGATCGTTTTTAAAAGGAATCCGTTAACTATTATGTCTCTATACCCTGTAAACAGTAATTTCAGCAAAAAAAAAAATGTTCCTTTACAACTCCTTTAAGGAACCAATTTCGAAAATAAAAGACGAACCTTTACAACCCCTTTAAGACGGCTCTCATAGGGAAATATTGATTTTCACACGCCATGCGACATGAGCTCCCAATGTCGGAGCGTTTGTCGCAGTAGTGTGAACCCGGCCTTAGGTATTACTAAAATAAAGGATGCCTAGTACAGAATTTTCAAGTTCCTCAGCCAGACAAAACAAAAAAAACATTGTAGGATTTTAAATTTACATACATTTGCTATGCACTTACTCTGCAGTGAATTACAACTACATGCAATGGGTCACTGTTCATCCACGTTTCCATTGCCTTACAGATGGAACACATTTTATCCAGAGGGGGAGCATGTAGCTCAGGCCAGCCCATGTCCATTACCTTTGTACAAAAGAAAATGTGTTTAATCATTTGAAACAATTATGTGCAAAACAACTTTTCAAAGCCCAACAACAGTCTAAACTTTTTCATTTTGCTTTGGATAGAGGGGAAAATAGAGAGCCTCTGCCCTTGTTTCACACATTGCTGCTGAAATCAGGACTGACATGCGGGAGTGAAACTGTGCGAGTTCAGCTAAACTCGCACAGCTTCATTCCCGCAGCTCAGTGTGAACCTGGACTTAGTTACATTTTATCGTTGTCTGTGTCCCTATTTGGAAGATGTTCTCTCACTGACTGTTAGGAGAGAAAGTGAGAATAATTTCCTTCAACAGGTTTATAAAGAAATACAAACACATTTTAAAGGGCTGATGCACATGAACAGTTTGAGGTGCAAATGGTCTCTAGCGCAAATATTTTTGTATTTTTCCACACCTTGGGAGCACTGGACATGGTAGCAGCAGTGGGAGACTTTGGCTCCTGTTTCTGTCATCATGGCCTGTGAGGAGAGAGTGGGGGGGGGGGGAGCTATGTGTGTGTCTCCATCAACATACACCGCATGTGCTTTGTAAAAAGTGGCATGCTATGGGGGTACTCACCAGGGGGAAGGAGCCAGGAGCGCCTGCGGGGGACCCAAGAAGAGGAGGATCCAAGCTGCTTTGTGCAAAACCATTGCACAGAGCAGGCAAGTATGACATATTAGTTATTAAAAATATATATATTTTACAATCACTAAGTGCTAGTTCACACCAGATGCAGTTCCATGCGCTTTTTTCTGCACTAAAAATGCATGCAGCGTTTTTCATGTATTCCGATGGCTCTAGTTCACACCAGTGCAGTCATATTGCAGTGCAGAAAAAAAAAGGAGCGTGCTGCATTTTTTCAACTGTACTTGAACTTGGCAAATGTTATCAAATACGCACTGGAAATGCAAGTGGTGTGAACTGCAAGCAAAAACTGATCTGGAACATATCCAGAGTGCATTTTTGTGGTGTGAATTGGCCCTAAAAATGCATGCACAGTGTTTTCCATGTATTCCAATGGCTCTAGTTCACACCAGCGCAATCAGTTTCTGGTGCATGCATTTTCTGTTAGTGCAGAAAAAAAAACGCACAGAACTGCATCTGGTGTGAACTGGCCCTTAAAGTGCACACCACAAGCAGCTTCTGGATGCATTTTCCCCTAATATACTGCATTAATATTGCCATGGCATACCCATCAAAACAGCAGAGATCCACTTCCATATTCAAAGTAGGGATATTTTGGTTTTGTAGACCTTGTTTAGTACACATGCAGTGTTTATGCTTGTGATCATAGAGTCCATATTGATCTGATCACTCCAAAAAGTTTTGAAGCTTTTTTAGGTGCCGTTTGGCATACTGAAACCGGGCTTTTTTGTGGAGTTGGTGCAGCAGACAAAAAGTTATATTTTAGTCATGTTGGCCACACATTCGTTTCTTTCCCCCCCACCCCAACTCTTTTTTCTTTTGTTTTATTCATCTGGTGATCCGCAAAATACAAAAAAAACGAACAAAAAAACTAAATATAAAACGGAAAAAAAAGTTATTTTTAAATACCTTTGTGTTAAGTCTGGAAAGCTCATAACACCTTTCTGATAGATTCAATACCTGTAAAACAATGAGAAAACAATATTGTATTAGCAGCTATAATCGGCCATAAAAATGACTATTATGATGTATAGTAGGGTTGTCCCGATACCGATACTAGCATCGGTATCAGGACCGATACCAAGCATTTTGCCCGAGTACTTGTACTCTGGCAAATGCTTCCGATGCTTCACCCGATACTTGTACTGTCAGCGGTGATCAGTGTATGGGGAAGTTACAAGCACCGATCACCGCTGTAATAGATTTAAAAGCAATTTCTCCTCTTCTCTCCCCCCCCCTCCCCCCTCCCCTGTGCGGCTTTCAGCTGCTTTAAAATCAGCGGTGATCGGTGCTTGTAACTCCCCCACACACGATCACCGCTGACTGTCCCGTATCCTCCTCCAGCCCCCCTCCGTTTTGCTGCAGTCTCCCTCCCTCCCTCCATGTCCTCCGCCCTGTTTCTCTCTCCCTCCGTGTATCCTGCCGTGTATCCCTTCATGTCCGCCGTGTTTCTCTCTCCCTCTGTGCATCCCTCCGTGTATCCCTCCGTGTATCCCTCCGTGCATCCTGCCGTGTTTTTCTCCCCTTCCGTGCTCCTCCTCCACCCCCTGGAATTGTCAGGATGGAGAGCGGGGTAGGAGCCGGTAAATCCGGCTCCTTACTGCTCCAAATGGATCACTGACTCTGTCCATTCACATAACTGAAACATTGTAAACTGTGATTACAATGTTTCAGTTTATGAATGAAGAGAAGCGGCTGTCTTCTCTCCTTTCATTTTCAGCGCAGCTGATGCTGCTGAGAAAGGGACTGGGGAACATGTGTCCCTAGTCCCTTTCTCTGACTCAAACGGGAGATGTCAGAGGTCTGTTAAGACCCCTGATATCTCACCAAAGCCCCCCAACAGGGCTGAAAAAAAAAAAGAATAAAAAAACAAAAGAACAAAAAAAATGATTGTAGAAAATAAAAAAAACACACTGACACGGTCCACCCCCCCCCCCCTTAAAAAATTTGTAAAAATACATAAATAAAAGAAAATTGTAAAAAATTTAAAACAAAATTGTTAAAGATAAAAAAAAAAAAAATACTGACACATGAGATTAAAAAAAAAGTATCGGTATTGGCGAGTACTTGAAAAAAAGTATCGGTACTTGTACTCGGTCTTAAAAAGTGGTATCGGGACAACCCTAATTTATAGGCACCCATTATATAGCTCTTGCTTATCTATAAAACATGCCTAAACCACCTGATTGTATGCGTTTACCTACTGTGCTGTAAATACTTTGTATGTATTCACTGACTGTTCAACGATCATTTAAGACCCTTAAATCGGTAGTAAACCATTGGCCGTTCCTTCAGAGCGCATGCACCGGTGATGTGACGGACTGCGTGTACAGTAAATATCTACTAAGCGGTGCATGTTAAGGAGATATTTACACTACCTACTAGCTTTATTAAAGGCTTACCTCTAGCTAAAAGTCAGAGATGGGAGTTTATTCCCACTTTAAGCCTAGTAAACACCAGCAGTTTTTTTTCAATTCTTCATTTTTTTGTCACAAGACAACGATACAGAAAAAACGGAGAGAAGCAAGGTCCACGTCTTCCCCGTTACTTATGGACTCCACAGTCCAGCAGTACGACCTCCAAAACGTCACAAAAGAGACAATTCAACCCATTAGGGAAGGATACTCATCTGAAATTTTTAATTTGTGCCAGTAGAACCACTTCTAAAAGGAATTTGTCCCGAAGGCCCCTCTTCGTGGCCACTATCTCATTAATTTCTAAAATATATTTCCGCCAAACGGAGATCGATGGTGCTTGCGACTGCTTCCAACAGAGCGTTACGCAGCCTTTCATGGCAGTGAGCAATATTGGTACAAAAGGAACGTCTATAAATAAGTCTTCTCTGAGATTTGGTGATGACGCAGGAGAAAAACCGCTGGGTCCCATGGTATAACTTGATCAGTACATTTCTAAGTAATGTGACGCACCTCTGACCAAAAGGCATGCAAAGAGCAGCAGGACCAAAAGATGTGAAGGAGAGAACCAGTCTCCTCCCTGCACTGCCAACACACATTGGGACATTAAGGAAACATCTTATTGATCCGAACAGGTCTGAAATACCAGCACGTTAACAGTTTAAACCCCGACTCCTGGTGCCTAGAACTGAGAGGTTATAGGGGTATAACATTATTGACAAGTGTTTTCCATAGACCTATAGAGGGAGTAGTTTTCCGTTTCCAGCATAGGACGATGGACTTCCTGGAATAGAACAGCAAGAGACCCAACAGGGTTCTCTCAGCCACCCTGGGCACCAGGTCTTCCAACAGGCATATTCTTGGGGATGGGGCAATAGAAATACTTAGTAGTTCATTCACCTCCATAAAGCTTTGTGACCAAAAAACTGAAATTACCGGGCAGGACCAGAAGATGTGAATGTAGTCCCCTGGAGCATGGTCACACCATCAGCACTCCAGTGAGAGGGAAGACCTCATCCTCTGCACCCGAGCGGGAGTGAAATATGCTCTATGAACAATCTTGTACTGAATGCGGCGATCTCTCAAGGAAACCAGTATTTTAAATGGGAAATCCCATACATCCTCCCAGTCCAGCTCCTGAACATCCTGGCCCCATTGCTGACGGAGCCTGGACAACTCAGGAGATGAGACCCGGAGGAGATGTGCGTAGAGCATGGAGGTGGGTTTGCTGGGGCAGTCAAAGCGCAAAATACGCTCTCAGTTAGACTGCACCAGGTGCCCCTCGCCAGGTGTAAACTGGGCACTGAATGCATGTGACAGCTGAAGATATCTGAATTTGTGTGAGGGCAGAACATTGTGGTGAGATTACATGATCGAAGAAGATCGAGAGGTCTGAGGTGACATCTGAGAGAACTTTAATATGATACTTGGTCCACACCACAGGGTCTGGCATTTTGAAAAGGTGATGTAGGTTGGGATAGTTCCAGAGGGGGGTGTTCGGGGATACCGCAATCGAAGGATACTTTTCACAGGCCAAGCCCCCCCGCCAGGCCCTAAGGGTGGTACACATATAGGGGGTCAGGTCGTACAGAGCCTTTGGAGGAAAATACTCTTTACCCGTTTGTCCGTGAGGCTCAGCCTTAAATCACGTTCCCATTTTGAGATGTAGGGTAACTGACACTCAGTGGTAGGGACATACTGTAAGCATGTGGTAGGTCTGGGAAACAGCGTGTCGCGCGAGAAAATTGTCCAAGCACAGAAGTTCAAATGGAGTACTGCGTCGGCAAAACGTTTAAGCAGAAGGTAAGGAACTAAGAGAATGTGTCAGCTGGAATTTTTGCCGAAAGGACAACCCTGAAAACAAATCTTGGATCAAGTAAGCCAGGGCTAAAAAGGTGGGGTTACCCATTATAGGGATGAGAGGTCCAGGGAAAGGGAAGTGGTTTGAAATACCAGTCTTTTTTTTTTTTTCGTTCAACCCAGCAGGGCTGAACAAAAACAAAAAAACTGACAGCTCAGGAGGAGCGGCTGTACTATCCCATGTTAATACAGCGATCTCACCAGCTGTTCGATTGTGTTCTGACAGCGGGATGGTCCACTGCCGGAAAACTCTGGTCAGCGTTCTCAGCCATTGGCACTAGGACCTGTCATATGCATCTTGGTTGTTTTTTTTTTTTTTTTTATTTGTTTTTGGAAAGTCAATGGCATCTTTCGATGAGTGACATTTTTGGAACTTTAATTTTTTTAAATAAAGGACTCGTCAATCACTTGGGTGTCTTAATTTCTAAGCAACGTCTCTTTTGTGTGAATGGGTAAGGGTACTATGTATGCTATAGTCATTCCTATAGGGGGGTGGTATCTGAGGACCCCTTTATTGTTAAAGTGGTCTTCCGGATTCCAAAAAGTCCCCACCCACAGACCCTCCACCAACCACGGGTTGTGGAGAAGAGGTCTTTGTCCTCATCAATATGGGGACAAGGTGCTTTATCATAAGGGGCCAATGTCACCTGGATTTCATACAAGGCTTCATAGCCCTTTATTCTATGCAGCAATTTATGTGCTTTTTAAAGCGGGGGTTCACCCTATAAACCCAAAAAAAAAAAAAAAATGTTTTGTTCTACCATAAAATCAGGCATTGTAGCGCGAGCTACAGTATGCCTGTCCCGATTTTTTTTTCCCCGTACTCACCGTTTACTCGTACATCGAAGATACCGACTCCCCTCGGTGAATGGGCGTGCCTATGGAGACGGAGGATGATTGACGGCCGGCTCTGGCACGTCACGCTTCTCCGGAAATAGCCGAAATAGGCTTGGCTCTTCACGGCGCCTGCGCATAGCCTGTGCGCAGGCGCCGTGAAGAGCCGAGACCTACTCCGGCTGTCTTCGGGGAGAGTGACGTGCCAGGGCCGGCCGTCAATCATCCTCCCTCTCCATAGGCACGCCCATTCCCCGCGGGAGCCGAAATCTATAATGTACGATTACAAGGTGAGTCCGGGGTTAAAAAAATCGGGACAGGCATACTGTAGCTCGCGCTACAATGCCTGTCTCGATGGTAAAATCATGTGAGTGAGGGTGAACTACCGCTTTAAGTCTGTTGGGAGGTCATGATATACTCTGGCCAGGGTGGACATAAAATCTATGATTTTTTTTAAATCAGATTTTTTTTATTTTTAACAAACTTATTTTAATATAATGCTTTTGGAGTAAAAATGTATCTAAAGATAGTTTTCTAGTTAGGATATATTATTAATTTAGATTATGGAACTTAGTTATGTAGCATGAGGCTGTATATTCTGCCATATTGGAATTTTTGGTAAATTCAAATCAATGAAGCCAAGCTCTGCAAGCTGAGAACATGCACTCTGCATTGATGCATTCACACAATGTCACAGTAACCATGAGCTAAAACAAAGTTCAGGAATATTCTTTTAGCCCATTGTTTTGCAAATCTATGTACATTGCAAACTTTATGATTGAATCGGTTTTGATATTGCCATTTTACTAACCTGACAGATTATTCTAAATGGTTTCCCATTTTGTTGGCAAATATTAAAGATTCCAACTACTCTGTCATTTCAGATCCATCATGGCCGCGCCTGTTAGGCATCCACTCACCTGCTGCTGTATCACTGCCGCATTAAAGTGAATGGGACTGTTGGTGAGTCAACAGCGGGTCAGAGGAGGAGCCGCTGCGGGACAGAGATGACAGTTGCTCTTTAAAAATGATGATTCAAATCAAGTAGATTTAAATCAAGCCTTTTTACTAGTGATTTAAATCATAATTTAAATCAAATCCACCCTGACTCTCCTGGTTGAGATATGCTCTGACCTATAATAGTAATAATAAATGGATACTAGGTAGGGCTGCGCATCTTCACCGGTCTCACGATTCAATGCAATTACGATTATCAAGGCCACGATTCGATTCCGCGATGCATCACGATTGCAGCGCAAGTGCGCATGGCTTTCATCAAAAAAAAAATTGAAATACTTCTATCTGTTCTTAAAAAAACAACAAAAAACAACACACAATAACACTTCCTGCATGTAGCAAAGTCTAAACACAGCAGACATGCTACAGGAGATGGTCAGAGACTGCAGACATGATACAGGAGACGATCAGAGACTGCAGACATGATACAGGAGATGGTCAGAGACTGCGGACATGCTACAGGAGATGGTCAGAGACTGCAGACATGCTACAGGAGATGGTCAGAGACTGCGGACATGCTACAGGAGATGGTCAGAGACTGCGGACATAGTACAGGAGATGGTCAGAGACTGCAGACATGCTACAGGAGATGGTCAGAGACTGCGGACATAGTACAGGAGATGGTCAGAGACTGCGGACATGATACAGGAGATGGTCAGAGACTGAAGACATACTACAGGAGATGGTCAGAGACTGCGGACATAGTACAGGAGATGGTCAGAGACTGCGGACATAGTACAGGAGATGGTCAGAGACTGCGGACATAGTACAGGAGATGGTCTAAATTTCTCCTCCATACAGCCCAGTCCCTGCCTGCAGTGACAATGACTTATCACAGGTGACAGTACATCAGATTCCACTACATGCCCGTACCCCGTGTCCCCGGATCACAGCACCCCTCTCCTCCTCTGTACTTACATGCTGCTTCTGCGCACAGAGGATGATTAGAGGGAACTTACTTGTGTCATTGCAGCCTTGTAGTGAGATGGGCGATCTGCCAGCTCACCATCCCCCGATCTCCATTCTCTCGTCAGCAGGGAATTCTCAGTGTTTGTACAATGCTGCGCTAATGCGACTGACTGACTGCCCGGCCCACCTCTCTCCACTCTGGTCTCACGTCTCTCCTGGCGTTAGCCCCGCCCACTGACTAACTATCAGATCAGTAGAAAGGCGGGAGGGTAGTGTTTGTATATGCCGCACTAATGTGACTGACTGCACGGCTCGCCGATCTAATATGTCCACTCTGCTCTTACGTCTCTCCTGGCGTCAGCCCCTCCTGCCTTTCTACTGATCTGATAGTTACAGTCAGTGGGCGGGGCTGACGCCAGGAGAGACGCAAGAGCAGAGTGGACATAGGAGAGAGGCGGGCCATGCAGTCAGTCAGCGTGGCATATACAAACACTACCCTCTTCTAATCTGATAGTTCTAGTCAGTGGGCAGGGCTGACGCCAGGAGAGACGTAACAGCAGAGTGGACATAAGAGAGAGGCAGGCCGGGCAGTCACATGAGCGCTGTAAAAAAAGGTACCATCTGAACGGAGCGCTCTCCCGGGAGGGGGCAGGGCTAAACATCGATTATCGCTGTCGCATCGGGTACACCCGAATCGCGATGCACCAATTAAATTTGACACCCCTAATACTAGGCTGCCCTACCATGTTTCCATTTGGACTCTACAGATATTTGGATGCAAATATAATTAAGGATCTGTTACATTTCTAAAGGATGTGTGAAGTCTTCACCACCACACTTTCTATCCACTATTGTTAGCCATAACTTCTTTGCCGTCCTGCCCTTACGTTTGTTTTTTTGCATTGCTGCTGGCTTACAGGGTATATGGATACAATCACTTAAAGCCTATTGTTATTTTGGCACTTTTTGATTGTTGTTTGCATATTTTTTTGATTAATATTGTTTTGTGAGATTTTTAGAAAAACGATTGAAGCTACATATGTTATTACACTTTAAATAGTACTTTACAATAAGAGCCGGTTCACACAGGGGCAGCACGACTTGCCGAGCGACTCGGCATGGCGATCTGCCCACGACTTCAAAGGTGACTTTCAAAATTATTTCTGTATTGAAGTCAATGCAAGTTGCCCTGAGCAACCTTTTTCTAAGTCGGAGCGACTTGAGTCGCTTCTATTAGAATGGTTCCATAGTACAAAACGGAGCCAAGTCGTCTGACGAGTCGTGCCTGTGTGAACCGTCTCTCAAGGTTGTCTTTCCTTGGAGTATTTATTTTTTATTGCAGGAAAGCTGGGATTCCTTCTCAAAAATAAATGCTCTAATCTCTCCCATGCAACATTAAGGCCCCTGTCTGGTTCATGGATGTGAACAGGTTTAGGTCTCTCAACATAATCAGACAACTGAGGACCTAACTATTTAATTAACAAATCAAGTTCCTGCATAGGTGGAATGCTGAGGTCCTAGACTTCTGGCTTAAGGCTGGGTTCAAACATATGCGAACTGGATGTGGGTTTCCCAGCATCCAATCAGCATGACAGGCAAGTGTAATCGGCTCTCAATGGAGCTGGTTCACACATGTCCGGAGCGGTCCGGATTGAAAAAGGGTCTGGTGCGTGTTTTGGTGCAGTTCAGGAGTAAACAGACACGCACCGGATCCCAGGCACAAACCCGAGGCCGGATATATGTGAACCCGGCCTGAAGGTGGATATCCAGCTTCTGTAGTTCTCTAGATGATCGTCACACTTTAGGTGGCCAGCGTTAATTCGTTTTTCACGTACTTAGCAGGGTCTGCTGTATCAGTTCCCTTAGGCCAGTGGTTCTCAACCCTTCTAGTGCCGTGACCCCTTGATAACATTTCTCAAGTTGTGGGGACCCCTAACAGTAAAATTATTTTCGTAGCGTGGGTGGTCAGCACCTAAGGCAAGACACGTAATTTGCACCCCTAATCCACTGACATTTAGCGCTCCCTGTACCCTGTAGCCACCCTGGCGGTATGATTGTCAGATTTTTGTGTCTCAAAGCGGTACATTGTTTTTCATCGAAATGTAATGCTTTACATTGTAGGCCTGTAATTCTTAAGCCTCGTACACATGATCGGATTTCCAACCGGACTTTCAATTGGACAAATTTGTGGAATTTTGTGCGAAGGGCATTGGCCGTGAACTTGGTATGCATACAGACGGCAGAACTTTTTCAGCCAACATACACAAAATTTCTGCTAATGTTGTGCTATGGTTAGCATTGGTTCGGAGCATGTGTGTTTGTACTTTGGATTTCATTCCGACGGACTTGTGTACACACGATCGGATAATCCGACAAGACACGATCGTTGGGGAAAAGGAAGTAGCCACTCCAGGTGGGAACCCAGATGAATATCCTCCACTGCAGACAACCCAGGTGCAAGCAATGCACTTAACAAAGCAGGAACAAAAATTGTCTCTGGACAGCCGCACTCTGAACAAATTGTAGCCTTTATTAAAAGAAGGACAGCACTACAAGTCACAGCAAAATAAAATAAAACCCAACTGCTGACGCATTTCACACTGAAACTAGTACTTAGTCATAGCCAATAAAGGCTACAATTTGTTCAGAGTGCGGCTGTCCAGAGACAATTTTTGTTCCTGCTTTGCTAAAGGCACATTTGTTGTCTGACAGTTTTAAAGCATGCTATAAAACATTTGTTGTCGGAAAATCCAACAATTGTCCGATGGAGCTTACAAACTGTCGGATATTCCGACAAAACCCTGCCATCACACATTTGTTGTTGGAAAATCTGATCTTGTGTATGAGGCTTTAGAAAAAGCACACTAGAATCTGTCCAAAACAAGAGTCTATCAGACATCCCAGGTATAAAACACAAAATCATAAATTATAACACAGTGGAACCTCGGATTGCGAGTAACACAGTTAACGAGCGTTTCACAATACAAGATTTTTTTCTATTAAAAATTCTGACTCGGTTTGCGAGTGTTTTCTCGTAAAATGAGCAGGATTCAAGCCTCTGTGGTGTGCAGTATCGCAATTGGACAGAGGTACAGGGACACCGCTGACACCCGAGTGTTTCCGACTGCACCCGAACAGTCTCCGAGTATTTCCGAGTCTCTCCAGCGCCCCCCCCACCTCTGGCCACATGCGGTTCTGCATGCAATAGAAGTCATTGAAGAACGAATTCTCTTTGTTTGTTTCCACGGGTAAACTTGCTTTGATATGCGAGTGCTTTGGCTTATAAGCATTCTCCTTATGCTCGTAATCCGATGTTCCACTATATAACTATAAAAATATACAAAAATATAATAATAAAATGAATTTCCCCACGATTCACTATCGCTCAATTCTGCAACTGTTCTAATTTACTATCACTGTTTTCTAGCTGGTTTAACCACTTCCATACCGGGCCTATTTTGGCACTTCTCTCCTACATGCAAAAATCATAATTTTTTTTCTAGAAAATTACTCAGAAGCCCCAAAGATTCTATATATTTTTTTTAGCAGACACCCTAGGGAATAAAATAGAGGCCATTGCAACTTTTTATCTCGCACGGTATTTGCGCAATAATTTTTCAAACGCCTTTTTTTGGGGGAAAAAAACGGTTTTATGAATTAAAAAATAACAAAACAGTAAAGTTAGCTCAATTTTTTTGTATAATGTGAAAGACGAAGTTACGCCGAGTAAATAGATACCCAACATGTCACGCTTTAAAATTGCGCACACTCATGGAATGGCGCCAAACTTCAGTACTTTAAAATCTCCAAGGGCGTTGCTTATTTTTTTTTTTTACAGGTTACTAGTTTAGAGTTACAGAGGAGGTCTAGTGCTAGAATTGTTGCTGGCGCTCTAATGCACGCATCGATACCTCACATGTGTGGTTTGAAGGGCGTTTACATATGTGGGTGGGACTTACATGTGTGTTCGCATCTGAGCACGAGCTACGGGATAGGGGCATTTAAAAAAAAAAAAAAAAAAATGTATTTTACTTAATTTATTGTAATTTTTTTAAAAAAATTAATCACTTTTATTCCTATTACAAGGATACAGGTACTCTTTATGGAGAGATGTGGGGTCAATAAGACCCTGCATCTCTCCTCCAGGCTGGAAAGCATGAGATCGTGAAAAAAATCACGGATCTCATGATTGCAGCTTTGTTTACATTACGGTACCCAGGCGTGACGTCATAACATGGCGCCCGGGCCTCCGACGATCATAGAGATCTGGTCACCAGTCATCTCTATGCCTCCCATCCGGCGCCGGCAGATCGTTTCTCCGGGTCTCCGATGGCACGGGAGAGCCCAGAGAAGCACCAGATTTGCGGCGGGAGGGGGACGTCGACTCCCGTCGCCTATAAGAACTGCTGCCATGATCGTTCTTATGGTGCACAGGATCGCCGGCTGAAGAGATGGATATCTGAATGATGCCTGTAGCTGGAGGCATCTTTCAGATATCCCCACTGAAAGTCCAGAACGTCATAGGACGTCCTTGGGCGGGAAGTGGTTAAAACCACTTTTGACATAAAAAAGAGATTTTTAATACAGCTTACCTGTAAAATCTTTTTCTTGGAGTACATCACGGGACACAGAGCGGCATTCATTACTATATGGGTTATATGGAGTACCTTCAGGTGTAGACACTGGCAATCTCAAACAGGAAATGCCCCTCCCTATATAACCCCCTCCCATAGGAGGAGTACCTCAGTTTTGTAGCAAGCAGTATGCCTCCCAAAATGGTCCTCAAAAAAGAGGGGTGGGAGCTCTGTGTCCCGTGATGTACTCCAAGAAAAAGATTTTACAGGTAAGCTGTATTAAAAATCTCTTTTTCTTTATCGTACATCACGGGACACAGAGCGGCATTCATTACTATATGGGATGTCCCAAAGCAATGCTTACAATGAGGGGAGGGAGAACATCTCCAAGACAAAAGGATTTAATTTAGAGATATACTCAAATCATAATAAATCCAACTTAGTTGAGAAAAATAAAATTTTTAAATTTAACTCGAACAAGAGGAGCCCCCGGAATCCGAGGGTCTCAAACTGCAGCCTGCAGCACTGCCTGCCCGAAGGCAGTATCAGTATTCCTTCTTACGTCCAACTTGTAGAATTTTGTAAACGTGTGGACAGAAGACCAGGTTGCCGCCTTGCAAACTTGAGCCATAGAGATCTGGTGGTGTGCTGCCCAGGAGGCGCCCATGGCTCTAGTAGAATGAGCCTTTAATGATACTGGAGGAGGCAACCCTTTCAAGCCGTAGGCCTGAGTGATTAATTGCTTAATCCACCTAGAAATGGTGGACTTTGCAGCTGCCTGCCCCTTCTTGGGCCCATCCGGTAGAATGAACAGCACATCTGTCTTCCGGATCTTCTTTGTAGCTTTAAGATAGGCCTTCATGGCCCTGACAATATCCAAGGTATGCAGCAACCCTTCCTTTCTGGAAGTAGGTTTAGGGAAGAAGGATGGTAATACCAAATCCTGGTTCAAATGAAAACTGGATATGACCTTCGGAAGGAAGGAAGGATGAGGGCGGAGAACGACCCTGTCCTTATGAAAAACAAGATATGGTTCCTTACAGGATAAGGCTGCCAGCTCCGAAACTCTTCTTGCGGAAACTATGGCAACCAAAAATACTAACTTCCTTGTCAGTAGAACCAAAGGAATATCAGCCAACGGCTCAAACGGTTGTTTCTGTAAACTTGACAGAACAAGATTTAAATCCCACGGACAAAGCGGGGATTTAACTGGAGGTCTAATACGTAAGACCCCTTGAAGGAAGGTCTTAACCAGCGAGTGGGTGGCCAGCGGCCGCTGAAACCACACTGACAGAGCAGAAATCTGTCCTTTGATTGTGCTTAATGCCAATCCTTTATCCACTCCTAGCTGGAGAAAACTTAATACTCTATCGATGGTAAATTTGCGAGAAAGCCATCGCTTGGACTCACACCAGCCTACATAGGCCTTCCAGACCCTGTAATAAATCACCCTAGAGACCGGTTTCCTGGCTCTGATTAGGGTAGAGATTACTTTCTGAGACAGACCTCTACCCCTGAGAATCAGGGATTCAGCTTCCAGGCCGTCAAATTTAGATGCCGTAAGGCAGGGTGGAGGATCGGACCTTGCGATAGCAGGTCTGGCCGTAGAGGAAGAGTCCAAGGGTCTCCCACTACCATCCTTAAGATTAGTGAGTACCATGCCCTTCTGGGCCATGCTGGAGCTACCAGGATGACTGGTATGTGCTCCACCCGGATCCTGCGCAGCAGGCGGGGTAGTAACTGGAGCGGGGGAAACGCATAAAGAAGTTTGAACTGATGCCAAGGGCAAACCAACGCATCGGTTCCGCAGGCCATCGGATCCCTTGAGCGGGACATGAACCTGTCTAGTTTCTTGTTGAGTCTCGATGCCATGATATCCACGTCCGGCACTCCCCATCTTTGGCAGAGTGCTTGAAAGACTAGTGGATGCAGAGACCATTCCCCCGGCCATAGAGTCTGGCGGCTTAAGAAGTCCGCCTGAAAGTTGTCCACTCCTGGAATGAATATTGCCGATATGCAGGGCACATGAGCCTCTGCCCATAGAAGAATCAAGCTCACCTCTCTCTCTGAGCGGCTTGACTCCTGGTTCCCCCTTGGTGATTTATGTATGCCACGGCCGTGGCATTGTCTGATTGAATTCTCACCGGGAACCCCTGCAATTTTGACGTCCAAGCCCTGAGGGCTAGTCGAGCAGCTCTGAGCTCCAAGATGTTGATGGGCAACTGCTTCTCTGGCTTTGCCCAAGTACCTTGGCGAGTGCAACCATCCAAAATTGCTCCCCAGCCCGTCAGGCTGGCGTCTGTGGTCACTATCTTCCAAGCCACTGGGCTGAAAGACCTCCCCTTCAGTAGATTCTGAGGGTCTAACCACCAACACAGACTTTGTCGGACTCTTGATGAGAGCGGCAACGGGATATCCAAGGCCTGTGGCCTTCTGCTCCATGCTGACAGGATGGCTGCCTGTAGGATGCGAGTGTGGCTCTGGGCGTATGGTACCGCCTCGAATGTGGCCACCATCTTGCCTAGTAACCTCATACATAGGCGAATAGTCGGTTCTTTCTTGCTTAGAACCAGTAGGATTAATTCCTTGATGGCTTTTACCTTCCTCAGAGGTAGGAACACTCCTTGTTGTTCTGTGTCTAATCTCATGCCGAGATATTCCAACTGCTTTGTGGGCTGGAAAGCTGACTTTTCTCGATTTAGGACCCAGCCGAACCTCTCGAGGTATTGGACCGTGAGGGCCACTGCTCGCTCCAAGCCGGGAGACGAGTGATCTATGACTAGGAGGTCGTCCAGGTATGCTAGGATCGTGACCCCTTGGATCCTTAGTTTGGCTAGGATTGGAGCTAGGACCTTCGTGAACACCCGGGGGGCCGTAGCCAACCCGAAGGGAAGCGCCACGAATTGGAAGTGACGCGAAGCCACCATGAAGCGTAGATATCTTTGATGTGGCTGATAAATTGGAACATGAAGGTAGGCATCCTTTATGTCTATGGACGCCATGAAGTCGTCCTTCTGGAGTGTGGCAGCTGCTGACCGCACGGATTCCATCCGAAATGAGCGGATCTTTAGATATGCATTTACCATCTTTAGGTCCAAAATTGGCCTGACATCTCCATTGGATTTTGGGATGATGAATAGGTTGGAGTAGAAACCCAGCCCCTGTTCCAGGACTGGTACCTCTACTATTACTTCCTGGGAAAGTAGATGATCTAATGCCGATCTTAATGCGGCTCCCTTTTCCGGATCGTTTGGAATCCTCGACTTCTGGAAATGAGGAGGAGGAAACCTTAGGAAATCTAATTTGTAGCCTGTGGCCACGGAAGACCGTACCCACTCGTCGGGAATGCTGGCTTCCCAAATCTCTGAAAAGAGTCGCAGCCTTCCCCCCACCTTCGTGGGTGGGGGCGCCCCTTCATAAGGTTGGCTTGGGGGCTGGTTTTGCTGGTTTGCGAAACCACTGCCTTTTGCCTCTAACAGCCTGTCCTTGTGATCTGCTGTTGAAGCCGAAGTTTGCTTTTGCAGGAGGCCGTCGATACTGCTTGGCATTAGAGGGCCCCTGCCCAGGGGAATACTGTCGTTTAAACGCAGGTCCCTGAACCTTCTTCTTAGTTGGCAAGAGAGTACTCTTGCCGTTTGAAATGGTCTGAATGTATTTATCTAGGTCTTCTCCGAAGAGTCGTCCTCCATGGAAGGGGAACCCTACCAGGAGCTTCTTGCATGGGGGCTCAGCCTCCCAGCTTTTTAACCATAAGAGTCTTCTCATATGGATAAGGGATAACGATAAACGTGACGCTTGCTGGATAGAATCCTTGATTGCGTCTACCGTAAAACATATGGCCTTAGGGACATCCGAAAATTTTTCTGCCTGCTGGGCCGGAATAAGTTTAAGCATCTGCTTAAATTGATCCGATAATGCTTGAGCGACCCCAATCGCAGCCACAGCTGGCTGTACTACTGCCCCTGCAGTAGTGAAGGAGTTCTTAAGTAGTGCTTCCAAGCGCTTATCAACTGGATCCTTGAACACCTGTATGTTTTCTACAGGGCATGTTAACGATCTGTTAACACATGAGATGGCTGCGTCCACTGCAGGAGTAGCCCATCTTTTGGAAAATTTTTCTTCCATAGGATATAGGACAGAGAACCTTTTAGGTGGTAAGAAGATCTTATCTGGCTTGTTCCAATCTTGGAACAAAATTCCCTCTAATAGAGGATGGATCGGAAACACAGCATTGCTTTGAGGCGCCCTCAGTGAGCCCAAAGCTGAAACCGTCGATACCTGGAGATCTGGTACTGGCAAGTTGAATGCCCTATGGACCAAGTCCGACAATCCTTGAATCCACCAGCTCTCCCTCAGGGAGACTGCCCCAGACTCCTCTGTATCCGGGTCTTCGATCCCTGAACCTACTTGGTCCTTGTCCAAGAGGTCGTCCAATTCCCCTGAGGAAAGGACCTCCTCTTCTGAGGGTCCGCGCTCGGGCGACGGAGATCTATTCCGCTTACTGCCCTCTTTTAAAGAGGTGAGTAATACCTCCTCCGTGACCATCTTAGGGTTGGACTGACCCGCGTCAGCTCCAGCCCCAGATCCCGATGGCCCCAAGGCTCCCTGTAGGGAAAACAGCGGCATACCATGGTACAATACCGAGGTACACCTGCTACCTATTGGTATTTGGAACTATAAAAGTTAATTGTCCAAACACCTGTTTGGGGGATAAAAAAATGCTTCCTCTCCCCTAGATGACTTTTTTTTTTTTTTTTTTTTTTTTCGTTTTTGTTTCAAATCCAGGAAAGAAAAAACATTCTGTCCCCCTGAGTAGTATTGCAAAGAAAAACTATGAGATGGAAAAGAAACAGCCTATTTCTAGGCTTGAAAAAAACAGTCCTCTGAAGACTGCAATATCCTTTCTGGCCACTGTGTGTCCTCGGCGCCCCGTGCTGCCGCTCTGGTCTTTCTCCTCAGTTCCAAAGTATTGAATGGAACAAACAAGGAAGGGCCGCCCCTTCCTTTAAGCCACTGACCCGCCCTTCCCCCCCAGCAATCTCAAACAGGAAATGCCCCTCCCGACAGGGGGAGGGGGGGGGATTTTGGGAGGAAGGGACCTCTCTGTTCCAGCAAACTGCAGCCTGCAGCCTGGAACCATGAGGAGGTCAGCGTTTTGCCTGCTTGCAGGCTCTGAGGAGGAAGACTGAATGGAGCATCGCCTGGAGGCCTGCAGGTAAGCAAAGCTCTCTGACACACACATATATTTTTATATAACACAGGCCCCACTCAATGCTTTTCCAACACTACAAGGGAGGTCACATCTTATGGGGAATAATACATAGAGAGCCATCCTATCTTTATGATATGTGACTAGTTTGCCAGATGCAGTGCATAACTTTAGGCATGTCCCCTGTGACCCCCCAGAAAAAAACCTGCTAAGAACCAAGTTCCGCAAGTTTTCCCCTCACTTACCTGCTCCATGCCGCAGGACTTTGCCAAGCAAGAGGCCCAATCTTCCCCCATCTCCGTGGGGATGTCTAGACCTTCAGGCCCTGGGTTCCTATGAAGGATCCACTGTCCTGGGCCCATATAGCACCCTGGCAACAGAAAACTTTAGGTACCCAAAGGTTTCTAAGTTCTGGGCCCAGGGTCCAGCTCTCTAAAAAGAAAAGCATTATGGGCTATACCCCAAGGGTTTGGGGTCCGGTTACTGACCACTTTAGCGCTGAGGCTTTTTTGGACAGAACCGGTAGCTCACCTAATCCCAAGGATGCGGAGGCAAGCTAAACCATGACTAACACCTAAGACACTGGCGTAAAAACTGAGGTACTCCTCCTATGGGAGGGGGTTATATAGGGAGGGGCATTTCCTGTTTGAGATTGCCAGTGTCTACACCTGAAGGTACTCCATATAACCCATATAGTAATGAATGCCGCTCTGTGTCCCGTGATGTACGATAAAGAAAGGGACACTTTTTGGTTGCCATGGACAACCTCATGCTTTCAGGCAGAAACTATAGAATATACAAATTAAAATTGCATGCATGGCACTGGACAAAGCACTTGGGACAAAGGGGTGTGAAACAATTTTATATAGTTATGTAATCTATAAGATTACAGCGTACTGTATGTGTTATGAATTTTAAACTTTGCTGCCGGGCTCCGCCGCCATACATCAGGATGCTCACAGGGAATGGAGACCGGCACACAGAGGCATCAGGCAGAGGACACAGCCTGCACACACAGCAGGGTGACATCGCAGGATCCTCCTGGTGACAAGGTAAGGTGACACCAGGATCCTGAGATGCAATCCCGAGTGTGGTTCGGTGTTACCGCTAGCGATACTGAAATTTAACCCGCCCCCCAAGCCAAACTCGGGAATACCGCCAGGGAGGTTAAGGTACATTTTAGGATGTACCACTCTCTCTTAGTTCTCCTTTCTTTCCCTTTTATCTCTCTCTATGCCAATTTTTTTTCCCATCCCTCTCTCTAGCCTTCTTTCTTGTTCTCTTACAGTATTCTCTCTCCCTTTTCTACGTTTCTCACCCTTTTCCTCTACCTTCCATGTATTCTCTATTTTTTTCCTTCTCTTACTTCTTGGTGGGGGGAATGGTATTAGTGGCAGCACAGGCAGGGAGTTGGGATGAGTGGCAGTGCTGGTAGGGGGAGTTCTGATCAGCCAACTTAGGTGCTCTTTCTTGATCAAGGTCATGTGCCGATCTAAGAACTGTAGTGGGGACTTTTAATGGCAACTATAATCACAGGTAGTGTTACTCACGTACTCACGGTGTCTCTGACTTTGTGGCGTCTCGTAGCAGAGACACCTATGCTGAAATCAGGAGATATAGGGTCTCCTCCAGCTCCTCCCACTTCACATTCCTCACCAGTTAGCTGACCTCTAGTTTTTGTCCCCCAGCCACACCGCAAACTGAGTGGGTGGCTGAGAAAAGGCTGAGTGGGCGGCCCGGGCTCCAGGAACAGCCCAGCTGGGCGACCACAGGCTCCAGGGACAGCCCTGCTGGGGGGCTGCGAAAGGCTGGGAGAGCGGTGCAAGCTTCAGGGACAGGCCAGGATACGGTGACCCATGGCAAATAGTCATTCGACCACCCGAGGGGATCGTGATCCCACTGCCTTAGGCCTTGTTGGGACAGGTGTTAATTCTCTGGTGCTGGAGGTGGTGGTGGTGGTGATGATATCTGATTATCTGGCGTTTACGTGTTGAAGA
This sequence comes from Rana temporaria, assembly GCF_905171775.1. Classification (NCBI taxonomy): domain Eukaryota; kingdom Metazoa; phylum Chordata; class Amphibia; order Anura; family Ranidae; genus Rana; species Rana temporaria. Next base: position 170,622,920 of record NC_053493.1, read on the forward strand.
AAAAAAAAAAAAAAGGAGTAGCAGATGGCTTCAGTCCAGATGAAGCCCTGGAATCTGGTGGTATTTTGGTGTTGGTCTGGAGAACAGTGTGACAAATCTCAGGAAGTTTGAGGAGATTTCACGAGTTGGGTTCAGGATAGTCTGGGGCGACACATGAATTGCTGCATAGGATTTTAGGAACCTGAGAAAGAAGTGTTTTATGTGTCAGGATTAGGGATGAGCTCTGGTATGTTCGCACACTCCACGTGCAGAGCACGCCAGGAAGTCAGCACCGCGCTGCGCTAATCACAGGCAGGGAGACATTGTCCCAATGAGCGGCTGCAGACATTGGGAAATGTCTCACTGCCTGTGATTAGCGCAGCGCAGCGCCGTGCCGACTTCCTGGCGGGCTCTGCATGTGGAGTGTGCAAACACGCCGGAACTCACCCCCTAGTCAGGATGACCTGTGTGGTTGATTGCTGCAGCTTCATATGCTGGCGAATGTAGTGTGGGTTGGTTTATAGAATTCAAAGCATCCTGTGCAATTTTGCCAACATGGTTTAAGATGTATTGCAAGGTTCACCTTGTGAATCCTGTCAACTTTCAGCGACTCTGCCTCAGAAAAGGGAATGTGCTTTGATGTTGTTAAGGGCACTAAAGCCATTTAACTCAGACAGTCTTTTATAGCTTTCAAAAGCTAATTTTAGCTTTGTGAGAGCACGGTTTATTTGCTTTGCATCATCACATGAGTTGTCAGAAGCAGTTATGCATTTCATAGTGCAATTCCACAGATATGATAGATTATCAGTAATTTCTGCCTTGTCTGCTTGTTTACTTCATAATTCTCTGCGTAACCGTGTGTTTGCATCTAGCACACAGAAGGCTGATCCCTTGCTGGCTTTAATAATTGCACTAAAAACGTGAGCAGAGTACCTAAATCTGTATGCAGTCACAGGTTATGCAAAAGCAAAGTTTGTTTCTTACCGGTAACTCGGTTTCCAGTAGTCTTCCAGGGCGGCTCTTGAGAGATGGAGCTCCTCCTCACACATAGGAAACACGTTGACATTAATCACTTTAAAAGGCGGTCCCTCAGGTCCCTGGTCAGTAACCTACGAGAACCGAAGGCCGGAATCTGAAACGACATAATACACAACACAACCCTACAAGGTTAGACATTTCAGGGTGGGATCGTGCTGCCCTGGAAGACTACTGGAAACAGAGTTACCGATAAGAAACCAACTCTGCTTTTCCCCCGGTCGTCTTCCAGGTCAGCCCTTGAGAGGATAACCAAGAAGTTACCAGGATTTAGGGTGGGACAATGGCTTGGAGGACTTTCCTACCAAAAGCCTGGTCCTGGCTGGAAAACAGATCCAGCCTGTAATGCTGAACAAAGTTTGAGAATCTTGACCAGGTTGCTGCCCTGCAGATTTGTTCTGGAGTGGCTACTGCTCTTTCTGCCCACAAGGCTGCTGAGGCCCTTGTTGAATGAGCCTTTAGGTCTTTTGGTGGTGTTATCTCCATAACACTGTAGCACTCTAGCATGGCTGCCTTGAGCCATCTGGCTATTGTCTTTTTGGATGCTTGTTTACCCCTCTGTTGGCCTGCGTACAAGACAAATAGAGCATCTGATGTTCTGAATTCGTTAGTAACTTCTAGATACTGAAGTAGACACCTTCTAACAGCAAGACAACTTAGATTCTGTTCTTTGCGGTTTGGTGAATTGCAAAAAGAAGGTAGGACTATATCCTGGACTTATGAAAAGTTAATGTAACTTTTGGAGTAAATCCGGATCCGTTTGAAGTACAATTCGATCGTCATGAATCTTTAGAAAAGGCTCTCACAGATTTCTCCTATCCTACGTGCAGTTGTGATGGCTATGAGGAAAACTTTTTTAAAGGGGTTGTAAAGGTTTGTTTTTTATTTTCTAAATAGGTTCCTTTAAGCTGGTGCATTGTTGGTTCACTTACCTTTTCCTTCGATTTCCCTTATAAATGTTTTTTTTCTTTGTCTGAATTTCTCACTTCCTGTTTCTCCTCAGTAAACTTGCCATCATCATCCGAGCGGTAGTTAGTCAGCCAGAACAGCTTACTGAACAGCTTAGGCTCCATGCACACTGGAAGCTATAAAAAACGCCAGTAGCTTTGCAGGGAGCCTTTCAATGTTTTTTAGTGTTTATTAGCAATTTTCAGTGTAGCTTTTTTTTTTCTTTTTTTTTTTTTCAATGGATAAAAAAAAAAAAATGCAAAAAACCGCTGGCGAGCAGCGTTTTGCATTTTTTGGGGTTTTCCCGCCGAAAAACAGCACTTTGAACGCAAATTTCTGGCGGTCAGAAAAAAAGCCCATAAACTTCACTGCTCATTATCACTAAAAAACTTCCATGTGTGCATGGACACATAGGCTAACAGAGTGCAGTTTATTGGCTTTAACCACTTAAGGACCGCCTCCTGCACATTTACGTTGGCAGAATGGCACGGCTGGGAGCAGGCACGCACCTGTACGTCCCCTTTAAGTGGCCCAGACTGGGTCACGGGCGCGCGACCCTGTCCGAAGCTCCGCGCCCCCGGGACCCGATCGCCGCCGGTGTCCCGCGATCGGTCACAGGAGCTGAAGAACGGGGAGAGGTGTGTGTAAACACACCTTCCCCGTTCTTCACAGTGGCAATGTCACTGATCGTCTGTTCCGCGATATAGGGAAAGGCCATCAGTGACATCACATAGAAACACATATGAGGTCACACATAATCCCTACAGCGCCCCCTAGTGGTTAACTCCTAAACTGCACTTGTCATTTTCACAGTAAACAATGCATTTTTATTAGACATGTGCACTGCCAAAAAATTCGTTTTTTTTAGTTTGTTATTTTCGTTTTTGGTTTTTTTTCGGAAATTCTGGAAAATCGAAAATTCGTAATTACGAGTTTTCGGATTTCCGAAAAAGCAAAAAACGAATAAAACGGAAAAAACGAAATTAAAAAAAATTCGGAAAATTTTGAAAATGAAAAAATTTCCGAAGTACGAAAAAATTTTAATTCGAAAATTCGGGATTTCGGAATTTATAAAATTCGAAAATTCCACAATTTCGAAAATTCCACAATTTTGAAAATTCGAAATTCAGATTTTTTTATTTTTCGAATTTTCGAAAATGAAAAATTTGAAAATTTCGAAAATTCATAAATTCGAAATTTCTAAAATAAAAAAAAAAATTGGAAATTCGAAAATGAAAAATAAAAAATTTCTAAAATACGAATTTCCGAAATTCGGAAATACGAAAATACGAAATTGAAAAAAAATATCAAAAATTCGATATTTCGAAAAATGAAAAATTCGAAATTTTGAAAATCAAAAATAAAAAATTCTAAAATAAAAAAAAAAAAATTGAAATTTCTAAAATTGAAAAATTCGAAAATAAAAAAAATTCCAAAATTCGTGATTTTTAAAAATAAAAAAAAACGAAAATTTGCGAATTTCCGTAATTCGGAAATACGAAAATTCGGAAATTGAAAAATTCGGAAATACGAAAATTCGGAAATTCGTATTTTTCTGAAATCCGAAAATTCTAAATTTTCTGAAGTCTGAAAATTCGGAAATAAAAAATTTGTGAAAACGAAAATTCGGAAATTCGTTAATTTCGAATTTTCGTTTTCACAAATTTTTTATTTCCGAATTAGAAACTAAACAAATTGCACACGTCCAATTTTTATAGCATTTTTTGCTGTAAAGATTACAATGGTCCCAAAAGTGTGTCAAAATTGTCCGATGTGTCTGCCATAATGTCGCAGTCACGAAAAAAAATAAATCGCTGATCGCCGCTATTAGTAGTAAAGAAAAAAATAAAAATAAAAATGCCATAAAACTATTCCCTATTTTGTAAATACTATAAATTTTGCTCAAACCAATCGTTAAACGCTTATTGCGATTTTTTTACCAAAAATATGTAGAAGAATACGTATCGGCCTAGACCCAGAAACTCTGCGATTCCTTTTTATGTGTAGATCACCCTGTGTCTCTAATAGGGGCACAGGGTGAATAAGAACCCCACTATGGTCTGTGCTAGTCAGATTTAATGCGGTATATATTGTATATATATTGTGTGTTGCCTGTAGTGTACTATAAAGCTTGCTGTGATTGCATTCTATTGTGGTAATTAAGTCTGCTACTGTGATAAATGTGTATTGAATCCAGACTAACTTCTAAGCATCTTTCATTGTGGCTTGTGCTAATTGACCCTGTAATTGTGTATAGGTCTATTGATGATAATGTGTATTGTGAGTTAACAGACAGCCTAAAGATCAGGTGTCTGAATCATCAGCTGTAGTTAATTAGCTCATGTATATTAGGTCAGAGCCGGAGTCAGGATGTCTACTAAAAGATGTGTAAGCATTGTATGATGTTGTGGGTGGAGTTGGGTCATTGTTCATTTGGTTACTGCAGTATCCTAATTGTATATAAGAGCTGTATTTCTCAATAAAGGCTCTCTTTTCCTGTTGAACCTCAAACAGAGCTGTGTGTCTCGTTATTGGGGTTAGTTTGCCTGACTGTGGCGTGTCGGTAGCTGCCTTGTGTTCGGGGATGGAATATCCTAAACGGCTTTAACCCCTGTCCCATTTTGGGTGCCGTTACAGAGCCTAACTGAGGAGGAACAGGAAGTAAGAAATTCAGACAAAGAAAAACAAAGAAAAAAAACATTTAGAAGGGAAATCAAGAGGAAAAAGGTAAGTGAACCAACAATGCACTAGCTTAAAGAAACCAATTTAAAAAATAAAAAATTAACCTTTACAACCCCTTTAAAGTGGAGCTTCACCCTCCACTCCCTCTCGTCAGAACCCTCCCCCCCTCCGGTGTCACATTTGACACCTTTCAGGGGGGAGGGGGTGCAGATACCTGTCTAAAGACAGGTATTTGCACCCACTTCCGGCCACACAGTCTGCGGGTAGACTGCAGGCAGGACGTCAGATCCCGTTACCCCCCCCCCCCGTTGTGTTCTGGGAAACACTTGACTCCCAGAGCACAGCGGGAGCCAGTCAGCGCGGCGCAGCGCGACTCGCGCATGCGCCGTAGGGAACCGGGCAGTGAAGCCGGAGCGCCGTAGGGAACCGGGCAGTGAAGCCGGAGCGCTGGCGAGGATGGCGGTGGGGCAGCAGAGTGATGAGCGATCGCTCGTCCTCTGCTGCGGACGGCGCTGGACTCCAGGACAGGCAAGTGTGCTGATATTAAAAGTCAGCAGCTGCAGTATTTGTAGCTGCTGGCTTTTAATATTTTTTTTCAGGGGTCATTCGCTTTAAGCATCAGCAGGCGCAAGGATGTATTGTGTAGCGGCTTGAAGGAATGTTTGATGATCCCCGAGTACCACAGACAAATCCAATGTAGGACATTTTTTGTGTCTTGGGCGTTTTGTATTTTGCCAGCGCCCTGCAAAAAGGAGAGACCTCTTGTAGTCTCCATTCCAGATACACCGTCAGCGCTGCCATCTGAACCTTCAGTGTACTGAGCGCTAGCCTTTTATCAGCACCCTGCTGTAAAAACTCAAGAATGGTCGGTGTATCTATCTTTTGTCTTTTGTTTACAGTGCACCAACTATTAAACTTCCTCCAGGTTTTTCTGTAGATGGCTCTGGTGTTTAACTTCCTGGCGCTCATAAACGTTGCCACCACTTTATCCGAGAGTCCTTTAGATCTCAAGATGTCTTCCTCAGTAACCAGGCCGTCCATTTGAAACTTTGTTTTAGGCCTGTCAGGGGTCCCTGTCACATCAGGTCTTGCCTGTGAGTGTGAGGAAGAAGCCACGGCTCTTCTGCAGAGAGACTGAGGAGTTGAGAGAACCAGGCTCTCTTGGGCCAGTTTAGTGTGATCAATATAAGTTTGGTCTGTTCCTGTAGGAATTTCTTCACCACCCGTGGGATCAGATGAACCGGAGGGAAGGCATAACACATTTTGAAATTCCAGGGATTTTGGAGAGCGTCTAGCCCTAGAGGTTAGTCTTGTTGGTTTAGCGAGAAGAAACGCTTCCCGAGTGTTCTTCCGAGAGGCAAACAGGTCTATGTTTAGAACTCCCCAGCGGGCTGTAATTTTAACACCTCTGGGTGTAATACTCACTCCTCTTGGGAGATCTCTTGGCGGCTGAGGAAGTCCGCTAATTTGTTGTCTTCCCTTTTAGATGGACTGCTCCCAGTGACAGTAGGTTCCCTTCTGCCCATCGGCATATCTGATTAGAGATATGGCTTAGGGACGGGCTCCCTGTGCGCCCTCCCCCCCTTGTTTGTTCACATTAGCCACTGCTGTGGCATTGTCCAATAATATCAGGATGTGACGACTTCTTAGCTGGTTTTGGAAGAATTCTATGGCCTTGGCTATAGCAATAAGTTCTCTCCAATTGAAGATGCCTGAGCTTCTTCCGGGGACAATCTCCCCTGAGCAGTTTGCCCTGCTAGGTGAGCTCCCCATCCCCAACTGCTTGCGTCTGTGGTCAATTTCAGTGAGATCGGAAATGACCAAGCCAGACCCCGATTTAAATTTGCGTGGACCCTCCACCATCACAGCGACCTCTTCACAGATGTTGGGATTAATAATGTCCTTATCTTCTCTTTGATTTCTTAAGAGAAATATTTGTAGGGGCCTTAGATGGTATTTTGCTCATTGGACTGCTGGTATTGATGATGTCATCAGACCCAGAACCAACATCAGCTCCCTTATGGATATCTGGAAGTTGTTCTGTATAGAACTCACCCTATTGATAAGGCCTTGGGATGTTCTTTCTCCTCCAGTAGGGATGTCTTCTGTTCTATGGAACGGGATGTTCTGGGTGGGACACAGATTGGACTTTCATATGTTCAAACTTCAGCCATAGTTGAGCTTCTGTAAGATCTTTTACCAGCTGTGCTTCTGATGGAGCTGCGAACAGTAGGTCATCTAGGTATGGTACTACGGTCATCTTTTTCAACCTTAGAGGGGCCAGAGCTTCCTCTAATACTTTGGTGAATATCATTGGTGACGAGGATAGCCCGAAAGGAAGAGCTCTGCTCTGGAAGTGGTATTCCTTGCCCTCCATAGGTATCTCTGGGACTCTTCTCAGATGGGAATGTGGAGATAGGCATCCATGGGATCCATGGTCGCATTATGTTTTTTGACCAATAATATGGATTCCATGCAAAAAAAATTGTAACGTATCGCTTCGCTCAAGGGCTTTAGATTTAGTGTCAGATCGAAACTTCCCAGAAGGTTTTTCGATCACGAGTGTAAAAACCCTTTCTTTTTTCCTTCTCTGGGACTGGAGTAAGGACCTTCTGGTCCACCATCTCCCCCAGCAACAGTGGAAGAGCCCTTGCTTTTCCAGGATTCCTGGGAAGTTTTATTCATAGAAATCTCTCTGGAGGACGACAATTGAATTCCAGGGAGTAGCCCCTTGCGATGTCTAAAATAAATAGATTGGCTGGCGTCTTCTGCCATTGATGTAGGAAGATAAGCCAGTCTTCCCCCTACTGGCACTCTGTTGTCATTGTTTGTTGGTTTGGCTAGAAGAGCCAAAGAGAACATTAATCTTTGGTTTCCCTTTGTGGCCCATCCAGTTCTTTTTAGGGTAATCTTTCTTCTCTTCTTGGGGACGTTCTCTTTGGCCAAAAAAGGTTTTCTTCCTGTTCTTTCCAAGGCTTCGTCTAGGCTTGATCCGAACAGAAAATCCCCATTAAATGGGAGATTGCATAACCTCGTTTCGGATGCAGAGTCCCCTGACCAGGTTTTCATCCAAATCGCACAATTCATCCAATCTGGCTGCGACAGCTAGTCCTCCTGACCTTGCTGCCAGCTTGACGGACTCTGCGGATGCGTCTGCAATGTAGCCAACTTCCTTAGAGAGAACCAGCAGAGTCTTCAGAATTTCCTCCCTAGGCGTTCCATTTTTAATATGATCTTGCAGTTGGAAGAGCCAGAATTCAAGGTTTCTTGCCACACAAGTGGTGGCAAGCACTGGCTTTAGGCTGGTGACACTTGTCTCCCAAGCTCTCTTTAGGATAACGTCGTCCCTCTTATCCATGCCATCTTTAACCACTTCCATACCGGGCACATATACCCCCCTCCTGACCAGGTGAAATTTCAGCTTCCGGCACTGCGTCGCTTTAACTGACAATTGTGCGACGTGGCTCCCAAACAAAATTGGCGTCCTTTTTTCCACACAAATAGAGCTTTCTTTTGGTGGTATTTGATCACCTCTGCGTTTTTTTTTTTTGCGCTATAAAACAAAAAAAGCAACAATTTTGAAAAAAAATTCAATATTTTTTACTTGTTGCTATAATAAATAGCCAAAATTTTTTTTTCCATAATTTTTTTTCTCAGTTTAGGTCGATACGTATTCTTCTACATATTTTTGGTAAAAAAAAAAAAAAATAATAAAACAAAAAAAAAAATCGCAATAAGCGCTTACAAAATATGGGACAGAATTATTATTATTTTTTTTTTTTTTATTATTTTTTTTACTAGTAATGGCGGCGATCTGCGATTTTTTTATTGGGACTGCGACGTTATGGCGGACACATCGGACACTTTTGACACATTTTTGGCGCCATTCACATTTATACTGCGATCAGTGCTATAAATATGCACTAATTACTGTATAAATGTGACTGGCATTAAAGGGGTTAACACTAGGGGGTGAGGAAGGGGTTAAATGTGTAGCCTAGGTGTGTTCTAACTGTGGGGGAAGGGGGGTGACTGGGGGAGGTGACCGATCTGTGTCCCTATGTACAAGAGACACAGATCGGTCTCCTCTGTCCCCTGACAGGACATGGAGCTCACTGAGGGGCGCGCCGCCGGCGCGCCCCCCAGTGGCCGGAGGAATCCAGGACGTCAATTGACGTCCTGTTGAGTTTTCAGAGCCACTGTGAAGCCGTCATTTTACATGCGGCCGGTATTCAAGTGGTTAAGGTGTCCCATATCTTTGAAGGCTAATGAAGATTTTTTAGAAACCTTGGAATGTGGCACGTCCAATACTGTCGTCTGCAGCGGCGTCCAGGTGTGATAGCACCAGCGCGGCCATCTATCCTCCCTGTGCCATTAAGGGGTCGGACCAGGTCCCCGGCACACGCCGATGACATCATCCCGCCCCGGAAATAATGCACCGCATCTTCTGGGTTAAGCTAGCCTCTGGCATGGGTACACGTCCCCCCGCCGGAGCTTGCCAAGGGGATGCCGCATCGCCGCTTCTCTCCACACCTGGGCTCAGAGGGGGGGATGGATCCAGGACACCTCCCACTGTTGAACAAAGGAGGGTTGCCTGTGGCCTGTAACCCGACTTCCTCCACCAACAATCCTGGTAAGGGTGCACTCACCCCCTCAGTCCAGAGACTCCCATAAAATCCTCCCTGCTCCAGCCTGTGACCCCTGCCCAGCCCGGACGGAGGAAACACTAAGACGGACCAGGGACCTGAGGGACTGCCTTTTAAAGTGATTAATGGCAACGTGTTTCCTGTGTGTGAGGAGGAGCTCCATCTCTCAAGGGCTGACCTGGAAGACAACTGGGGGGAAAAAGCAGGCGTTTGTGCAGAGGAGAAATCAAACAAAGTTTACCACAGCACAGTAATTCCAACAGCAGAGATAATTCTAGAAAAAGTCCTTACAATTCCACAAGCATATTCAATACACAGAATACTCCTATGCATACACATGCTTTCCAAACTACAGAAATATTTCCTTTTAATTAGTGAGAGCAAAACACATGACAATGCTGTAACAGATTGTAATCTAGTAATTAGCTGGACAATTCACCACTAAAAGAAAAAGACGATAAAAAGGTGAGCACATTAGCCATCTATCCACAGCATAGCCAGAGTTTTGATGAAGGTGCTAGCACAGCTCTTTGCGGATACACAATCAAAAGAAATCCAGAATTTGCTGCCTTATTAATTCTTTTTACATTTACCTAATCACGTATGATCCTCAATCCTCTTCAAGTGGTGGTCAACAGAAATAAATGATTATGATACCTCCAGATTAAAACTACTAAATCCCTTACATTTTCAACCTTTACTAGCCAAAATAAATACAGAGCTCAAAAACTGCTCACTTTCCTTATTCAGCCTGGAATTGCAGCTTTCTTCACATCCTCCCTGAAGCTTCATTTTTGGATACCACATTTCACACACGTCAAACAGACTGAATGGCCTTTTCTATTAAAATGTTCAATACATTACCGGCATAAGAATTTTAGGCAGTTCTCTATCTCGTCAATACTTTCCCTAGTGTGAGTACATACTCAGTCAGTTGAAATGGGATAGAATATTCTGACTAAAACTACAACTTATATATAGGGGAAACAGAAAAAAAATTAGCACCACTGTGAGAATATCTTCTTAGTTATAAATAAAGTAAAAAATAAAAAAACTTTACACGGTACATTATATAGAAATATTAAAGCACACCCTTCTTCAACCCATAAAATCAAGACAAAGTTATCCTCACACAAGCATGCACACTATCCACAAAGGACTGTCTGTTGAAAAATAACCGGGAAACTGTAACAAAGCACATGGACTGCCAAGCTGGTCACAAATGATAAGAAAAAGGCAGAATGTTTTTTTAACTTAATGCATTCTATGTATTAAGATAAAAAACCTTCTGTGTGCAGAAGCCCCCCTCAGCCCCTCGAATGCTTACCTGAGGTCCCTCTAGATCAAGCGATGTTGCAGGAGTGTATCGGCTGCCCGGGACTCCCCTCATTGGCTTAGACAGCAGCGCGGCACCATTGGCTTCCACTGCTGTCAAAGTCAGTCAGCCAATGAGGAGAGAAAGGGGGCGGGCGAGCTGGGCTGTGGCTCAGTGTCTAAATGGACACAGGGAGCTGTGGCTCGGTTTAGGTGCCCCCCATAGCAAGCTGCTTGCTGTAGGGGAACTTAACAGGAGGGAGGGGCCAGGAGCACCAAAGAGGGACCCGAGAAAAGAGCACATGGGCTGCTTTGTGCAAGTATAACACGTTTGTTATTTTTAACAAAAAAAAAAAGCGAGACTTTATAATCACTTTTTCAGTCGGAAAAAAAAGGGGGGGGGGTTTTGATAATCTTTTTTTTTTTTTTTTTTAAACAGAAAGTAGGGTTTGATAATCTAACAGTAATAATAAAAATGTTTCACCGGTTGACTGAAAACCCGATACAAAATAAAATAGGAGAGGTTTATTGTGAACAAATCACCAGGTCCTGATGGCTTACACCTGAGAGTCCTTAAGGTAACTTAGATCAGTTATAGTCAAGTCGCTTTAAAAAAAAAAAAAAAAAAAAACAGACAGACAGACACCTTACTAACTGGACTGGTACCAACTGATTGGCGTACAGAAAATGTGGTACGAATTTTCAAAAAAGGATAGAGATGCATGCCCAGAAACTACAGAGCAGTCAGACTAACCTCAACAGCATTTAAGGTATTTGAGAGAATGGTAAGGGACTTTATAAATATTTTTTTTTGCGAGAAGGGTATCATAAGTGACAACCAGTGCAGATTTCTGAAAGACCGTTCTTGTCAGTCCAACCTGTTCTTTTATGAGGAAGTAAATGAGAAATTGGATGGTGGAAGTCCAGTGGAGGTAGTTTTGCTAAGGCATTTGATACTATAACTCGTACACCTATTCTATAATATAAAATCTGCTGTAATTGTATGTACATGTAGGGGAAACTGGTTACATGTCTGGGTTCAGAAAGTAGTGATAAATGACTCGTTCTCTGAATGGTCTAAAAGTTGTAAGTGATGTACCTCAGGGCTCTACCTTAAGCCCAAAGCTGATCAATTTGTTTAGTAATGATATAGAGGTTGGAATCAAGAGCTCAATTTCAGTGTTTGAGGATGATACCAAATTATGCTGGGGAAAAAAAAAAAACTTTGCCACAAAATGTAGCATCATTACAGGAAGACATTAATAAAATAAGGGGTCAGCCAGCTACATGGTTTAATATTGAGAAACAAAGTTATGCACTCGGGTGTCAAAAATACAGATGCATGTTTACACATAAGGATGTGTAAAGAAAAAAAAAAAAAAAAAACCACGACAGACTAACCATCATAAAATTACTGTAACACAAGAAAATGCTTTGTAGGCAATGTTTAATTTCCATACTGTAGGTTAATTCCCTAGTAATTATGCTTATAAAAAGGTTTCCTTACAAATTATATTTTATTACAGATTATGCTATTATTTACACAATCCTATTACATATCATAATGGTTTACCAAATAATTTTCTCCATGTTTTAATTTCAGCATCTGGGTCACTTCCCGCAGGTTGTGGAGGTATGTTTCATTTGAGCAGTTACTTGAGAACGACACAGATATAATCCGCTCTGTTATAAAAGTTAGGTCAAGTTCTCCTTCCTCCATGTTGCAATTAAAGTCCACGTTCCTGCAAATGGAAAATTAAATATATTACGATTCTAAAGGAATTTTAAAGAAGGAAAAAGAATACAAGTACAATAGAATACAGATAAATTATTCAGATTTTTGAAAAAAAAAAAAAAGATCTTTACAAAAAAAAGGATAAGCATTACCAAGGTTGAAATATGAATGCAATACTAAATTTGGTGAAGCCAGTTTTTTTTTTTTTTTTTTGCTCAAATTTTCCTGTGCTTGATTCTCTGATGCAGAGGATAGGGGAGACCCAAGTATTATTATTGGGTTTAACAGTCAGTATAAACAAACATGGCAAAAAGACCTATAATAAAAGAGACAGGTGAAAAACTGTCTAGTATATAAACATAGTTGTATAGTTACTGTGCTTCTTGATTTGGTAAGCCCCCATTCACACAGTGCAACTTGTCATGCGATTTGACAGGTCCAAATCGTATGACAAGCCGCACCAATTTGAAAAAAAGGTTCCTGCACTATATTTTGCGATTTCAGGCGAGCTTTGCATAGACATCGGTGCATGAAGTCACACAGATGTCAGGCAACTTGCACTGACCTGTGGCTTTGAAATCATGCAACTTCAAGTGAAGCCACACAATTTCAAACCCACTTCAGTGTGAACGGGGACTAGTGGTTGTTTTCTACAAAGGTATTACATTTTGCATGCATTTCAGTTTATGTTGAAAGCAGCCTTTTATCAAATTGTACAGTTTTATGAAAGTTGAGCATATGGAGAGAGGCATATAAATAGAAAAACCATGAGCAGACAAAGTGATTGTTATTTTTATAGAAAAAAAAAAAAAAAAGAACCCTTATAAACATGTCATACTTATGTGCTCTGTTGCAGTGGATTTGCACAGAGCAGCCCGGATCCTCCTTGTCTTGGTTCCATCATCTGTGATCCTGGTCCAGCCCACCTGTTCAGTGCCCCCACACAGCAAGCGGCTTGCTATGGGGGCACCCAGCTGAGTCACAGCTCCCTGTGTCCATTCAGACATGGAGCCCCGACCTGTCCCTACCCCCTTTTTCACCTGATTGGCTAGCTGACTTTGATTGACAACATTAAGAGCCGCAGCTGTGTCTCAGCCAGTCAGGAAGGAAAATCTTGGACAGCTGAGACACCCATGGACATCGCTGGACAGAGAGGGACCTCAGGTAAGTGTTAGGGGGGTTGCTGCACACAGAAGGCTTTTTAAGAATGCATTAAAGGGGTTTTAAACCCACCAGGTTTTTCACCTTAATGCATTCTATGCTTTAAGGTGAAGAACCTTCTGTAGTGCGGGAGCCCCCCAGAGCCCCGACTCTCATTTACCTGACAGTGATCATTCCAGCGCTGGGGATGAACACAGCAGCTCCATCCGCCATCTTGGGTTCTTACTAAATAGATTGATAGCAGGAGCCATTGGCTCCCGCTGCGGTCAATCAAATCCAGTGACACGGGAGCCAGGGCAGAGTCCTGCTGTCTCTGTCAATGGATGTAGCAGCAGGACTTGGGAGCGCACGCACGAGTGCCCCGTGGAATGCGGCTCTCTGTGGTGGCACACGAGAAGAGGAGGAGCCAGGTGTCCCGCGGAGGGACCACAGAAGAGGAGGTCGGAGCCGCTCTGTGCAAAACCCTTGCACGGAGGAGGCAAGTATGACATGTTTGTTATAGAAAATAAAATAAAAATTTACAACCCCTTTAAGATACTCAGGGTTCTCTCTTTTCTCCACAAGTCAAGGAAAAGGAGGAGGCATTATGGTTCCAAGAGACCATCTAAAAATTGGGTGGAAAGTAACTATATAACCATGGGTTCCATATTTTTTAATGTTCGGAAGTCTTTGGATTGCATGTTAACCACTTTCGGACCACCACACGCCGATATACGTCGGCTGTTTGAAGAGATCTCTGTTATGGCAGCAGCTAGCTGCCATAACCCAGGTTTCCTCGTCTTCAGCCAGCGGTCCAGTTTCCGATAATGGTGGTCTCTGTGGCGGAATTGCTGCGAGATCAAGGTTATCGGCAGTGGGAGAGGGACACCCCCTTGTTAGTCAAGTCCATGTAAAGCTGCTGCTCTAAGACCCCTTTCACACATGCAGACCATTTGTCAGTCCATTGATGGATGAAAAACGGACATCAATGAATCTCTATGGAAAAACGGATCATCATCCATTTACATCCGCTCGGTCAGCATTTGTTTTTCTAGGCGGATCAGAGCCCTATTTTTCTTCCATTAAAAATTAGGAAAAACTGATGTAAACACACAGTCTGTTTTTGAATGAAAAAATGGCTCCAGGACTCAAGTGGTTAAAGGAGTCTAGCTGGCGGATGTAGAAAAACTGATGTAAACTCCATCCGAAACTAACAGTCCGCATGTGTGAAAGGGGCCTTACACTACACTCCCGCCACACGGACAATGATGCAGTCCAAAGGTGTCTGCTCCACTTCTTCCTGAATGCAGACACCGTGATATGATGTGTGGTAGTGGCTGGATAACTAGGAAAAAAGCCTAAAAATAAAAAGAAAACTAATACAGCACCACATCTAAGGATTGGTAAGCTGCAAAATATTACTTTTTTGTTTGTTGGTTTACTATCGCTTTAAGAAACTAAGAGTCAGAGGGAAAGCTTCTGGAAAACCTCTTGCATGAACAAGCACTCATTTTGGCCCTAGGGAACTATTCCATTCAGATATTACTTTACCAGGGATGTTCCTACATTGATTCAGTATTTAAGTAAAACTAACTCGTAAAGATCATACATTTAGCCTAGGTTCACACTGCTGCAAATTCAAAATCGCGGTAAAATGCGCGATTTTACCGCGATTTCACGGCTGCGATTTCGGCCGCAATTTAATGTAAATCGCGGCCCGAAATCGCAAAAAGTAGTACAGGAACTACCTTTTGAAATCGCAGATGCGGCGTCGCACTGATTAGGACAGTGCCATTGCCCACAATTTGAGATGCGATTTGACATGTCAAATCGCATCTCAAATCGTTCCAAATCGTACCCAGTGTGAACCAGGGCTAATGCTGCTGAAGTCCACAGCCAATGCTAGGTGGCTTTCTATTTTTTCCCACAATCCATGTGCTACTGTACCCCTTCCCCTACCATGCTTCTTACAAGGATACAAATGCTTAATTAGATGCGATTGACAGCACACACAGAGAAGAGAGGGTGGGGGACACACAGACACGCACACACAGCGCTCGCATATGAGAGGGGGTGAGCGTGACAGAGAAGCCAGAGCTAGTCAGCAGAAGATCTTGCACAGGATGACTGCAGGTATGATCTTGTTTGAAATACATATTCACGTGTGTTCCACTTCTGAAAGGTTTCCTTCACCACACATTCAATACACAGAGAGGGCAGTGGATACAGTGCTTTGCTGTAGCTACTCCAAAGGAATGCCCATAAATTGGGCTTCAACCTGGGATAGAGCTACAGCCAGTTAAAATAATAATCCTGAAGTACTTGGCTGCAAAACAAAGAAAGTTTAACTACTAGAGATTTTTTTTTTATATATCCTTAAGGCCCCCTTAAGACTAGAGCAATTTGTCATACTTATGCCTACATGTGTCAACGCTCAACAATCCTAAAGAAAAACCCCCCCAAATGGCATTAATATTCAATATTCAACAAACCAAAATATAGAGCCAGCAATATTATGCAATAAGAGGCCCCCTGTGCTGAAAGCCTATCCTATACAATTTTTATATAATTTTCCTAAATATATTAAAAAAATAAAATAAGTTATAGCGTCCAGACACTATGGGATAGATTTAGGGACTTTGTTTAACTAGTAATAGCGGTGATCAGCGATTTTTAGCAGGACTGCGACATTGTAGCAGACAAATTGGACACGTGACACCAATACTGTGATCAGTGCTAAAAAAAATTTTTTATCACTGTCACTGTATAAATAAAACTGGCAGGGAAGGGGCGATCAAGGGGTTAAGTGTGTGCCTGGAAGGTGTTTTCTAACTGTGTGGGGGATGGACAGACTGGAGGAAAAGAGATTGTGATTAAGCTTAGCTGAAACACAAAGATCTCTCCCTTGCTCCCTGACAAATCAGCGGTTTGCCTTTTACAGTGGAACCTTGGATTACGAGCATAATCCGTTCCAGGAAAATGCTCGTAATCCAAACTACTCGCATATCAAAAGCGAGTTTCCCCATTGAAGTCAATGGAAACTAAAATAATTACTTGCAATCCGAGGTTCCACTGTATACATAAGAACACTGCTAAACAATCTCTCCGCCAAACGATCGACGGGTAGTGGCGGCCATGGCCACCGGATCCACGTATTGGCTCCCGCTGTGTCCCCTAGAAAATTGTATATATGAGGTATCACAACAAACATCAGAGAGACCAATAATTCTAGTGCCAGACCTTCTGTATAACTCTAAACTAGTAACCTGTAAAGGCTTATAATGTTTCACCTATGCAGGTTTTTAGGTACCATAGTTTGGGGTTTAAAGAAAAAAAACGCTGAGCAAATATATGACAAAAATATGCAACACCCATCATTTTCTTTTCTTTTACAAAATACTTTATTGCCATGAAATCCAACATATAACAACATTTTTCTCAGATGGTTACCCCATTGCGTGGTAGACAAACAAGGAAATAGGGCAAAAATAATGCATAACGACATGTAGAGGCATGTATCACACACTCAAGCAGGTAACAAACCCAATGTCCCATAAAATTAAATGGAGAAACAGAAGACCAAAATTTTCCCATCAAAATGTCCCTGGACGATTAGGGTGACTATGGTCAGAACGTCCCATTTATTGCCTCGGCTTATGTCAGTGAAGCTGCACGGCCAGGGGTTTCCCCATCAGGCAAAATACCTTATTTAAAGTTAACAGAAATATAAGGCAACGTTAAGGATATGATATTTCAATGATAACCATCATGGCCCAGTCTGTACCTGACGGCCTAATAGAATTATGGATTGAATATATAAAAACGTAGCAAAAGAAGAAGGAAACGTTGAGATGGGAAAAAAAGCAAAGTCCAGTATAAAGGAGAAGAGTGAGGAAAGAGGGTGGGAGGAAGGAGGGGGGGGTCCACGGGATGTGCGCAGGCGAGTATCAGATCAGATCACAAGTGTGCCGAAAAAATCGCCAATTTTATTTAATAGGGCCTCTGCTTAACCACTTAAGCCCCGGACCAATGATTGCCTCTGCGATTTTGATTGTTTGCGATATAAACGGAAAAAGACCGTAAATTTTGAAAAAAATTGATTTTTCTCATAACAAAAAGTAAAAAATATCGAATAAACTAAATTTTAGTCAAACATTTAGGCCAAAATGTATTCAGCCACATGTCTTTAGTAAAAAAAATGCAATAAGCGTATATTTATTGGTTTTCGCAAAAGTTATAGCGTCTACAAACTAGGGTACATTTTCTGGAATTTACACATCTTTTATTCTATGACTGCCTATCTCATTTCTTGAGGTGCTAAAATGGCAGGGCAGTACAAAACCCCCCCAAATAACCCCATTTTGGAAAGTAGACACCCCATGGAAACTGCTGAGAGGCATGTTGAGTCCATTGAATATTTTTTTTTGTCCCAAGTGATTGAATAATGATAAAAAAAAATTACAAAAAGTTGTCACTAAATGATATATTGCTCACACATGCCATGGTTATATGTGAAATTGCACCCCAAAATACATTCTGCTGCTTCTCCTGAGTACGGGGATACCACATGTTTGGGACTTTTTGGGAGCCTAGCCGCGTATGGGGCCCCAAAAACCAAGCACCGCCTTCAGCATTTCTAAGGGCATTTCTAAGGGCGCAAATTTTTGATTTCACTCCTCAATACCCATCACAGTTTCGAAGGCCATAAAATGACAAAATAGTACACAACCCCCCCAAATGACCCCATTTTGGAAAGTAGACACCCCAAGCTATTTGCTGAGAGGCATGTCGAGTCCATGGAATATTTTATATTTTAACACAAGTTGCGGGAATATGACAAACTGATTTTTTTTTTGCACAAAGTTGTCACTAAATGATATATTCCTCACACATGCCATGGTTATATGTGGAATTACACCCCAAAATACATTCTGCTGCTTCTCCTGAGTACGGGGATACCACATGTGTGGGACTTTTTGGGAGCCTAGCCGCGTACGGGACCCCGAAAACCAAGCACCGCCTTCAAGATTTCTAAGGGCATACATTTTTGATTTCACTCCTTACTACCTATCACAGTTTTGAAGGCCATAAAATGCCAAGATGGCACACAACCCCCCCAAATGACCCCATTTTGGAAAGAAGACACCCCAAGCTATTTGCTGAGAGGCATGTTGAGTCCATGGAATATTACATTTTTTTGCCCCAAGTTATAATTACCAAAAAAAATGTACAAAACGTCACTAAATGATATATTTCTCACACATGCCATGGGCATATGTGGAATTATACCCCAAAATACATTCTGCTGCTTCTCCTGAGTACGGGGATACCACATGTGTGGGACTTTTTGGGAGCCTAGCCGCGTACGGGACCCCGAAAACCAATCACCGCCTTCAAGATTTGTGTGAGTGAAATCAAAAATGTATGTCCTTAGAAATCTTGAAGGTGGTGATTGGTTTTCGAGGTCCCGTAAGTGGCTAGGCTCCCAAAAAGTCCCACACATGTGGTATCCCCGTACTCAGGAGAAGCAGCAGAATGTATTTTGGAGTGTAATTCCACATATGCTCATGGCATGTATGAGAAATATATCATTTAGTGATAACGTTTTGTAATTTTTATTTTTTTTTGGTCATTATTCAATCACTTGGGGCAAAAACAATAATATTCCATGGACTCAACATGCCTCTCAGCAAATAGCTTGGGGTGTCTTCTTTCCAAAATGGGGTCATTTGGGGGGGTTGTGTGCCATCTTGGCATTTTTATGGCCTTCAAAACTGTGATAGGTAGTGATAGGTAGTGAGGAGTGAAATCAAAAATTTATGCCCTTAGAAATCTTGAAGGCGGTGCTTGGTTTTCGGGGCCCCGTACGCGGGTAGGCTCCCAAAAAGTCTCACACATGTGGTATCCCCGTACTCAGGAGAAGCAGCAGAATGTATTTTGGGGTGTAATTCCACATATGCCCATGGCATGTTTGAGCACTGGAGTCACGGCTTTATATATCGAGGGAGCAAACGCTGTTGCTGTCAAGATAAATAAGTCCGCGCAACAGCTGAATGGCGTACCTGAAAACAGTAAAGTAAATTACATACTTGAAAAGCAAGCATGAAAAAACATAACAATAATAAAACTTTGCAGAATAGAATACAGTAAAAAAAGAGCAGAACAATAGAGAGAGAATAGAGAGGGAGGGAACAATAAAACGACAACTATTTTTGTTTGTTTAATTTTATATTTTTTTTGTGGTTTTTTAACACTTTTTTTTTGTAACTGTAACTGTTCAACTTTTCGGTTCAAGGTTTGGGTCTCAAAATGCGATGGCATCTTGGGAGACCCTGTGTAAGTGTGCCTAGCCTGTGAAATGTTTTACCCTACGCTAATACTTCACTCGTGTGTGGAAGCGTTCAAAACATTCACCAATACAAAGACCAGGATCGTCGGGACATTGGGGACAAAAATAACGTGTGTCACGCCTAAATCCGCGCTTGCTACAGACACATTTTCTTTGGGGTTCGTTGGGTAGGGGTACTCTCGAGGGCATACGAAAAATGCCTCTCATGCAGTCGGCTTACTGCATTTGGTAGGGGGATGGTGAGGTGTAGAACCACCTGGATACAGGAGTTCTGTGATGTTCTCCTCCTGGAAGTCAAGGAAGGATCCATTCCGTCCTGAAGCTTTGTATAAGACAAAAGCATTCAGTAAAGTCAATTGAAATAAATATAGAGACACTTTTTTGTACCAGCGTCTCGCCTTACGGGCAATATGATACGGCGCCATCAACTGGTCGTTGAGGTCCACCCCTCCCATATTTTGGTTATATTCGTGGACACAGAGGGGTTTCTCCACAAGACCAGCCGCCGTACAAATTTGTACTGTCGTGTCTGCGTGAAGGGTGGTAAGAACGAAAACATTCTTATTGTCCCGCCACTTCACAGCAAGCAAATTATTACACCTGCAGCAGGCTCTCGCCCTCACCCTAAGACGGGAATCTACAACCTGCTGGGGAAAGCCCCGGCGATTAGGTCGCACGGTGCCACATGCTCCAATCTGATGATCAAACAAGGGACTAAAAAGTGGCACGCTGCTGTAATAATTGTCCACGTACAAGTGGTACCCCTTTCTGAATAAGGGTGACACCAAGTCCCACACGATCTTGCCAGTGCTCCCCATGTAATCTGGGCATCCTTCTGGCTCTACCTGACTATCTTTGCCCTCATAAACCCTAAAGCTCCATGTGTAGTCTGTTGCCCTGTCACAAAGCTTATAGAGCTTGACACCGTATCTGACACTCTTGCTGGGAAGGTACTGCTTGAAAGACAAGCGGCCAGAAAATTTAATCAGGGACTCATCAATGCATACAACTTGCTGGGGATTAAACAAGGCTGCATAACGTTCGTTAAAATGGTTTATGAGGGGCCGAATTTTGTAGAGCCGGTCAAATTCAGGGTCTCCACGAGGACGACAAAGTGCATTGTCACTGAAATGCAAGAACCGCAGGATCGCCTCGTATCGATTCCTGGCTATGTGAGCAGAGAATATGGGCATATTGTGAATTGGATGTGTGGACCAATACATCCGCAAATTCGGAAATTGGTGTATGCCCATGTTGAGGGTAAGGCCCAGAAAGGTCTTAAATTCGGAAACCGTAAGTGGTTTCCATTCTTTGGCAAGGAGGGACTGGGGATTAGCGGCAATGTAGGTACCAGCATATAAATTACTCTGGTCCACAATAGATCCATAGAGATCTTCCGTGAAATACAGCGAATAAAAATCAAGTGACGTAAAATCAACTGTATCCACCTGAATACCGGTTGGCCAGTGAATGGGGGAAGTACGGGTTCTGCAGAAGTGGTGGGGACCCAATCAGGATAGGCGAATTCTGCAGGAAGGGCACAACAGGCCTGTCTTTGTCTTCTTCTTGGTGGCAGCGGGACACTACTTGTGCTTGCCACCTCGCCAGCTTGAACTGCACTTATGGGACTCGCCACATCACCACGTAATACTGCAGTGCTGGATGAACGACCAGGGTGTACTAGGCCGCTGGTGCTTGCCAGTTCACCAGAAGGAATAGCGGCGCTAGTACTTCTCTGCTCCATACAAGGGTCCTGCGGTTCTTGCTGCTCAACATTAGAACGGGGTCGGGTACGCTTGGCCTTAGCAGGGACCACAACTTCGTTGTCAGAGCTATCTGCCATGGAGTCGCTGTCATAAATAGGATCATATTCTGAGCCAGAATCTGACAGATGCATGCCCTCCTCTTCACTATCTGTCATGCTCAGAATCCTGACGGCCTCTTCACCAGTGTACATTCGCTTTGCCATTTTGGGCTCTAAATGTAGTCGTACACTGGTGGATGATTCACAGTTAAAAAAAAGCACCTGACTGTAGAAAAGCAAAACATAGAAAACGCTTCCAAAAAAAACGGTTAGCGATCGCAGGGATCAGGCCTGTCTCTGCAGTTATGTGTGTTGTGTTTTTGAAGTGACAGTGATCGATCAATACTGCACTTGGGTGGGTTAGGCTGGACGGAGGGGCAAAGCGCAGGTGCTAGCGGGTATCTGGGCTGATTCCGCTAACAATGCGTTTTTTGGGTACCCTAAACTGCTGGGTACGCTAGTATAGATCTGATCAGATCAGGTATCGATCCGTTCAGATACTATACCACTAAGGGGGGTGTATGCTTTGCGCATGGGTGTAAGCGTTACTGGCACTAACCCAGTGTTTCTCAATTCCAGTCCTCAGGCCCCCCCAACAGGTCAGGTTTTCAGGATTTCCATTATTTTGCACAGGTGATTTGATCAGTTTCACTGCCTTAGTAATCACCACAGCCTTTTCATCTGAGGGAAATCCTGAAAACCTGACCTGTTGGGGGGGCCTGAGGACTGGAATTGAGAAACACTGCACTAACCCAACGCTGCCTGGGGCGACGCAGACCCTGACTCACGCTAAAATTGAATTGATATCACCCGCCGGGCGATCAGGGGGTTAAACCTTTATTGGGTTATATACGGTGGGTGCCCTGATGCTATAAACAGCAAACTAACTAACCAGCGTCAACTGTAACACTTATACGGTGATCACTGGTGAAAGGGTTAACTAGGGGACAATCAGGGGGTTAAAACCTTTATTGGGTTATATATGGGGGTACCTGACGTTTTCTAAAAACCTGGCGGCGAACCTAAAATAACGAAATAACTAACTGGCTAACCTGCGTCACCAGTGACACTTATACGGTGATCACTGGTGAAAGGGTTAACTCTAGGGGCAATCAGGGGTTAAAACCTTTATTTATGGGGGTACCTAACGCTATAGAAACCTGGCGGCGAACCTCAAAAAAAATCTAGCTACCTAGCGGCAACAGTGACACTAATACAGCGATCAGAAAACCGATTGCTTAGTGACACTGGCAATAGGGGGTGAAAGGGTTAACTAGGACGGTGATCAAGGTGTTAAACTTTTATTAGGGGGGGTAGGGGGCTACCCTGGACCTAAAGCCAACTGCCCTAACACTTTTTTTTGTCACAAATGACACTAAATGCAGTGATCAGAAAATAAATGATCACTGCAATCAGTGACACTGTGACAGGGGGCTGATGTGCCTATGTGTAACTGTGTTAGTGTGCTGTTGGTGCAACTCACTGTACTGATGTCTTCTCTCCTCTGGGTCCGGACAAAATGAGCGCCAGAGGAGAGATGACATCACTTCCTCCTTGCCTGTGTTTACAGTTCAGGCAGAGGAGGAAGCCGATTCGCTGGGAGCGATCGCGAGGGGGTGGCTAGAAACGAATTGCCGCCCCCTCATTCCGGATCGATCCCACACGATTAATCTCTCATACCATTTCTGCCCCAGGTTTTCTGTAATCACATTTGCCATAGCTTTTTAGTCTCAGCATTTCTGCGGCCCCAACGATTTATGTCATAGTGTTGCTGCCCCCACGATTCATCTCATAGCATTGATGCCCCCGCGTTTTCTGTCATAATGTTTGTCATGGCGGTGTCTTCTTTGTGGTTACCATGTCTCATTGTACTTTGTCCACGTTGCACCTGGGTTGATTAGCTAGCGCTCACATCTCAGGATCTGTCACGTCTACAGATTCTTACAGGCTGAGGTTTCGTCTTTTTAATGATTGTTGGCCACAATCTTCTCGCCCGTATACAATACGTCATATTATGCACATTCATTTGTTACACCTATACAATCACCCACCACTGTCCGTGGGTACACTAGCCTTGAGTGTTCAGTTCAATTGCCTGTCTCTGCGCTGCAGGTAACTCGGGCTCACTTGCCACTCACACTAGGTGGGGGGGGGGGGGAGGGGCTGTCATCAGGTTCATTCACGCACAGCGGTCTTGCTTGACATCTCTGCTCATATTCTCATACTTAAGTAGGCACAGAGGGGCGTTGTTGTTTCATGTCTGTTGTCTGTCTTTTCTAGGTTGTGTTTCCTTAAACTTGGGTTTGCTGCACGTCCACCACTTCTACCACGTGAGGGTCTCCAGTGCAGGGTAGCACCCCGTCATCTAGGAGTCAGTCCATACTTCAACACTCAGCTGAGTTTGGCGCAGGGACCGGCGGTTCGCTTCGATTTGTTTCAGGATGGAGGCAATTGAGACTCATGCACTCAGTGGCAGGGTGTCAGCGCACCCCCAGCTCCTGCTTTTGTCATGTCAGCATCCCTTTGGGTCCGGTCTATCAGGCCTGCTGGTTTTATGGCCAAGCCATGGGTATTCCTTGTCAGGGGCGGGGGTGGAATCTCCCATCCCTGATTCTCTGACGTCCCTACTGGAGGTACTTTCAGACCTGCTTACGGGGCTCATCACTGCATCATCAGGTTTTTTCATAGGGTTTTGGCTTCAGCCGACAGTCATGCTTTCGTTACCGATCAAGTTTCTGGAGGCAGCTTTTCCAGGGGTGGTTGGTCTGGTTTCTTTATCTTCATTCTGTAGGTAGGGGGCTGGGCCTCCTAGGTACCTAATGACGAGTTCCAATAGCATTGGTAATATGGGCTGCTCTTTCCTGCAAGACTTTTTTCATTAGGTACTTGTCTGTGGTCTGGCGTTTCAGCAATTGTGCAGTTGGGGGGAGGTTTGCGTCGGCTTCCATACCGATATCAACTATCCCTGCGCTCTATCCCGTCAGTCCTGCCGTTGTCAAGGTAAGTCTATTTGTGCATCATCATCGGGTCGTGCTTCTGCCTGTATCCTGCCAAATAAGTCCATCAGGTAGGAACGGGTTCTGTGTGTCCGGCATGGTTCCATTTTTAACGATGATTGTTGCCTTAGCGCATGGGCCTTATCCATCTGCTCCGTCAACATATCCATCAGGTATCCAGCACTTCAGGCTCCTGCCAGTTTGTAAATTTTTTGCAACTCGCCCTCTCACTTTCCCATACCAAGTATGGGTAGGCCAGGGGTTGGGGGGGTTCCTCACGGAGCTACGTCACTGGTGTCCGGTTGAAGTATTTTTTCTGTTAGGCCATTATTGCAGGGGCTCCTCGGGCCTGCCCTGGTTCCAATTGCCCCCACGTATCCTCTCATCACAAGCACTTCAGGCTCTCGTCTGGGTTGTCTCGGGCAGCAGGCTCGAACCAATCTTTCTCGGGGCATAAATTGAGTTCTGTGCTGCTTCACACGTTCAGCAGGGGCTTCCTTCTATCACAGGTCATGAGTCAGTGGCTTCTCCTTTAATAACGGGTACTTATCGGTTATACATACTGTTGCCATCTGGGCGGGCGCTGCTTTACTTGATGGTCGCTCATCTACCCCTCTTCACCTAAATATGTGTCTTTTGCCCTCTTCTCAGGCATACCGACCAGCAGGCCAAAGGCACACCTCAGGCCTTGGTTATTAGGGTTATCGCATTCCTTACTCGAAGACTCTGATTCCAAATGCAGGTTTTAGGTCTTATCACCAACCCAGGTAATGACTGCACAGTGAAAGGCAAAGCTGCAAATTGATAAACTCATGTCACTTTTCTTCTCTTTCAACACAACTGATTTATGCTGCTCTCTCACAGTCTAAGCTCTGCTGTACAGTGGCTTGCAAGAGAGTAACATAGAATTCATGTACTTCCACTGCTTTAAATTAAAAATACATTTCCATTGAACTGAAAAAAAAAAAAATCAACAGTAATAGTGTGCCTCATGGGTGTGTACCTTTTTCTGCTGTCAATATTTACTTACTATTTTTACACAGATTAGGACTCAATAGATAAAAGGAATTCTGTAACTGACACTGAACACAGGGTCTTCAATGATGTTGAATTTGATCCAGAGAGCAATTATAGGCAAGCTTTAGAGAACTCTAATATAATAAAAGCAGAGAATGGAAATAAAAGTGGAAGCTTTGTATTTACACGCCACACACACACTATATATATATATATATATATATATATATATATATATATATATATATATATATATATATATATATATATATATATACACACATCTCTTTGGGTAACCAAACTCACGTTATCTTATTTCTCTTGTTAAAGTGCAACAAAACTGCATCATGGAGAGTGGGCTTTTGCCATGTGTAAGTATGCACAGCATATTTGCAGATTATGGCAGAATTAAAGTGCCCCGCTCCAGCAATGCGACATCCACAATCTCTGTCGCTGCCACTGGCATACTTATCTGGTCTTCTCTGACTCAAAGTTTTATAGTTAGTAGGGATGAACCAATACCGATTCTGGTATAGGTGCCGATACTAGGCATTTTCACGAGTATCTGTACTCGCGAAAATGCTCCGATACTGTAAGTGACGTCAGTTGGGGCCGGACACCTTCTGTAGGGCTAGGAAGTCTGGCCGTGGTACGGGCATGGCAGCCGGTGCATCAGTATTGGTATCCCACATGAAGCCGAGCACAGAGCTGCTGCAGCCGAACACAACTGTGGTGAATTAACCCCCTTACATGCCAAGTGATTGGCTGGATTTTAAAGACACAGGCTGGATCTGGATGCAAGTGGGACAAGGCAAGACACAGGCTGGTTGGGAGAATGGGAAAGCAGCAAGCTGCATCATCGAGACACACCCTGAATGAGGGGTGACACAGGCTGGATGAGGGGTGACACAGGGACAGAGGCTGGATGAGGGGTGATACAGGCTGGATGAGGGGTGACACAGGGGGATGTGGGCTGGATGAGGGGACACAGGCTGGATGAGGAGGGGACACAGGCTGGATGAGGGGGGGACACAGGCTGGATGAGGGGGGGACACAGGCTGGATGAGGGGGGGACACAGGCTGGATGAGGGGGGGGGACACAGGCTGGATGAGGGGGGGGGACACAGGCTGGATGAGGGGGGGGGACACAGGCTGGATGAGGGGGGGGGGGGACACAGGCTGGATGAGGGGGGGGGGGGGGACACAGGCTGGATGAGGGGGGGGGACACAGGCTGCCCTCATTTACCCCTCTACTTTCCACCGTGCCCTCACCCCAGCCTCGCCCAACTCCCTAACAACCCCCCGCCAAACCAGCCTCCTACCTACGTGATAGGTATCGGTATTTGGCATCGACGAGTACCTGAGTTAAAGTATCAGTACTCGTACTCCGTGTTAAAGTGGCATTGGTGCATCCCCAATAGTAAGGTTGAAAAAAAAAAAAAAAACACGCAAGAACACTTATCTTAGTTTTACAATAAAAAAAAAAAAAAAACACACACTCACTTTAAAGCATGATCCAAATTGCTCCAGCGGGCAAAAATAAATCCTGAGAGGGCAATCAGATATTCCCTGGATCAACAATCT
Organism: Rana temporaria; assembly: GCF_905171775.1. Taxonomy (NCBI): domain Eukaryota; kingdom Metazoa; phylum Chordata; class Amphibia; order Anura; family Ranidae; genus Rana; species Rana temporaria. The sequence goes on from NC_053493.1 coordinate 170,650,149, forward strand.
CTGATGTTATTACCTATAAATTTAATAATCCAGTTATGTTTTGTTCAATCTACTGAACTGGCCAGGACAAGTTACTTGAGGTAGTTCATTCCACAGGTTTACAGCTCTTAACTACTTGCCGACCAGCCGCCGCAGTTATATGGCGGCAGGTCGGCTCCCCTGCGCGAGGTCACGTAGTTCTACGTCTAAATATATACACAGAGCTGCACTCGACAGGAGGGAGGGGCCAGGAGCAGCAAAGAGAGAAGAGGAGGATCAGGGCTGCTCTGTGCAAAACCAACTGAAGTAGAACAGGTTTGTTAAAAAAAAAAAAAAAAAAAGCTTGTACAAACGATGAGACTATTGGATGAATGATCAGACTCTTTATTTTTTTGCATGCTAGTCTTGTATCAAAAATGAAGAGGCTACAAACGGTAAGAAAAGTCTTGTATGACAGAAGTCAGAAGTGATGTGAAATGCTGAATTGTATTGTAATGCATTCTCTCGTTCCGACCGAGTATACGTGGGTTTTCTGATTGTTTTCCCCAATACTGTATTAAAGGGGTTGTAAAGGAATTATTTTTTTCCCTAAATAGCTTCCTTTACCTTAGTGCAGTCCTCCTTCACTTACCTCATCCTTTGAATTTGCTTTTAAATGTCCTTATTTCTTCTGAGAAATGCTCACTTCCTGTTCTTCTGTCTGTAACTCAACACCGTAATGCAAGGCTTTCTCCCTGGTGTGGAGAAAGCCTCTTGAAGGGGGCGAGCAGGCAAGTCAGGACACTCTCTACTTTGCATATAGAGAAAGGAGCTGTGAGTTAGTCGGCGTCCTGACACTCCTGCTCACCCCCTCAAGAGGCTTTCTCCACACCAGGGAGAAAGCCTCGCATTACGGTGGTGAGTTACAGACAGAAGAACAGGAAGTGAGGATTTCTCAGAAGAAATAAGGACATTTAAAAGCAAAATGGAAGGATGAGGTAAGTGAAGGAGGACTGCACTAAGGTAAAGGAAGCTATTTAGGGGGATTTTTTTTTTAATTTACAACCCCTTTAAGAATATTTTGTTCTGGTATTATACAAGAAAAAAATGTCATGTTACTTTGAATAATTTTGCATGAACTGTCGTGATCAGCTCTCAAAAACTGTGTACGAATGATGAACATATTGCTTCAAAAAGGGTATTTTTGGTTTGATTTTCTCATGGTGTGTACCAGGCTTTACTTTTGAGAAGGTTTTCCATATGAGGAGATTGAGATTCCAGATGTAAAAGAGTGACTCATCCAATTTGTATACTAGAAAAAAAGCATATAGATGTGTGTAGTTCAAAGTTAATCATTGGAGTCTGCTATAGACCACTCAACGTTAATGAGGAGGTGGAGACTCAGCTCCTTGCACAGATGGAAAGGGCTGGGACTGTGATAATGGGCATTTTAACTACCCGGAAATTGACTGGAGTAACGGCACTGCTGCATCAGTTAAAAAGGCAAAAATGTTATGGCCCAGTTTTTAGCGACGTCATCGCTCTGAATAGGAGATCGCATGCCGGCTGGCTCTCCATTGTCCCACACAAATGTTTTTTTACTTTTTAAACTGTAAATTGCCATTTTGTTTTTTAAATCTATTTTACCAAACGATACACACTATGTGATTCTTTCTCCATTTTGGGTACCCACGCTGAGTTCCGTGGCCATTGGGTTTATTGAGTTTATTCCATCTGATCGCCTGCTTTCCCTGCCATTGGAGTTCGCTACCTACTGGGATTATGACCAATACTTTTGGCTCGGTACAGCTTACCTCTGGTAAGCATATAACTTTATAGGTGGTGGTGCACATGTGTGATTGGTGACACATTGTGGTTTTCTGCCATTTCTGTACACAAGATTTCCATTCGCTCACTGGTTGCCGCACAGTGGAATTCACTATAGGACCGTCATATCGATCCATCAGTGATTGGACATTTTTTGTTATTTTATTCCAGGTTTAATACATGGATTTATGCACTTTTATCAATATTTTCTACTTTTTTCTGTTTGACATCACACTGTTATATTAATTTGTCAGATTTGTCACTTATGGTATATTCACTTTATCATATTTGTATTTTTATTTGTTGCGCAGCTCTATTTCTCCCTCCAGTTTATTGAGGCCCAAACTAGGAATGATGCTCTGTTGGACCTGGTAATCTCAAAACCATGCAGAGCTTATTACTAATGTTCATATAAAAAAAAGGAACATCTGGGTAGCAGTGACCATAACATGATTTAATTTTATGTTAGCTGTAAGCAAAAAACACTTAAGTTTAAGAGAGCAAATGTTTCCAAGGATGAGGGCTGCTCTCCAGAACTCACACAGGGAGGGAATATTGGCATCAAAGGACACAGAACAGAAATGGGAATTCTTCAAAAAGACAGTTTGTGAACTCACTGCAAAGTATATTCCCATGGCCAATAAGTTTGTGGTTCACGTCCAAAGTAAAAAAAAAAGCTATAAAAAAAAAAAAAAGAACTTTTCAAAATATAAAAATGAAGGAACACTATTGTCATTTAAATGTTACAAGGAGTAAAAAACAGAATCTGTAAAAAGAAAATCAAGGACGCAAAGATTCAAAACAAAAAACCCCAAAAAATTCTTCAAATATATTAATAGTAAAAAGGTGAAGTCTGAGCATGTAGGTCCTATACAAAATAATGTAATGGGTGACTGGGGACAAAGAAAAGGCAAATGTATTAAATACATTCTTCAGTTCTGTGTATACAATGGAGCATGGGCGAGCTCATGTCCATAATGGGGGTGGTTTTGGAACTTCTGACCCATGTATTATGGTTAGCCCTTCACTTCTGAGACCTACTAAGTGCTTCCGAATTTAGCTGTACATTATTGTAACATGACTATTGTGTCTTTGATTTTATCAACTACCAATTGTATGCATTATATACTTTTTGTAATAAACTTGTACTACTTTTTATATACATTTTCCTACTTCATTTCCTGGTATCTAACCTTGGCCCATAAAATTCCTGGGGCACCCCCTCCTCCTCTTTTTTTGCATTTTGTGATACTTGTACAAATATGGTCTTCATGGAAGAGTCATCAGAAGAAAACCTCTTCTACGTCCTCACCACAAAAATCAGCATTTGAACTTTGCAAATGAACATATAGACAAGCCTGATGCATTTTGCAAACAAGTTCTGTGGACCGATGAGGTTAAAATATAACTTTTTGGCCGGAATGAGCAAAGGTACGTTTGAAGAAGAAAGGGCACAGAATTTAATGAAAAGAACCTCTATCAAACTGTTAAGCATGGGGGTGGATCAATCATGCATTGGGGTTGTATTGCAGCCAGTGGCACAGGGAATATTTCACAAGTAGAATCCAAAAATTTTCGATAGTAACTTGATGTCATCTGTGAAAAAGCTGAAATTAAAGAGGATGGCTTCTACAAATGGATAATGATCCTAAACACACCTCAAAATCTACGGGGGATTACATCAAGAGGCGTAAACTGAAGGTTTTGCCATGGCCTTCACAATCTCCTGACCTCAACATAATTGAAAATCTATGGATAGACCATAAAAGAGCAGTGCGTGACAGACAGCCCAGAAATCTCAAAGAACTGGAAGACTTTTGTAAGGAAGAATGGGCAAAGATACCTCAAACAAGAATTGAAAGACTCTTGGCTGGCTACAAAAAGCGTTTACAAGCTGTGATACTTGCCAAAGGGGGCAATACAAGATATTAACTCTGCAGGGTGCCCAAACTTTTGCAGACGCCATTTTTTTGTTTTCTGTCATTTTGAAAGTGTAAATTTTTGACATATTATAAGAATGTTTAATCTGTAATTTGATGCCTTTTGGAGACTTTTCCATCTTTCTTTGGCTTCGTTATGCACATTAATACAAATTTTTACCTGGGGTGCCCAAACTTTCGATCCCCACTGTATATAGTTTATTTCAATCATTGATTTATATCCACCCTGTATTGAATGTACACGGAGCCGTGTATGCGCAGCTCAGCATGCATTCCCAGCACATTCCTGCTGTGCCTGAAACACTGACCTTCATGCTCATGTGCAAGATGACATCCTTCCATCCCCGGCCAATCAAGAGACCAAAACCTGACACGGGGGGGGGGGGGGGGGGGAGACAACAGCGTCTAGCGAGGGATGCAACTGCCACACTATTGGAAGGTGAAGGCGAGTATATTGGGGGAGTTTAGTTCCACGTTAAATGAACTTAAATGACACCCGGTATGTACCTCTTACAACGGTTTCATTGTTGCCTGCACCTTTCTGTTCCGTGGACTACTGCAATATTAAACCCAAAAGCAAACACTATATTGCAGCCTACCAATTCTAAAAATGTGATGGCTGCATTTGTTGTCTTTTTTTAGGCTTTCTTTCTAATTGTTATCTGGTGATCTAGCCAGCTAGTCTGTTATTCAAAATCACAAGCTCTCCAGCAAAATGTGCTTACACAAACCATTTACTGCTGGCAGGAAGTTTATAAAAAAATATTCAGATTAATGTAAAAAAAACTTTTATCAGAAAAGGGGAGGCACTCTAATACAGGAGGTGTGATCATCAAGTGAAAACAGAGGGGAAAAAGACCAAAAAAAAAAAACCACAACAAATGCTGTCACCACATCTAATGATTGGTAAGCTGCCTTATATTACATTTGTAGTTTTGGATATATTACTGCTTCAATTTTGCATGGGTGGCACAATATATAGCCAACAGATAAACAAGCAAAGATTTCCTATTTAAGATTATGGAGATTTATGCCTAGTAAAATTAAAATAGCCATAAATTATCTTTCCCTTTGTATGTTAACTGAATTCTTACCTTCTAAGGTGTGCTAAACCTACGGTCTTACCTTCTCATGTGTACTGAATGAGTGATCTTGCCTGTCAGCATGCTCTTTGGGCAAAGCGGGTTTTAGCTTTGTCATGCACATTCTTCCAGTGTTATTATTTCCTTGTTTTTACCCATTCTCCATTACAAATGGCTTGTACATATGGTCTACATTATGTGATAATCAGCAAAATCAATCATTTCCTTCAAGAGGTTTTTGCCAGTGCTCCCTCAAGTAAGCCATTTTAGGAGTGAAGGGCTATAGTGTCAGTACTCCTGCAGACCAAGCTTGTTTTCACACTGGCAGCATAGCAAGTCATAAAAAGGCTCTCTGAGAACGTGTTATGGAGCAAAATGTACAACTAAATGCAGTTTTTTTTCATAGACAGTGCAGAGGGACTGAAACACCCATCAAGTTTTTATTGTAGTGTGTGCCCCCATTACGTAGATTCGCCCTCTCTATTTGTCATGCTTACGGTTATCACCAAAAATGAAAGGTGATCTGGGTTGTTAAGGTAAAAAAAAAAAAAAAGGAGCAGAAGTAGTACTGCACTTCAAGCTAGGGTTCGAGGAGGGTTTTAACTTGTCAGTTGTGGGGTTTTTTTTCCCCATTGGGGAGATTTTCCTTCAATTTCTGTCCCATTGCCAAAACAGGAAGCGAGAGAATTCCTGGTTTTCACCAGAACCACATTGAGGGATTTGCTCTTTGTTACTGTTATGGGACAACCAAAGATTAAGGGGTTGTAAAGGTAAAAAATGTTTTCCCTAAATAGCTTCCTTTACCTTAGTGCAATCCTCCTTCACTTACCCCCTCTCTTCCATTTTGCTTTTAAATGTCCTTATTTCTTCTGAGAAATCCTCACTTCCTGTTTTTCTGCCTGTAACTCCACACAGTAATGCAAGGCTTTCTCCCTGGTGTGGAGAAAGCATCTTGAGGGGGCGAGCAGGAGTGCCAGGACACTCTCTACTTTGCAGATAAAGGAGCTGTGTGTTAGTGGGCATCCTGACCAGGGCCGATCCTGGGCGGGTGCGTGGGGTGCCCTGCACCCGGGCGCCCAGAGGAGGGGGCGCCAAAGTGTCAGAGTGCTTCCCTCCCCCTCTCCTAGATCTGTGGCAAAGCGTCGCTATGGGGAGGCCGCATCGGTGCAGTCCGCTAGTAAACACGCGCACTGTAGGGGTGGCGCCAGGAGCCGCGGCCGCCAGCTTACATTTTTCTCTGGTCGCTTCACTCCGAGCGAGTCACTCCTCTGTCTCGGAGCGGAGGAAGTCGCGGACTACAGCTCCCAGAAGCCACAGCGGCGGCCGTCACGTCACTGAAGTCAGCTAGCTAGTAACGCGACGGCCGTCGCCGTGGATTACAGTGACAGGATGGCCGCCGCCGTGGCTTCTGTTGCCAGTTTTGAGTACTGTGTGAGTGCCGCTGTTGAAGATTGCGTTGGATCCTGATGGGAGAGTGACTCATGTGGGGACAGTCTCACGTCCTCGTACCTATGAATCACGGAGAATCTCTGACTAGCCTTAATCCATCTATGTTTTTGTTACCTCCTCCCCCTTACAATAACTTTATAAACTAAGATGAAAAATAGCATGATCCTTGGCTTAATTTAGCATGAAAGTTCCAGATTTTTGGATACATCCAAGAGGTGCTGGTAGTTCAGTGCTTGCTAATACAAAGAAAGGGGGGGGGGGGGGGACAGTCTTTTGAAGTGCTTACTGGCGCTGGTGAGGCGGGTTACACGCAGCCAGGACTACCCTCCAGTGGGTATCCAGGAACATCACTCCAAGGTCAAACCAACAGAGGGAGTGACAGACTAACTGGGAGTTGTAGTCCGCGGTTGTGTGCTGAGGCTCCCGGTGGGTGGAGTGAGAAAAGCGCAGCAAGCATCAAGGAAGGAGAGGAAAGAAAAGTTGTGCTACAGCTCCGGGTTTGGATTCTTATGCTGCAGGGCCTGCCTGGGCACGCTGCCGGCTGCAATCAGTGCATGTAATAGAAAATTTACCCCAGCACAGGAGAATTGCCAAGCCCCCCCCCCCAGAAATGGAGGAGGCCATGCAACTTTCAAGGAGGAGGACCTGTCCTGAGGCGAGAGACCCTGACCCCCACATGATCATCCTATTTATTTAACCCCCTGCTGGGAGCTGGTCATGACCTGTGGGTCCTGCTGGAAGCTAGCCATGGTGGCTTACAGGCCAGCAGGACCCACGGGTCATGACCAGCTCCCAACAGGACCCACAGGTCTGCAGCCAGCCCCCTGCAGGACCCACAGATCTGCGGCCACCTCTCAGCAGGACCCACATGCTGTAGGTCCTGCTGGGAACTGTCTGCGGACCTGTGGGTCCTGCTGGCCGCTGACCTGTGGGTCCTGCTGGCCGCACCAGGTGACACCAACCCTAGCGATGACACTGCGCGTCTCGCACAAGCTTTGGTCTGAAATTCCTGGCGGCACTGTGAAATAGACGGAACACTGATCCAATGCAGTAAAATTGAATCAGTGTGACGTGTATCATAGAAGCCGCAAGCTGGTCTAGGAGGCGGGACTTTTGTTATAGTGGCTGCCCGGGGAGACTCAAATCCAAGCTCTGTGACAGCAGGAGATCATCGCTGCTCTGTGTGATCCAGGAGCACTGACAGGCTGCAATTGGTGTGCACTGTTGAGCTGGATTTGGTGGGAACTGGTAGGTTGCATTTGATGGGCGCTGATGGGGCTGCAATTGGTGGGCACTGGTAGGCTGCATTTGATGAATTGATTTCTTGTATCATTTCCACAGTCTCTGACCATCTCCTGTACCATGTTTTCAGTCTCTGACCATCTCTTGTATCATGCCTGCAATCTGACCATCTCTTGTATCATGCCTGCAGTCTGTGACCATCTCCTGTATTATGTCTGGGGGCTCTTTCTACCAGACCTCCTAATAGAAGCCCCCTCTCTGTGTCTATCAGAGAGAACCCCCCCAGGTTCCATTAGTGTACTCTCTTCCTGTAATTTGTTTATTGTTAAGAGATCACTGGAGGATCCCAGGATAATAAAGACTCCTTAACCACTTCCTTACTGGGCACTTAAACCCCCTTCCTGCCCAGAGGACTTTTTGCGATTCGGCACTGCGTCGCTTTAACTGACAATTGCGCGGTCGTGTGACGTGGCTCCCAAACAAAATTGACGTCCTTTTTTTCCCACAAATAGAGCTTTCTTTTGGTGGTATTTGATCACCTCTGCGGTTTTTATTTTTTGCGCTATAAACAAAAATAGAGCGACAATTTTGAAAAAAATTAAATAAAATTTTTACTTGTTGCTGTAATAAATAGCTAATTTTTTTTTTAAAAAAACATTTTTTATCCTCAGTCTAGGCCAATACGTATTCTACATATTTTTAGTAAAAAAAAAAAAAAAAAAAAAAAAAAAAATCGCAATAAGCGACTGGTTTGCGCAAAAGTTATAGCGCCTACAAAATAAGGGACAGAATTATTATTTTTTATTATTTTATTTTGTTTTACTAGAAATGGCGGCGATCTGCGATTTTTATTGCGACTGCGATATTATGGCAGACACATCGGACACTTTTTACACATTTTTGGCACCATTCACATTTATACTGCAATCAGTGCTATAAATATGCACTAATTAGTGTATAAATGTGACTGGCATTGAAGGGGTTAACACTAGGGGGTGAGGAAGGGGTTAAATGTGTACCCCAATTAGTGTTCTAACTGTGGGGGAAGGGGGGTGACTGGGGGGGTGACCGATCTGTGTCCGCCATCGCACCGCTGTCTGTGAGAGCCGGGAATGAGAGATGATCTCATATGTAAACATATGAGATCATCTCTCATTGGCCGCACAGATCGCCTAGCAAACGGCCACTCCGATTGGCCGTTCACGGCGATCTGTGATTGGCTGTGTCCAAGGGACACGGCCAGCACAGCAGTTCCCCGCTGCGCACTCGGGAGCGCGCGCGGGGAACGTGGAAAGGGGCGGACGTCAATTGACGGTGCCCCAGAGATGTAGAACCACCCTACGGCCGTCAATAGTCGTACGGCCGTCGGGAAGTGGTTAAGGGAGAATCTCTGTGTCTGAGTCGTTGCCATAGAAACATTTGTAACGGGGAGGAGTTAGTAAGATGACCACGCCCATGTGGGGGCGCCAGAAATATTTCTGCACCCAGGCGTCGGTGACCCTAGGATCGGCCCTGATCCTGACCCTCCTGCTCGCCCCCTCAAGAGGCTTTCTCCACACCAGGGAGAAAGCCTTGCATTACTGTGTGGAGTTACAGACAGAAGAACAGGAAGTGAGGATTTCTCAGAAGAAAAAAGGACATTTAAAAGCAAAATTGAAGGATTAGGTAAGTGAAGGAGGATTGCACTAAGGTAAAGGAAGCTATTTAGGGAAAATATTTTTTACCATTACAACCCCTTTAATCTTGGGTTGTCCCATAACAGTAACAAAGAGCAAATCCCTCTATGTGGACACCGGTTTGGGTGAAAACCAGGAATTCTCTCACTTCCTGTTTTGGCAATAGGACAGAAATTGAAGGAAAATCTCCCCAATGGGGGAAAAAACCACAACTGACAAGAGTTATAACCCTCCTCGAACCCTAGCTCGAAGTGCAGTACTACTTCTGCACATTTCCCTGAACCTGTAAGAAGCCAATGAATGAAGCTGGGTGCAGGGACAACCTCTAGGATGCATGAGTAGTAGTTACCGGTACATCATCAGTTGCCTCCCAAAGGTCGCCAAAGCTTGGACAATAGGGTAAATGTGCCATAACGTGCAGGCAGGCGATGCATACAGTACATACACATTATGGCAACAGTCCTGAGGACTGCAGTGAATTTAGCTCCACTTTAAAGCGGGTGTAAACACCCATTTATGATTTATACCTATAGGTAAGCCTATAATAAGGTTTACCTATAGGTACTGTAAGACCCTTTTCACACTGAAGACTGCACCGCGGTAATGGTAAAGCAACGCTCGATTTAGCGGGGATTTACCGGCGGGATCGAGGCACTTTTAACCCCAAAGAAGGGAAAAGTGCCGCTGCTGAAGCATTTTGGCAGCGCTGCCCACTGATTTCAATGGCAGGGGCGGTATACACACCACTCCCGCACCACCCCAAAGGCGCTGCTTGCAGGACTTTTTTTCCCCATCCTGCAAGCGCCATGCCCCAGAGTAAAAACACTTGGATAGCCGAAGCCTGCGAACCCATAAAGAAGACCGGGTGAAGATGGAAGTGCCTTCAGCGGAGACAGCGCACCACTGGAGCGCTTTGTTTTCAGGCAAGTCTGTCATAATGTGCTATATGCGATGCAAACTGACCAGGTCTGATTCTTTTTTTTTTTTATTTATATAATATATATATATATATATATATATATATATATATATACACACACACACACACACACACACACACACACACACACACACACACACACACACACACACAGGTGGTTCTCAAAAAATTAGCATATTGTGATAAAGTTAATTATTTTCTGTAATGTACTGATAAACATTAGACTTTCATATATTTTAGATTCATTACACACAACTGAAGTAGTTCAAGCCTTTTTATTGTTTTAATATTGATGATTTTGGCATACAGCTCATGAAAACCCAAAATTCCTATCTCAAAAAATTAGCATATTTCATCCGACCAATAAAAGAAAAGTGTTTTTAATAAAAAAAAAAGTCAACCTTCAAATAATTATGTTCAGTTATGTACTCAATACTTGGTCAGGAATCCTTTTGCAGAAATGACTGCTTCAATGCGGCGTGGCATGGAGGCAATCAGCCTGTGGCACTGCTGAGGTGTTATGGAGGCCCAGGATGCTTCGGTAGCGGCCTTATGCTCATCCAGAGTGTTGGGTCTTGCGTCTCTCAACTTTCTCTTCCCAATATCCCACAGATTCTCTATGGGGTTCAGGTCAGGAGAGTTGGCAGGCCAATTGAGCACAGTAATACCATGGTCAGTAAACCATTTACCAGTGGTTTTGGCACTGTGAGCAGGTGCCAGGTCGTGCTGAAAAATGAAATCTTCATCTCCATAAAGCTTTTCAGCAGATGGAAGCATGAAGTGCTCCAAAATCTCCTGATAGCTAGCTGCATTCACCCTGCCCTTGATAAAACACAGTGGACCAACACCAGCAGCTGACATGGCACCCCAGACCATCACTGACTGTGGGTACGTGACACTGGACTTTAGGCATTTTGGCATTTCCCTCTCCCCAGTCTTCCTCCAGACTCTGGCACCTTGATTACCGAATGACATGCAAAATTTGCTTTCATCCGAAAAAAGTACTTTGGATCACTGAGCAACAGTCCAGTGTTGCTTCTCTGTAGCCCAGGCGCTTCTGCCGCTGTTTCAGGTTCAAAAGTGGCTTGACCTGGGGAATGCGGCACCTGTAGCCCATTTCCTGCACATGCCTGTACACGGTGGCTCTGGATGTTTCTACTCCAGACTCAGTCCACTGCTTTCGCAGGTCCCCCAAGGTCTGGAATCGGTCCTTCTCCACAATCTTCCTCAGGGTCCGGTCACCTCTTCTCGTTGTGCAGCGTTTTCTGCCACACTTTTTCCTTCCCACAGACTTCCCACTGAGGTGCCTTGATACAGCACTCTGGGAACAGCCTATTCGTTCAGAAATTTCTTTCTGTGTCTTACCCTCTTGCTTGAGGGTGTCAATGATGGCCTTCTGGACAGCAGTCAGGTCGGCAGTCTTACCCATGATTGCAGTTTGGAGTAATGAACCAGGCTGGGAGTTTTTAAAAGCCTCAGGAATCTTTTGCAGGTGTTTAGAGTTAAAGGAACACTAAAGGTTCGTTTTTTATTAGATCAATTGATTGCTGTAAGCAAGAGCATTTAAATATCACTTGCCTCGTTTTTCCTTTTGACCTCCAAAATACAGTAATCCAGGTTTGAAAATGCCATTTCCTGTCTCTCCTCTTCTTGCTTTCCACCAGCACCTGAGCCGTTTTGCATGGTGGAAAGCAGAATGTGCTCACCCCCTCCCTATGACTACAGCCCTGCGTGAAGATGCTCTCTTATCCCTCACAGGCATGGAGGCTAAGCCTAATGGGAACTGTAGTTCCCATTAGGCCGTGATGTAGCAAGAATGAATGCGCACCGCAAACCAGGAAGTCAGTGAGAATAACGATTCAGGAGTGCTGGAGGTGAATAAAACGGCTCGATTTCAACAGGTATCAAACTAGTTACAATGCAAAACATTACTTTTTACTTTATCAGCTACTGTCAGACTTTAATTTAAGAGGAAAACATTTTTGTCTTTACAACCCCTTTAATTAGTTGATTCAGATGATTAGGTTAAGAGCTTGTTTAGAGAACCTTTTCATGATATGCTAATTTTTTGAGATAGGAATTTTGGGTTTTCATGAGCTGTATGCCAAAATCATCAATATTAAATCAATAAAAAGGCTTGAACTACTTCAGTTGTGTGTAATGAATCTAAAATATATGAAAGTCTAATGTCTATCAGTACATTACAGAAAATAATGAACTTTATCACAATATGCTATTTTTTTGAGAACCACCTGTATATATATATATATGATGCAGTTTACTACCGCTTTAATGTTAATGGATGTCAAACAAAGTGAGTGAAAATCCCTTCCTGGCCACAGACAAATATATTTTTTGAAAAACATGCAAGGATAAGAACCACTCACTGGCCCTGTCAAGATTTTATTGCCATCTTCTCCACAAGAGAAAAATCCCCCTACTTTCTGGCTAGAAAAACCAGTGTCAAACAGAACAGAAAGTGAGGGGGAATCTCCTCTACGGTGAGACAGACAACATTTAACACCTGACAGAAGATCTCATCTGCTGGGACAAAGGCAACCTATAGGGTGCATGCACATGGAATTTTAACATGCCTAGCGCAACTTTCAAGCATTTTCCTGGCCCCCTGGAGAGCGACACATGCTGCGTACAGCCCGCTATACAAGTAATTGTTTGTACGCGGTCACACTCTTGCAAACACCAATGTAAAGAAGCATCCCTTGTATCGTATTGAACAAATGAAGAAAGGGCGATGCAAAAGGGCATGGAAAGCCAAGGCACCAGCTGAAATCAATCAGTAATTAGAAAGCAATCCTGCCCCTTGTCAGTGAAAATTAATATCAACTAACGGTTCAGTCTCATCGGATGGCCTATAAAAAAAAAAAAAAAAAAAAAAAAAGGGGGTGTCTCAATACCAATGTGTCAATGCAAGAAGCATCTTATGATGGGTAAAAGCAATAAGCTCTTTCAAGACCTTCACAAGCTTGTTGTTGCAAAACATACTGATGGCATTGGTTACAGAAGGATTTCTGAACTTCTGAATGTTACAGTGAGCACTGTTGGAGCCATAATCCGGAAGTGGAAGAAACACCATTTCACTAGTAACTCAGCCAGGACCAGGTGCTCCTTGCAAGATTTCTGACAGAGGAGTGAAAAGATTTATCAGAAGAGTTGCCAAAGACCACTTGTGGGGGAGCTATAGAAAGACTTACAATTAGCTGGTACAAATGTTTCAAAGAAAACAATACGTAATGCCCTCAACCGCCATGGCCTGTAAGCACGTTCACCACGCAAGATTGCTGAAGAAAAAGCATGTTAAAACACACACACAAAAAAAAAAAAAAAAAAAAAAAAAAAGACAGTGCTGTCCCCGTAAACTCATTTACAACAATTGCAGTCTATATGAAAAGTTCTCGTCCTAGATGCTGCAGATCTCATAAATCCACTGAGTGACGAACATAAATCTGAAAAAATACAAAGGGAGAGAGAGCGCAAAAGCTACCCTAGTGCAACACTGTTTTTATTGTAAATTAGCAATTAAAAATACGAGGATTGCACTCACAGACATGTGATGTGTAGTCACATATACAGCTCGATTCACTCCTCCTCTCCTGGTCTATGTAGATAGATTGGCTCACAAGACAGCGGTGTTAGATGGAGATGTTTGTTTATAAGCTAGGAGTCTGCTTCCTCATGTGCTGTTCAACGCTTGCACGGACCAGCCGGCTCAGCGTGACGTCACTTGTGGCCTGGAGGGGGAGTCGAGGTCAGTGCGCTGTCTCCTCTAACACACAGTTACTATAACATGTTTCGGAGGCATGGCCTCCTTCTTCAGGTCTAAAGCTATGCAGCTGTGTATGGTAGCCAATCAGGTTCTAACTTCAGCTTGTTCAATTAGGCTTTGACACTAAAAATTGTGGAAACGGATTGCTGCACCAGAAACCAGTCTAGGAGTTTTGTACCTGGGGGGGGGGGGGGGTAAGCCTGATGGGAAAGACATTAGTTCCCCATTAGGTCTGCTCCCCTTGTAATTGACAGCAGATAAACGAGTGGATACCAAGACCATTAGGCATCCTGCTATCCATCACAAGGGGAGCAAACCCAATCGGACACTAACTGCCACTGACAACACCAGTGACATTAAATACAGTGATAATAATATACATTGTCACTGTACCAACGCTGGCGGGGAAGAGATTAACGGTTAACTGTTAGCAGGGGTAGACAACCTTAAAGAGGTGGAGATCTACCTGAACAACATGGGTGAAAGCAAAGATCAACGGGCAGTGTCACCTCCTCACACCTGATTCAATCCTCTAATTGCCATATTACTGTCTCGCAATCACATGCAGTGCACGGTAATCAGGTGGTGAGAAGGCACATCAGTCAGAAATCAGCCCTACACTATTATGTCCAGTGTATTGCTTCTTACTGTCTCTTTCCTGCTGCTGGCACCTGGAGACCGCTAGCTGGAATAAGAGATGAGTGTAGTTGGTATCACTCTGCATGGGTCAGGAGCCAACACTACAGAGGGGGCATCAGCGTATGTGGCTTTTGCTCCCTACTAGCACCCAAATAAAGGGGTAAAAGCGTCCGCAAAGCGCTGCTGCCGATGCGCTTTGGTGGCACTACCCATTGATTTCAATGAGCATGGGAGCGGTTTATTCACCGCTGCAAAAGAAGCTGCTTGCAGGACTTTGCCGCCCTGCCAGCACAGCGCCCCAGTGTGAAAGCATTTGGGCTTTCACACTAGGATTGCAGATGAGGTTTTTTTCTGGCACTATTTTTAGCGCTAAAGCGCATGAAAAACGCCTCCAGTGTGAAAACGGGTCTAAAAGACGGATCTGGAAGCCCAGACCGGTAGATCGTGATCTACAGGTTGCCGACCCCGATCTAGGGCAATCAAGAAGTTAAATGTGTGCCTAACAATGTGCAATGTGTGCTGCTTTTATTACTAGATCTCAAAGTTTCTCGCCCCTGCATTGCAGTTTTCGACAACTCTTATTAAAAATATCTTCTTCCCCGCTTCTGACTGCATCTTCTCCCACATCTTCCTCCGGGCTTCTCCTGTCTTCTTTGTCCAGTGTTCCTTCTCTGCTGCTGACCCTCCCAAATCCATACTAGACCCAAGGGCCTGGTATGGACCTGGGGAGCCCACTGACAGCTGATGACTCATTGGTTGTCAAGGACATGGCGGCCGGCTTCCTGACCCCTCCTTAGCAACCAGCTATATACAGTGTAAAAAAAAAACAAAAAGGAAAAAAAACAAAAACGCGCAAATCGCTGCAAAATCTGCTATAAAAACGTGTGTCCAAATACACGGCAAGCACTGCAGAAACGCTCAAAAGCAACATGTATAGATATGAATCGAGACTTACAACAGCTAATCAATGACATGTGAATGCATTAAAAGTATATGAATACCCTCACTTGTAAAATGAACCCAGTTTAACACAGAAAACCAAAACATTTGTGCATAGATACAAAAGAACAAAAACAAAACCTTTTCCTCCTTTTTTTTTTTTTTTTTTATACACCATCTTTGTTCTCAGGTGCATACGAAGCTCAGAGAGCTGGGGGAGGAGAAACCGCAATACACTGATCTTTCCAGTAAAAGGCTGTGCGGGGGGATACTTTTCCATGCAAGTACATGTTACAGCAGGTACACATCAGGAATATACAATTTGGGGTTTACATATTCTTAAAAGCTGAACTCCAGGAATGGATGTTATTCCTTAGATCTTGGAAAAGTAGAACATGCTGCATTTTTTCTGCACAGAACTGTACTGGAACATGGCAAAATGGATCAAAAACGCATTACAGCAGAAAAATAAAAACAGACCCAGGAAAGTTTGGGGAAAAAAAGAACACACTGAAAAAGCTTCAATAAAGCACTGGAACCATCAAAAATGTGCATACAGAAACGCATATAGAGAGCGTGCTTATGTTGTGGCTTGGGTCACACTGTGTGGGCTGGGTGCGAAAATTGCATCTGTTCCCACAGCCAAATCCTCCTGCTTTTAGGAGATATGTGGGGTGCCATTAATTCACACATCCAAGTCCGCAGCGTGTTTGCGGGTACCACAGGGAAATCGCATGCGACTTCCCCACGGCCGCGTTTTTGAAGAGGTGCGTGCATGGGCTGCCATGCCAGCGCAAATGCGGGGCACACAACCCGCACTAGTGTGAACTGAGCCTCAGTGCGACAAACGCACACCAGTGTTAAAGGGGTCTTAGTTACACTTATCCAGCTCGGATGGAGGCAACGCTGATACCACAGCGATGGCCGCAGGGGGTTGCCCATACCACAGCGATGGCCGCAGGGGGTTGCCCATACCACAGCGATGGCCGCAGGGGGTTGCCCATACCACAGCGATGGCCGCAGGGGGTTGCCCATACCACAGCGATGGCCGCAGGGGGTTGCCCATACCACAGCGATGGCCGCAGGGGGCTGCCGATACCACAGCGATGGCCGCAGGGGGCTGCCGATACAACAGCGATGGCCGCAGGGGGCTGCCGATACTACAGCGATGGCCGCAGGGGGTTGCCGACACTACAGCGATGGCCGCAGGGGGTTGCCGATACTACAGCGATGGCCGCAGGGGGTTGCCGATACTACAGCGATGGCCGCAGGGGGCTGCCGATACTACGCCGATCGCCGCAGTAGTCGCCGATACTATACTGATTGCTGCAGTAATTGCTGATCCTACAACGATTCCTGCTCTCTTCTAGATCCATGCCAAGTGGCTGACCAGCAGCACAGTGAACACAAGAGATCACTTGCCCTACATGGGTGCCATTCACAGAATGTCTTGTAATCCTAATGAATGCCAGGTGGTATTTGATGAGGTGGAGAAGCAGTGATGTCATGACCTCCTCTTCCAATCAGAAAATGGTTTGCAATCATAAAAAAATACAAGGCGTTCTGTGAATGAGATCCTGAGATCACTGCACAGGATCTGACAGACAGCAGTGATCAGTGACTACAGAAGTGATTCTCTGCTTCCACATATGTATCTTTCCAAGCTGGAACAGTGTAACTATACAATCCATACCCTGAGGCCAGCTTTCAATGAAACATAGAAACTACAAAGTTTGGTCTCCAGAACAGATAATGAGGCCGGCTGCTCCTCACCCCCTAGTACTATGAAGGGTAGTCATAGAAGTGGACTTTAACCTGCTTGTTCCATGTTTACTTCCCCATCCAATCCCTCAGCCCGGAGGTTAGAGTGGAGCGTTCCTTGAAGGGAATGCGGCCACAACGTACCTGAATAGGTCTGCTGGAGGCGGGGCTCTGTGCGATCAATCAGTTCAGGAGGGAGCTGGGAAATCCACCACCGAGCTGAGGGAACTTCGCACTCTGTACATTTGTAGGCGAGGGGTGAGAGGAGCGGAGGGCAATGTCTTCTCTTCCCCCCTCCACTATCACTCCGCACGGGGAACTTTCCAAAACACTAACGTGACAGTCAGCAAAAGTAGTTGGAGAGTCCTCCCCCCTCCACCTCAGTGCTCTGAGCAGGCGCCTCCGACACAAGGCACCACCCCATCCTGTGTGAGGCCGGCCACACCGCTCCTTCCCCTCCCACCTCTATTGTCTCCTCTCAGGACTCTGTGTACTCCAGGGGGAGAGCACCAATGGAGGGGGCTGGGATGCCTGGGCTTCACGGATTACCTGTTTATGTGTCGAGAATTCCTCACCTTTCTACCACCAACATTGTACTTTTATTGAGTCTTACCAAAACATCCTATGGCTAAGGTATCAATGGAGAAAGGTAGAAAGTTCTACACCTAGGATTAAAAGAGAAGTACGTATGGCCAAAGCTTTTGTGGTCTCACTTCTCTTGTGGGTCACACGAGTACACTTATGCTGGTCATAAACTATACGAAAAATCGTCCGAACCCATTTTCGAAAAACGAACATTCGGCTGTGAGCGCAAATGATAGTGCTATCATGTAATGGCCGATAAATCGTTCAATGGACATAAACGAATACATTTTTTGTTCGTTTTTTTACATATACCTAGTGCAGACAGGTCAGACGGGAAACTCATTAACCTTTCAATTTATCGTTCGCTCAGCAGAAAAGTTCCAAACTTGTGCTTCGATTTTTCGGCTCTTAGCCCAGGTTCACACTGGGCTGCGGGAGTGAAGCCGTGCAAGTTCAGCTGAACTCGCACGCTTCACTCCCGATTTCGGTCGCGATTTAAGAGACATTTCTGCACAGATGTCTATGTAAATCGCGGCCCGAAATCGCAAAAAGTAGTACAGGAACTACTTTTTGAAATCGGTGCAGCGCCGCAGATGCGCTGTCGCACCGATTAGAACGGTGTCATTGCCGGCAAATGCCACCGATTTGAGATGCGATTTCACATGTGAAATCGCATCTCAAATCGAAGGAAATCGTACCCAGTGTGAACGTGGGCAAAAACATCCAAACGATTATCAATTTTGTGCCCGTTAACTGTCCAAAAAACAAACGAACTGTCCAAATAACCAAATTTTGGACGATTTTTCATATAGTGTATGGCCAGCATTACTTTTGCTCGCCTGTGACCCAGAGTCAGCCAACAGTAGGCTTTAGTCCAACATCACAGACCCACTCTGGAAGGATCCCGACCATATTGCCAGGATCCACCCAGCTGGTTAATTGACAGCTGACTCTGCCTCTCAGTGCTCGCTGGGTGCAAAGCCGGCTGCACCCGCCCCTTTTTCTGCCTGGTGCTAAAGGGGCAGAGCAGAGAGCGATGACTGACAGTCACTGCTCTCCAGTGGCGTCTCCAGCTTTCATATTTAGGGGGGGACAGGGACAAAAGTAGGGGGGCAAACTATAAAATGCAATTATATATATATAATTTCTCCTGGGGACCTTTACTACGATCCCACAACGGGCCCTTTCACATGTTCTGCAGTGAGCTCCCTTCCTACTATACTGGGCCCCCCAGGGTGGCAGAAAACAAGAGATATATGTCACCAGCACACCAAGAAAATATAAGGGTCCAAAGCAGTGGGAGAACTTTCAGGGTTGTAAAGGTTGTCTTGCCACCGGGTCCTGGTGTTCTGCCCCTGTGAGGTTCCCCAGCTGTCCTGTCCCTGCTATTGACAGAGCTGGTCTGGCATCTGTCTCCTTGGCAGCGGCGACAGTCTATTAGGATCTAGTGCTGGTGACATTATGGGTGCATGCAGGGGAAGGCTGGCACTATTGGTTATAGAGAGCTGAGCCCCCAGCTGGTCACCTAGCAGCAGTAATGCTGTATAACTTTCTCTGTTGACATGCTGATCAGGTTGTGATCCAGGTAATGCTCCCAGTCAAATCTAATAAACACAGTGGCCCGGATTCAGAAAGGACTTACGACAGCATATCTCCAGATACGCAGTCGTGAGTCCAAATGAGCGCCGTCGTATCTATGCGCTGATTCATAAAGGCAGTTACGCCTGAATTTTGCCAAGATACGACCAACGTAAGTCTCATACGCTGTCGTATCTTGGGTGCATATTTACGCTGGCCGCTAGGGGCGCCTCCGTAGATTTACGCGTTGAATATGCAAATGACCTAGATACGCTGATTCAGAAACGTACTTACGCCCGTTGGATTTATCTACGCCGTTTACGTAAGGCGTATGTCGGTCGTAAGTTTACCCCTCATAAAGCAGGGGTAAGTCATGTTAAGGTATGGACGTCGGAACAGCGTCGTATTTTACGTTGTTTGTGTAAGTCGTACGTGAATGGGGCTGGTTACGTTCACGTCGACAAAGCATTGATCCGACGTATCTTAGGGAGTATTTGCGACGTGATTCTGAGCATGCGCCGTTCGATCGGACATGCATTTACATGGGGTCAGGCTTCATTACAATACAACACGCCCACTGCCTTGCTACTTTGAATTACGCGGGCTTACACCGGCCCATTTACGATACGCCAACGTAACTTTGGGAGCAAGTGCTTTCTGAATACAGTACTTGCCTCTCAATGTTACGTCGGCGTAGCGCATAGGAGATGCGTTATGCCCGCTCAAAGATACTACAATGTATCTGAATCGCAGCCAGTATTTATTAGCATCAAGAGTACAACCACATATATATATATATATATATATAATCAAACGTATGTTCCGCAGCCGTGTGGGCTCTATGCCTGTAAAGTGTGGGCTTTGATCAATACAATTTTTGATATTTAAAGGGTCACTAAAGGAAAAAAAAATTAAGCTAAATAGCTTCCTTTACCTTACTGCAATCCTGGTTTCATGTCCTCATTGTTCGTTTTTGCTTTGATGTTGCTGTAAATCCTCTCTGTTCTGGACACTTCCTGGTTGTCTGTTTCCTGATCACCACAGTACTGGGAGATTTCTCACTGTGGTGACTAATCAAGGAGGTGTGATTACTGTTTGTAAAACGAAACTGGATTGGTGCTGAGGGGTTTTAGACAAAGCATCACTGCCCTCTATTGGCTCTTTGTCTCTGTACATCAGAGAACCAGGAAACAACAGCAAAAACTAAACTAAACTGTAGGTACATTATATGATTGGTTTTTATCTATTTTTAATCATTTTTTAAAAGGAATCAGTTAATTATTATGTCTCTTTACCCTGTAAACAGTCATTTCAGCAAAAAATAATTTTTCCTTTAGTGACCCACTAGGCTTTGACTGGGAGCATCACCTGGATTGCATCACGATCAGCTTGTCAGAGAAGACTCTACTGCTGCTAAGCAACCTGCAGGGAGCTCAACTGTCTACAACCAATAGATATGGGCTCGGGTGTGTTTGAAATCCCACATGCCCAATCCCGCCAGGAAGCCAACACTCCACAGTGATAATCACAGGCAGTGATACATTTCCTGATCTGTGCAGCAGCGGACCGGGAAATGTCTCACTGCCTGTGATTAGCGCTGTCCAGTGTGGGCTTCCTGGCAGGCTCTGGCATGTGGAATTTTGAACATGCCCAGCCCATCTCTAACAACAAATTGTGCTGGCCCTCCTATACATCAGCCCCATAAAGTAACCAGCTCTGGGTTCCAATGTGCTGCTGCCGCTGCCATGGAGACAGAGACCAGCGCTGTGAATAGCCGGGACAGGACAGCAACTCTGATTTTTCCAGCACTGGTCCACACTGGGAGGATTCCCCCATCCACCTATAATGTGTAGTTGGGGGAATTGGATCATTTCTTTTTCATTCAACCTAATAGTTGAATGAAAAAAAATGATCAATGTATGGGCTGCCTAAGACCAGCCATAGACAGTTTAAATCTCAGCTGGTTCAGCAGGAACTGGCTGAGATTTGAACCATTAATGAGCAGATTCTCTTATGATTACCACTAGTGGTTGCTGTATAGCCACTAGTGATAATCACTGTTTGTCGGGAGAATACAATTGCTGGGCAGGAGGGATATTCCCCTGTCACCACTGTCTGTGTTGATGGGGGAATCATGCAAGTTTCTTTCCTGCAATCTGTGGATGTAGGAAATAAATTTGCACTGTATATTACCTGCCTAACTGAAAGTGAAAGTGTAACAGAATGGCCCGTGACACCCAGAGACTTTTGAAGGATGGGGGGTACTCCTGTGCCAGCGTCACTAATGACTCTTGGGTCTAGGGTCATCCTGTGCCCCTTTTGGGCATAGGGTGACTGAGAAATGATAATGATAAATTACATGCGATAGGACATTACTGATAATTCATGTTTTGCTTGATATCTTGAAATATTACAAGTTGTTAAAGTCTGACTCCGACAGGTCAATAAAGTGTTTTCATTCAATGTGGGGACACATGCTTTTGAGGTGTTAATTGAGTCTGCTCCTAGACATTCCATTGTGTGATGCTAATACTGTTTTGTGTCCATTGTGCTAATTAGGTCTGCTCCTAAGACCTGTTCATTGTGTATGCTAATGACACTGTTAAGATGTGGAATGTGACTTGTCAAGCTGTAGTAATTAACCCCTCTAAATGCGGAGCCAGACCGTCTGGGCAATGAGTAGTAATTAACCCTATCGAAATGTCATTATCTAAAAGAATGTGTATGAAGCCCCCCATTGTGTGATGTGTGGGTGGAGTGTGTCTTTGTCCCTGTGATTAACTGTAACATGCTTGTACTGTATTTAACAAAGCTAAGTTACCATTAAAGGATTCATTCATTCATTCATTTTGGAACCAGTACTAGAGCTTGTGTTGTCTCGGTTATTCTGGGAAATGAAATGGGTCGTGTCTGATGTCTGTTGGACTGTCGGATAAGCTGTCGTGGGGTGATGGAATGGAATATCGTAAACGGTGGTGACCGTTACAGAAAGTAAATTGTGAATGTCTTGAAAGAACAGGAGAGGGGGAGGGAGACAGATGGGGGAGAGAAGGGATGGAGATAATGCAGTTCAGTGATTACAGTGTACTGCAGTCTGCAGTACACACACTTACCCACGGTCCAGGCTAGAATCTCAGGCATCATTCACACACATGCTGCTGATTTTCATATTTCCCGCCCGCACATCCTCTCTTCAGATACAGCACACCGGGATAGTGTGGGCGGGACTGAAAGGAGGAGGAGCTGTATTCCTCCCTGCTCGTATGTGAGGAGAGTGGGGGGGGGTGGCTGGACTCGCTGGGCTGTAAAAGAGTGTCATAGTCTGACACTCGGCTAAGCTTGCAGTCACCACTCTCGGAATTTACAGGCTGGTTCTCCTGTCCTAAGGATGGGAGAAATCAGTCTGTTTTTTCAGTAACTGAGATGAAGGCTTGGGGCCCCCCCTCCCACACAGTGCTCATGGAGTCCTTTCTGCAACTCGCTCTTCTCCGTGCCAATGAGGATGCAGGGGAAGTAGCAGATCGGGCGGCTGTGGTTGTGGGAGAGCTTGCATTATGCAGTGTCAGTGAGCAGAGGGAGGGGGGGAGGAATGCCCCGTAGAGCTGACTGGGGACGCTCTCCCTCTCAGGAGAGACTGTTACTCCAGCGGCGGCCCGAGCAAAATACAAAAGTGCATGGGGGGCACATGGTGGGGCACAGCATAATGTTGGGGGGGTCAGGGCCCCCTCTGCCCCCCCTAGAGTCGCCCCTGGATCCGATGACTGGGACATTGACAGATACACTTTAACTGTCACCCGGTGACCCTAAACTAACCTACTGGGAGGATTCGCTCAATCCGTTCGGTTCATCTAAAATACTAGGCCTGTGGCAGAGGCCCTAGAGCCAGGTCTGTGGCAGAGACCTGTTCCTCCCAGCAACCCTAAAGTGACACTTCGGCTGCCAGGCTTGTGGCAGAAGTCTGTCCGGGGGCACTTCACCCACTCTGGCTAGAGTGGCGACGAACTGTAACTACTACTATTGTGCTACTGAGAGCAGGATTGCTCTTTCTCATATCCAGGCCTGATACTGCAAGGTTCTCTCTCTCGCTTCATCAACCTTTTTGCTTTACCTCATGTTGATGTTGGCCGTGTTGGGCCTGGAAATAAAGCATTTGAAAACTCTTTTTCATTGAATGGACATTCGCTCACTACTCTTCTCATCAACTACACCCCTAGACAACACCGAAAGGTAACTTAATATGCCGATCCCAACAACCACCAGCGGCCCCTGAGGGGGTATCGGTACACCTATGTTGGATGCCTGTGTAAAGCCTCGTACACACGTCCGAGGAACTCGACGGGCGAAACACATCGTTTTGCTCGTCGAGTTCCTTGTGAAGCCGCCGAGGATCTCGGCAAGCTAAATTTTCCCATTCCCGTCGAGGAAAAAGAAGACATGCTTTATTTTTGGCCCGACGAGATCCTCGGCGGTTTCCTCGTCGAAAAGTGTACACACGACCGGTTTCCTCTGCAAAAAAAAAAAACCCCAGCAAGCTCCTTGCTGTTTTTTGCTGAGAAACTCGGTCGTGTGTACGAGGCCTTAGACAGAATACTGAAGCCATACAAATAGGTCGGCTGCACTTGGGAATTGGTTCTGGGTACTTGCTATTGCAAAAAAATTGCATCTGGAAGATATTCTGTATCTGTCGCTTCTGGCAACAGATTACAGAGATTTCTGTTATCAGGAATTGAGTGAATACACTTGTTGTTGGAATGTATCCGTATAGCTCATGTTTTTGTTGATCGAGGAAGTTTTTTGTTTGAGGACGTGCATCCATTGATTCGGATCTGTACAGAGTTGGCCCTGTCTGATGCCTCTACTGGATGTGATGATTATACACCTCCTTTTAGTGCAGCTCAGGTAGAGTCTTTGGTGGCTGTTAGAAGATGACTCAGCCTTTTTCCATGAGCAGTACTCAGCTTGTCCTCAACAGGTGCTTGCCCGCCCTGCATCCCTGCAAATCCGTCCTCACTGTGTAGGTAGCTGCGGCAGCAGAGAGATTACATCATCTCTCTGCTGCCTGTCACTCGCTGGGACACAGCAAGTGACAATCCACAATGTGTGGCATGGGACGTGGCAAGTGAGAATCTGCATCTGGTGGCAGGCGATGTGGCACATGGCAATCTGCATCTGTTGACAGGTAACGTGGCAGGATTTGGTGGCAAATGACGTAGCAAGTGACAATCCGCAATGTGTGGCAAGTGACAATCCACAATGTGTGGCAGGTGTCGTGGCAGATCATCTGACAATCTGCATTTGGTGGCAGGTGAAATGGCAAGTGACAATCTGCATTTGGTGGCAGGTGTCAATCCACAATGTGTGGCAGGTGACGTGGCAAGTGACAATCTGCATTTGGTGGCATGTGACGTGGCAAGTGACAATCTGCATTTGGTGGCAGGTGATGTGGCAAGTTACAATCTGCATTTGGTGGCAGGTGACAATCCGCAACGTGTGGCAGGGGACATGGAAAGTGACGTGGCAGGTGACAATCAGCATTTGGTGGTAGGCGACATGGCAAGTGACACAACTTGCCCCCCATTGAGAATGTCCAATAGGACGAAACGCGTCTGGAGGCAGCGTCAGTGACGTCACCACGCCTAGGAGGAGGGCTCCGTAAGCCGGCCGGCTTGTTTTATCTGTTTAATGCTGTGTTTATACTGCCTAAGTGTAAGTACATTACTTTCTTAAAATAAATTTGTATACCTACGATATCACGCTATTGCGTCCCTTTCTATTCTCCTGTCTATATGTGAGCCGGATTGGGTTACGCTTATCGATATACTGTGGTTGCTGATGAATTGTGGGGTGTCCTAAATCGGAATTATACATCAACTCCAAACCTCAGCTGTCTTTTTGATTGGAAATCTGAGCCCGGGGGATTTAAAGGCCGTGGCTGGGTTATAGCCAACTGCACCAAAGGCTTGCTATCTGGTAAGCTGATACACAATTCCGGTGGTGGGATCTCACACAGTGTATGCATGTCACCTGGTGCATTGAAAAATCAACATCTTTACATGCGAATCAGCCTCTGATCAGTACAGTGTTTTTGTTTCTGCTAGAGAATCAATCCAATATCCACTACTACTTACACTACCTGTGGACTGTTGAACTATTATATTCATTTTTTGTTATTTGGCGCGGCTTTTTATATTGTTTATATTGTTTATGGCAAGTGACACGCTTAGGGCTCCCACTGATTCTGCATTATGGTAAATTAAATTATTTAATTTTTTATAACAATGAAATAATGCGCTTCAATTATCCTGGCACCATATCAACCATGGTGCCGTGATGATTGAAGCCCCAACACCAGCCATTTCCTCAATAAATTTTACCCCAAAAAACATATTTTCTGGCAGTGCCCCTCCCAAGACTAGACTCTGGATCCGCTCCTGGTCTCCCCCCCACCGCATACAATACAGGGTTTTCAGAATGTTTATACTGAAATATTAAAATAGTATTGTATTTATGGAATTATGCAAATCTTTGATTTGGGAGATTTACAACTTCCTACAATATCAACAAGAAATTCTAAGTTCTTTTAACCGTGCTAGTTTGAAGACAAGTAACACAAATGAATATTGCTTAAAATATATATATATATTTATTAACTAAAGATACAGTGAAAAATGATTATCAGGTATAATTTGTGATAAAACAAATACATGATATACTTCTACAAGCAGAGATAAATGGTGATTAATGTTCAGATAATATTCACATACATTTCTATGCAAGCTCTATATTACAAGATATATTCACAGTTGTTATGCTTCAATGATACTTGTACATTTAAAACTTGGTAACTCTAAAGCCTCGTACACACGATCAGTCCATCCGATGAGAACGGTCTGAAGGACTGTTGTCCTAGGTTAACCGATGAAGCTGACTGATGGTCCGTCGTGCCTACACACCATCAGTTAAAAAAACGATCGTGTCAGAACGCGGTGACGTAAAACACAACGACGTGCTGAAAAAAATGAAGTTCAATGCTTCCAAGCATGCGTGCGTCTACTTCATTCTGAGCATGCATGGATTTTTAACTGATGGACGTGCCTACTAACGATCATTTTTTTACCATCGGTTAGGAATCCATAGGTTAATTTTAAAGCAAGTTGGCTTTTTTTTTAACCTATGGTTAAATAACCTATGGGGCCTACACGCGATCGGTTTGGACCGATGAAAACGGTCCATCAGACCGTTGTCCTCTGGATAACCTATCGTGTGTACGAGGCTTTAGTGAATAGCCTCCCGTGACTTCCACAGACTTATGTAAACAAAATGATTTACTTTGACACTATGTAATCCTTCTCAAAACAAGCAGACCCTCTTCTTTTACACTCTTAAACGCATAAATAAAAATGTTATATTATGCATAGCTTGATAATTTGATCAAAGCCTATATTAAATTTAGAATGAATTAATGATTTAACACATCCTATAATCAATCCAATTCTAATGCTGCGTACACACGATCGGGAAAACCGAGGACCGGCTTGGTCCCTTTTCCCCATGTATACACGGCTGGTTTTCTCTTGGTCGAGAAAACCAACCGTGTGTAGGCTCCGCCACCGTGTTTCCCTATGGGAAAACTGCAGAGGAAAAAAACGCTGCGATTCGCAATGAGAAAAATTAAAACATGTTCTAAATTTTCTCGTTGTGATTCTCTGCAGTTTTCTCATCGGGAAAACTGCTGGAGAGACTACACACGGCCGGTTTTCTCGTCCAAGAGAAAACATGACAGTTTTCCCGACAGTTTAAGGCCCCGTACACACGGCCGAGGAACTCGACGTGCTTGGCACGTCGAGTTCCTCGTCGAGTTCTGGGATGAAGCCGCCGAGGAGCTCGGCGGGACGCCTTCTCCCATAGAACAACGAGAAAATAGAGAACATGTTCTCTATTTTCTCGTCGAGCTCCTCGGCGGCTCCATCGAGCCAAAACTGTACAGACGACAGAGTTTCTCGGCAGAATCCGGGTTTTGACCGAGTTTCTCGGTGAATTCTGCCGAGAAACTCTGTCGTGTGTACGGGGCCTAAGACTTTAAAGTCATTGTTATTAGATATTATGACAAAATATATATCTACCTTGTTTTAGAAGTGAAACCAATTCATACTGCAGTTAGAATTCACCTCACTCCAAAACTGATCGAACAATAGATTGGATTAGTCATGCATATGTTCAACCAAACTTCAATTACCTAAAAAGGTAAACATTAAAAAATGTATACTTTACCAGGTTCTGTCTGTTTGAGAAGCAAAGTCCCGAAAGGGACTTCTTTCAACCCCTTACATCTTTCCGTCATTCAAGTTCTCCTCCTCCAGCTTTCCTTTCTCCCAAGATAGGTAGCCAGATGTCCAGCGATCGAGATCTTTTCAGAGAGAGAGCGTCCTCCCACTGCTATATCAGCTGCTACTTTTATCTTATTCCCAAAAGTAGGTGTGTGTGTCTTTACTACCTAACTGACGACGTCAAATGACAATATGTTTTGGGAGGTTGCCTGTCAGGGACCTGCTGGTATGGGAAGAAAGCTCTTGCGTGCGCACATCTGCGCGCATGCATGTTAGCGCTACTTGGCACCATTATGCCTTTAAAAAACAAGCAGCTGCAATTAAGCATTAATGTTTGATCTGCAGCTCTGTACCAGTAATCTGCATACCTGTTTACCTGTTACCTGTACCGACCCGGCTCTGCTTGACCATCCGATATGTCCAATCCCGACCTTGGCTTGCTTTGACCCTGCTCACTTTTCTATTTGCCTACCTGCTGCAAGACATTGCCTGTACCACTGATCACGCTTAGTCTTTGTCAGGAAAGGTTCCATCCGCTGGTGATATTTATTATTATTGTTTGGCCTGCAGTACTGTGGTTCACCAGCAGGTGTCTCCTGGCAGTTTGGAACTGTCAGGAGAACTTCTCCCTGCTGGTGTTATATCATCTGTGGGACCCAGTACTGGTCTCCACCAGCGGATGGATCCTGGCAGTGTGGAGCGTACAGCTCTTGCTGCGCTCAGGTGTGACTTGAAGCTAATCACTGACATCTCTACTTATACCCGGCGAGTACAAGCACACCTCGCCTTGGTATCTATCTCTCTTCCTGACCCTGAGCCTGCTTCTGACCCGACTTGATGCGATCTGATCCTTATCCCAAGCCCTTCCTGGACCTGTCCCGTCTGTATCCTGATTTCCTTTGGATCCCTGCCCTGCAGCCTATGCATCCTTGCTCTCCCTGTCCGTCTTGCTCCTTGTCCCCCATCCTGCTGATATCCCCTGGTGTATGACCTCGGTTGTGCACTGGTTGTTTTCACTTGTTTGTCACCTTTTTAATAAATACCTTTTTCTTTCACTTATATGCGTTTCTGGTCTCCTCTATGCAGTCACACAGTCGGTCTACTAGCTCCGTGACAGTCTCCTGTATCCAACCGCCTAATTACCTGCTCCGACCCGCTCTGTCTGACCCTGCTACTGTCTGCTGCTCTGTGTTACACCTAACCCGGCTTGTCTCACCCTACTCCAGCTTCCTGCTGTTCCTGTACCCGCCAGCTCCTGGGTCGCTGATCTACAACCAACTGCTGCCTACAGTTCCAGCCATCCCTGGAGGATCATCATCCTGCCACTGTGGCAGGCTACAACTACCCCAGGCACTCCTACCCCGCTGCGCTCTCGAGCTCACTGTCCCCACGCCAGTGACTCCTGAGCCAGGGCTGTAAGTGTTACGACCCTGATTCTGAGAACACTCTGTCTCAAGTTTAGACTCCAGCTGTAGAGGCCTATCAGAATTAACCACCAGCTCACTCTCACTGAACTATAAGAGTATGGGGTCTATATCATCATATCCTCTGATTGGAGCAAAACATGTAGTAATAGTTTAATACTTGTTAAACTATGTAGTAACCTTTGTCTAGAGAAATGACAAGGATAAGTCTTTAGTAAGTGCTTTCTGAATATATAGGTAGTGAACTTGAGTCATGTAGGAAATTAGCACTCCTGATATAACATATAGAAGCAAACCTCAATATATTTAGAGCAAGTATCTCAACAGTTAATATGTATTTCTGAAAGAGAGAGAAGGAGGTAGTCCAGACTATGGGTAGCAACACTAACTGTATGGCAAAATAGTCTTTAAACACAAGCAGTTAAAGAGGTAGTGTGGACCAGGTCAGTTTGCATAGGAGTAGATGGTAATCCCAATGTGCAGTAATATGCTCTATATAATTATGCAGTTTAAGAAGTAGTGTGGACCAGGTCTGTTTGCATAGGAGTAAATGGTAATCCCTTTATGCAGTAATATGCTCTATATCCTTATGCAGTTTAAGAAGTAGTGTGGACCAGGTCTGTTTGCACAGGAGAAGATGGTAATCCCAATATGCAGTAATATGCTCTATATCCTTATGCAGTTTAAGAAGTAGTGTGGACCAGGTCTGTTTGCACAGGAGAAGATGGTAATCCCAATATGCAGTAATATGCTCTATATCCTTATGCAGTTTAAGAAGTAGTGTGGACCAGGTCTGTTTGCACAGGAGTAGATGGTAATCCCAATATGCAGTAATATGCTCTATATCCTAATGCAGTTTAAGAAGTAGTGTGGACCAGGTCTGTTTGCACAGGAGTAGATGGTAATCCCAATATGCAGTAATATACTCTATATACTTGCGGTTAGGAGGTAGTCCAGACTGGGAAAATAAGCACAGGTGTAAAGCTGGTGGTCCTTCTATCTAGTATAGCAAATAAGATCTGGATCCAAGTATCCCACAAGTGAACTTCAAGGTTGGTGCGAGTTGGTGGAGGGTCTCCAGGTGGCGGCAGGGTCCAACAGGAATATTCCAACAACCTGTCGCCAGTGCTGGAGGTTTAAATAGCCCGGTCTCCCATGCACGCCGAGCGCCGCACACTGGAACGCACTTCCGCGTTCCAGCGTGGAGCGCAGACGTCCGCGTACCGGAAGTGACGCGGATGTCTTTGTGAATGGAGCGCAGCTGTCATAGTAGGTAAAGCTGCGCTCCTAGTACACAAATTAACGCTAATAGCGTTACATACTCCCCTCCTCAAGGGGGCCCATCCGGGGCGCCTAATAGGAGATGGTTTATCAGGATATTTGTGATGGAACTGCTTAATAAGTCTAGGGGCATGAATATCTGATGAGCATTCCCAGGAATCATCTGTGGGAGAATAGCCTTTCCAACGAATCAAGTATTGAATGGAAGAACCTCTCCTCCTAGAATCCAAAATTTTCTCTACTTGATATTCAGTCTCACCAAAAACTTGAACTGGTGGAGGAGGTTGTGGATCTCTGTTTGGAAAAGGGTTTGGTTTGAAAGGTTTAATTAATGAAACATGGAAGGATGGATGAATCTTCCAATCGGAGGGTAGAATTAATCTGACAGCATTATTGTTAATGATGTGGGAAATTGGAAAAGGTCCCGTGTACTGACGGCCAAGTTTCTTAGAAGGAATCTTGAGTCGTAAATTCCTAGTAGATAACCATACCAAATCTCCAATCTTATAAGATGGGGGTTTTGTTCTATGAGAATCGTAGTACTTCTTTTGTCTAATCTGCGCATCTTCAAGATTAGAACGGAGAGTATCTAGAGTATCCTTTATGGTTGATAAAAGATTCTGAACAGCAGGGACATTAGTTGAAGGAAAAGTAGACGGTAAATTATTAGGATGAAAACCATAATTTGCGTAAAAAGGTGAAAACTGGGAGGATGAACTGGAGGCGTTGTTGTAAGCAAATTCTGCATGTGGAAGTAAATGAAACCAGTCGTCTTGGAGGTGAGTGCAGTAACAGCGCAGATATTGTTCCAGTGTTTGATTTACCCGTTCTGTTTGCCCATTAGTTTGGGGGTGATAGGCGGTAGACATGCGATGATCTATTTGTAGCGTTTGACAGAGAGCTTTCCAGAATCTAGAAATAAATTGTGAGCCTCTATCTGAAATGATCTGAGATGGTAAGCCATGAAGTTTAAGAATATTGGATATGAAAGCCTTTGCAGTCTCTTGAGAGGTTGGTAACCTCTTCAAAGGTACAAAATGGGCCATCTTTGTTAAAACATCAACTGTGACCATGATGGTGTTTGTTCCATTTGACCTTGGGAGGTCAACTATGAAATCCATAGAAATAACGTCCCAAGGTCTATTTGGTACTGGGATAGAAGTTAATAGACCATAGGGAGGTTTTCTAGAATGTTTGTTGGTGGCACAGGTCTGACAAGAATTAACATAGTCCTGAACTGTCTTTGTGAGATTTGGCCACCAGTAATTTCTCTTGACTAGATGAAGGGTCTTAGTAATGCCAGGATGTCCTGCAAGTGGAGCATCATGAAGTTGTTTTAGTAACATAAGTTGCAATTTTGGTGGAACATATATCTTGTTGTTAAAAGTTAATAGTCCGTTAGACTCTTGTTGTAAACCCATAGGTAAATGAGATCTCTCTTTAGTGAGGGTTTGAATAAGCAACTTATTGAAGGTCATAGTAGTACCCAGAATCCTATTGGATGGAATAATTGAAAATGGTGGAATCTCCAATGTTTGTTCTTCATGCATACGAGACAAAGAGTCTGCTTTAGTATTTTGGGTACCAGGAAGGTAGGAAATAACAAAATTGAATCTATCGAAAAATAGACTCCATCTGACTTGACGGGCAGAGAGAGTTTTGCAAGATTTTAAGTGTTGTAAATTTCGATGATCAGTGAGGATGGTGATAGTATGTGTTGAACCCTCCAGCAAATGTCTCCAGTTAGAGAGAGCATCTCTTATTGCTAGTAATTCTTTCTCACCAATAGGATAATTTTTTTCCGCTGAGGAGAGTGTCCTGGAAAAAAAGGCAACTGGATGTAGTGGGCCCGATAATGTAGGTTGTTGGGAGAGTACAGCGCCAAGAGCAAAATGCGAAGCATCTACTTCTAATGTAAAATGGTATGATGGATTTGGCAATTGAAGAATAGGAGCAGAAGTGTAACTATTCTTGAGTGTGTCAAAAGATTTCTGTGCATCATCATTCCAAACAAAAGGTATCTTTGAACTGGTTAAGCTGGTTAATGGTCTCACAATAGCTGAAAAGTTCTTTATGAACTTTCTGTAGTAATTTGAAAAACCGAGAAATCTCTGAAGAGCTTTCCTAGTTTGTGGTGAAGGCCAGGACAGAATACAATCTACCTTAGATCGATCCATCTGAACTCCACTAGGAGTAATTTGGTAACCCAAGAAGGAAATAGTAGTTTGATTGAATACACACTTTTCAAGTTTTGCATACAAAGAGTGTGTCCTAAGCCTAGCCAGAACCCAGCGCACATGTTTGTGATGTTCATCCTGATTCTCAGAATAAATTAAGATGTCGTCCAAATAAATTACAACGCAAATATCAAGTAGATCATGAAAAATATCATTAATGAACCACTGAAAAGTTGCTGGAGCGTTACATAAACCAAAAGGCATTACACAATACTCAAAAAGGCCATATCGGGTTTTGAAGGCAGTTTTCCATTCGTCACCCGAACGGATTCTGATCAGATTATATGCACCTCTGAGGTCCAGTTTTGTATAGATCTTGGCGTTCTGTAGACGCTCAATGAGTTCCGGAATGAGTGGTAATGGGTATCTATTTTTTACAGTGATATTATTGAGAGAACGATAATCAATGATTGGTCGGAGTGAACCATCTTTATTTTTTACAAAAAAGAGAGCTGCACTTGCTGAAGAGGTGGAGTTCCTAATAAACCCCTTTTTTAGATTCTCATCGAGGTACTCTTTTAAATGTACAAGCTCTGGTTGAGAGAGGGGGTAGATTCGAGCAGTAGGAATAGGACTGTCGGGAATGAGGTCTATGGGACAGTCGTAAATTCTATGTGGAGGAAGTTTATCTGCATTAGTCTTACTGAATACATCAAGGAAATCATGTAAATATTCAGGTAGGTCATGTGGAATGGCGTCAGAGAAAGAGATGATGCATGGGGAATAACAGAACTGTTTACAATAATCAGACTGCAAAGAAATTGATTTGGTGGACCATAAGAAAATAGGCTGATGGAGAAGCAACCATGGAAGGCCTAGAACAATGGGAAAGACAGGTGAGGAAATAATATCAAATTTGAGGGTCTCAGAATGACCAGTGGCACATGTAACCTTTAGGGGAGATGTCTGAGATATAACAGGACCATGAGTTGAACTGGACCCATCAATAAAAGTGAGTGACACTGGATTTTGCTTAAACACACAGGGAATTTTATTTGATTCTACAATACTTGAATCTATAAAGTTGCCGCAGGCTCCGCTGTCGACCATTGCTTCAATGGAAATCTCTTCTTGATCCCACTGTAGAGTAAGAAGGATAAAGATATATCGATTAGATGTGGAAAGGGATGAGTCTAATTTATTAATGTGGGAAAATTTACCTTCAGAGTTTTTCTTAAGTAGAGGACAGGTAGAGACAATGTGGTCTGGAGCTGAACAATAAAGACATAGATTATTGGCTCTACGGCGTTGCTTTTCTGCTGGAGTCAAAGGTCCTCTTATAGTTCCAAGTTCCATTGGAGACTCTTTTGAAGGCGATCTGAATCTCCTGAAGGAAGTGACTGGGTATGTATTTGCACGTTCCGCCTTTCTCTCACGCAGACGGCGATCGATAGTCACTGATAGGTGCATGAGGTCTTCTAGAGTATCAGGGAGCACAACGCGAGCAAGCTCATCCTTCATAGCCTCTGATAATCCCAAACGAAATTGATTTCTAAGAGCAATCTCTGACCATTGGGTCTCCCTGCTCCAGCATTTAAATTCTGAAATAAAGTCCTCCACAGGCCTCTTACCCTGTTTGAGGGTTTTGATTGAATTTTCAGCTGTTAGCTGTTTGTTAGGATCTTCATATAAGAGAGACATCTCATTAATGAAAGTATCAAAAGCTCCCAAAAGATCTCCATGTTCTTCTATGTATGTATCAGCCCACACTCTGGGTTCACCTCTGAGATAGGTAATTAAAGTGAGGATCTTTATTCTATCAGAGTAATAAGTGCGCGGACGTAATTCGTACATCAAACGACATGAACTAATGAATTGTCTATAATTCTTCCTTTCACCAGAAAAAAGTTCTGGTGGGCAGACCTTAGCTTCAGGTCTGTCTCTAGCTTGTGCATGATTGAGATTGCGTAAGGTATCATTCTGAACACGCAATTCATTCATGTTAGCAGTCAGGTTATCCACTCTTTGGGAGAGTGTAACTAAATGATTTGCAAGTTCAGCTGGATCCATCTTGAATGTTTTCTTTTTTTTTTTTTTTTTTTTTTAAAGGGGTTGGAATATTATGTTACGACCCTGATTCTGAGAACACTCTGTCTCAAGTTTAGACTCCAGCTGTAGAGGCCTATCAGAATTAACCACCAGCTCACTCTCACTGAACTATAAGAGTATGGGGTCTATATCATCATATCCTCTGATTGGAGCAAAACATGTAGTAATAGTTTAATACTTGTTAAACTATGTAGTAACCTTTGTCTAGAGAAATGACAAGGATAAGTCTTTAGTAAGTGCTTTCTGAATATATAGGTAGTGAACTTGAGTCATGTAGGAAATTAGCACTCCTGATATAACATATAGAAGCAAACCTCAATATATTTAGAGCAAGTATCTCAACAGTTAATATGTATTTCTGAAAGAGAGAGAAGGAGGTAGTCCAGACTATGGGTAGCAACACTAACTGTATGGCAAAATAGTCTTTAAACACAAGCAGTTAAAGAGGTAGTGTGGACCAGGTCAGTTTGCATAGGAGTAGATGGTAATCCCAATGTGCAGTAATATGCTCTATATAATTATGCAGTTTAAGAAGTAGTGTGGACCAGGTCTGTTTGCATAGGAGTAAATGGTAATCCCTTTATGCAGTAATATGCTCTATATCCTTATGCAGTTTAAGAAGTAGTGTGGACCAGGTCTGTTTGCACAGGAGAAGATGGTAATCCCAATATGCAGTAATATGCTCTATATCCTTATGCAGTTTAAGAAGTAGTGTGGACCAGGTCTGTTTGCACAGGAGAAGATGGTAATCCCAATATGCAGTAATATGCTCTATATCCTTATGCAGTTTAAGAAGTAGTGTGGACCAGGTCTGTTTGCACAGGAGTAGATGGTAATCCCAATATGCAGTAATATGCTCTATATCCTAATGCAGTTTAAGAAGTAGTGTGGACCAGGTCTGTTTGCACAGGAGTAGATGGTAATCCCAATATGCAGTAATATACTCTATATACTTGCGGTTAGGAGGTAGTCCAGACTGGGAAAATAAGCACAGGTGTAAAGCTGGTGGTCCTTCTATCTAGTATAGCAAATAAGATCTGGATCCAAGTATCCCACAAGTGAACTTCAAGGTTGGTGTGAGTTGGTGGAGGGTCTCCAGGTGGCGGCAGGGTCCAACAGGAATATTCCAACAACCTGTCGCCAGTGCTGGAGGTTTAAATAGCCCGGTCTCCCATGCACGCCGAGCGCCGCACACTGGAACGCACTTCCGCGTTCCAGCGTGGAGCGCAGACGTCCGCGTACCGGAAGTGACGCGGATGTCTTTGTGAATGGAGCGCAGCTGTCATAGTAGGTAAAGCTGCGCTCCTAGTACACAAATTAACGCTAATAGCGTTACAGTAAGAGAGGTCTCCTCCTGCAAATCAGGCTCTACCAGGTACGCTCTATACCTAAAATTGCCATAGCAACCAAGTATGCAGCCATCTTGAGTAATTTCAATTTTCACCAATAGGGGCAGTATTGTATTAGAAATAATTTATATTGATGGATGACGTATGGCTTCATTATACAAAGACAATACTACACAGTTTGTATCAGTCTGTACCAACATCCTTTATCTTGTTTATCTTACTAAGTGTCAAAACCTTTGAGGTATAACCTGGGATACTGGTATAGACAAACTAAGTGTTCAAACCTTTGAATTGATGGTCTGGACTTATTGGCCCGGATTCACATACATTGGCGCATATTTATGCCAGCGTAGCGTATCGAATATACGCTACGCCGACACAGCGCACAGAGGCAAGCACAGTATTCACCAAGCACTTGCTCCCACTCGCTCTCAAATCTACGCTAGGTTTCCTCGGCGTAAGCTAGCTCAGGTGGAAGTGGGCGTGAGCCATGCTAATAAGGCATGACCCCATGCAAATGATGGGCCAAGCGCCATAGAAGTACTTAAAACAAACGGTGCATGCGCCGTCCCGTGGCCGCATCCCAGTGCGCATGCTCAGAATCACGTTGAAACAACTGCCTAAGATACGTCGAATCACTGCCTACGACGTGAACGTAACCTACGTGTAGCCATATTCACGTACTATGTAAACGACTTAAAATACGACGGCTGTGTTCCCTGGTCCATACCTTTGCATGAGTTGCGCATCCTATATGGGGAATAACTTTACGCCGGACGTACGACTTACGCAAACCGCGTATATTATGCGCCGGGCGCAAGTACGTTCGTGAATCGGCGTATCTCCCTCATTTGCATATGTGCATAGAAAATCAATGGGAGCGGCAAATGCGCCCAGCGTAAATATGCGCCCACGATACGACGGCATAGGCAAGTTACGTCGGTCGTAGGAAGCCTATTTTTAGGCGTATCTCAGATTGTGGGCACGGCGCACAGATACGACGGCGCATAGTTACACTTACGCGGCTTATCTCGAGATACGTCGGCGTAAGTGCTTTGTGAATCCGGGCCATAGTCTCTTTGTAAGACATAAAATAACTCTAGAGATAGTGAATTTGATTTAACCTCTTAGAGAGAAAATAGGAACCAAAAATGGCTTTATTATTGTTCATTCATGGGCTATGAGCTAATTTCAACTTTAGAGGGAAAATTGCTGTCCTCTCGTTCATAATATACATGAATATGAAAAATATACAATATGCAACTTTATATGTATATGAATATAAATTATTTTAACCCCAAATGTTCTGACAGGGTTTATAGCCTTGCTTTGTACGTACTGTAATTATGTTGGGGAACTTCCCATAGACGGAAGCTTAAAGGAGAAGAGGAGAGCACTGGAGTTGGACAGAGAAAGGAGTCAAGTAATGCAGCTTCTTCCTGTACCCTTAGGCTTAAAGGATAAGTGTGAGATATAGAAAAACAAACAAACATACTCACCTGTGTGGCTGCAGCATCGCTCTGATGCTGCAGCTGTCCCCCAATGGATCTAAGACCAAGAACTGAGCGATCACATGAATGATGACCGATCAGTTCTCGGTCTTCATTGAGCAGTGACTGTCAATCACTGGCTCTCTGTTCGACCTCTGCAATGCTTATTGGAGCTCCAGGTTGTTGGGGGAAAGGGGGGACAAAAAGCAGGAGGATTGCCCCCTGAAAAAGCAGGTACCTAATGCAACCCAATTAGTATGACTAAAAGAACACAATCTTTATTATGGACTTCAAAAAGAAAACAATTCTTTTTTTCTCAACGTTGTCAGTGTTAAAAAGAACACCAGGCTCAGAAATTAGTACATTCTTATTGCTGATCACCAGATAATTATTAAGTCCTTAGGTACTCGTCGGCTCAAACAGAGCATTCACCAGTAAATAGTAAATTCATCTTCATCAAAATAGGGAGTAAAAAAGGAAGCAAACATCTAATGGTGACCGCTCTCATGGCTGATCAGCAATATGAAATACATGTCAAGCAATAGCAATGACATAATCAAGCTGTAAGCAAAGAATAGAGCATTAACGGTATTAGAATTGAGCCAGGTAGGGCAGGTATACATGCATAAAATAGCGAACAGTCACTCATTGTTAGCCCAATCTCTGCATAAGGTGATTGCAGTCTAATTCCACAGGGAGAGTACTAGTCCATCCCAAAGAGTTGGAGAAGTTCAGTCTGAGTGTTAGATAAACTGTCACGCAAGGAACAATAGCTGCAATTAATGCATGTATATTATAGAGACCTCCAGGCTGTAACACCAGTGACTTTTGCATCTGCTATTCAACTTAAAATGTCAGCAATGCTCTTGCAAGCCAGCCACCCCTATTGCCAAAGCTCCTTGCCAGTTTGGGAGTAGGACACCATTGTCTCCAAACAAACACTGAGCCCTTGTGCTGACAGTTCAGCCGGTCATCATCGTATGACACAGTGTAAGCATGGAGCCAGTATGGAAATAATGCTCCAGCTGTCAGATAGACTTACTGTCAATAGCTGGTACCCATAGGGGTAGGCTCAATCATAACACACGTTTCTTGCAGTAAGTATTCACATAGATACAGGAGTATGCGTCTGGTGTGTGCTGATATCCACTCCAACTCTGGCAGCATAGGTCTGCCATATGGCTCAATCAATCCTTCAGAAAGTCATTCCATGTGTCCCGGACTCTTAAAGCGGAGGTTCACCCTAAATTTTGACTTTGGCTGTATTAAAACCACCAGCCAAGACCAGCCACCAGACAATAACTAATCCTTTTTTTTATAATGCAGCAGTTTTTGTCCTGTCAATCACTATTCCCCGCGGAAGTGGGCGTTTATCACAATTTCCCCCGACCAGCGCTATGTCTCCTGGGAGTGAGTCATGAGAATCCCAGGAGACGCGCTGTGCTGTAATCCCGCGATATCTCGCAGGTCACGTGACTCGGCAAGCGGGTCATGTGACGCGGGCGGCTACGAATTCTCCATTTTAGGTATGGGAATCCCTGAAGCATTTGCTTGTGGGCTTCAGACTACCCACAAGCAAGATGGAAACGTCCATCGCAAGTTTTTATAAAGTTTCCTTTCCTGCAGAATGACTATGCGGACAGCTCTGATTTTAGGACACGCGAGTGCAGGATTAAACCAGGTAACTCTGGCAGAATGATTTAAAAAAAAAAACGAATACCCGCGGAACCCCCGCTTTAAGCGTGAAAGCTAAAGTCTACGTGTTTCGCCCACTCTCAATGACTGCAGGCTTAAGTGGTTAAGTGGGGGGGGGGGAGTAGGTGAGGCTGACTCAGTGGCACACAGAGAGCTGCAGAGGCACACAGAGGCAGCCAATTGTAAGTCAGGTATCTGGGTCCACCTGGATCCATCCTGACATTATAGTGGGGATTCCTGCAGAGACTGGACTGGCAGTATGACGTCAACTGACAGCGGGCTTCAGCCTAAATCTGGGTCACAGGAGTGAGGAATTAAGTGCACTCTTGTGACTCACATGAGAATTATGGCTAGAAATGCTTTTGCCATACTTCTTTTTTAAAGCAGAACTAAACTGCATCTGAAAAAAAAAAACGAAAATAAAAACTAATACTGAAAATGCTATTTAATTAATTTTCAATATTCAAAGAAAAACTCACCCATCCATCCATTTCTCCATGCTTTATTTTGCTAAGAAATTACTTTGAAAACATCCCCTAGCATTTCTGACAGTGGCCATCTTGAGTAAGGGCAGATGATTCATGTAGCAATTACATCTTGAAATCCATCTGCCCCTTGGCAAGGCCTGTGTGCAGAAGGGTGTGCTCCCTCCGGAAGACTCCTGGGATATATGAGAAATTATTTTGTGTAGGCCTTCTAGCAAGGGAGCAACGGAATAAATGTGAAAAAAAAAGTACTTTAAATAGTAAGGGCCAGATCCACAAACGAGTTACGCTGGCGTATCTATTGATACGCCGTGTAACTTCTAAGTTGCTCCGGCGTATCTTTGTTTTGTATCCACAAAACAATATACGCCTGAAGCTGTGCTAGATCCGACTGGCATACTTCTTAGTATATAGCATATTTACGCTGGCCGCTAGGTGGCGTTTCCGTCGATTTCCGCGTCGAGTATGCAAATTAGCTAGATACGGCGATCCACGAACGTATGTCCGGCGCATTTTTTTACGTCGTTTCTGTAAGGCTTTTTTCGGCGTATAGTTACCCCTGCTATATGAGGCGTACTCAATGTTAAGTATGGCCGTCGTTCCCGCGTCAAATTTTGAATTTTTTACGTTGTTTGCGTAAGTCGTTCGCGAATACGGCTTTGCGTAGAATGACGTTCACATCGTAAGCATTGGCTTGTTGCGGGTTAATTTCGAGCGTGCGCACTGGGATACCCCCACGGACGGCGCATGCGCAGTTAAAAAAAAGTAATTAACGTCAGGGTTAAGACGTATTAACATAAAACACGCCCCATCACATACATTTGAATTGCGCGCATTTACGCCGCCAAAGTTACACTACTCCGCCGTAACTTACAGCGGAAATTCTTTCAGGATACAAAAAAAAGCTTTAAAGCGGGGGTTCACCCTATCGACAGGAAAAAAAAAATTTTTTTTTCTTTTACCTTTAAATCAGGCACTGTAGCGCGAGCTACAGTATGCCTGTCCCGAATTTTTTCCCCCCATACTCACCTTGTAGTCGTCCATCGAAGATACCGGGGAATGGGCGTGCCTCTGGAGACGGAGGATGATTGACGGCCGGCTCTGGCGCGTCACGCTTCTCCGGAAATAGCCGAAATAGGCTTGGTCTTCACGACGCGTGCGCATAGCCTGTGCGCACGCGCCGTGAAGAGCCGAGACCTACTCCGGCTGTCTTCGGGGAGAGTGACGTGCCAGGGCCGGCCGTCAATCATCCTCCCTCTCCATAGGCACGCCCATTCCCCGCGGGAGCCGAAATCTACGATGGACGACTACGAGGTGAGTACGGGGTTAAAAAAATCGGGACAGGCATACTGTAGCTCGCGCTACAATGCCTGTCTCGATGGTAACATCATGTGGGTCAGGGTGAACTACCGCTTTAAGTTACGGCGGCGTAGTGTATCAGAGATACACTACCCCGGACGGATATAAGCGCCGCGATTCGTGGATCTTTAGTTCTGCTTTAAAGAGCATTTATTCCTTCCAGGGTAAGAGGGGTCCCACTACAAGGGTAATTTATTTGAATAAAATAGAGGAGCTTGTAAAAATGATTTTACTACAAAACTCTAACCAGCAGCAGACTAATCAGCTACTGCAAGAGGTAAACCACTTAACAAATGTCTAAAAAATGCAACAGGCCTCCTTAGAGTGATGACAGCAAGTGGACCTCTCTTTAAAGCAGTAGATACAGGCACTGCCATGAGGTAGATGGTGGCACAGGGATCAACTTTGACAGTGCAGAGATAAGTGACACTGAGTTAACATCACTTTGTATAAAGAGGACTAAGAGAAAAAAATTTTGTCAAGATGCCATTTTTTTTTCTCTTAAGCCCCATACACACTATCAGTTTTCCTGCTGGTTTTCTCTTCAAGTTTACCAAAACCATCTAATATGAGGTCAAACCTTAAGCGTTTCAATTTGAATGCAATCAGGCAGGTCCTTGTACTACATGGTTTTGGTAAACCTGAAGAGAAAACCAGCAGGAAAACTGATAGTGTGTATGGGGCTTGAGTCCTCTTTATACAAAGTGATGTTAACTCAGTGTCACTTCTCATTTAATACTGCATATGGGTAATCCTTCTCCACTGAAGACAGGATCAGCCAACATTGATCCCTGAATGGATTAAAAAGATAAACAACACCATGAAAGAAAAGAGATGTGTTCATTTTAGTAAAAGCCTATTATTTTGCTGGTCAAGAATTAGGTAGAAAGTCAAAATTAGGTTAAAGAAAAAAAAAAAAGATACACTTAGACATGTTGGCTGTACAAAAACGTTCTTATTTACTAACATGAAATTAGTATCAATACCTTATTTGTGATATTGCACTGTATACATTAACACAACTTGTTTATTAAAAAAAAAGATTATACAAACAAAATTTTTACTAATTTCCACTTATATTAGATTTTCCACTTAATTTAGTAACCGTTACTCTCAACTTTTCCTCTATTATTCTACTAGCACTATGTATATTTCCAAAGAATAAACTACCAACATTGTCTAATAATATGTGGCTTACTGGTCCCACCAGCATGTGAGTCATTTACTGAAAGTGCCATGTTTTTGTTCTCCATAGAACTGTGTAGATTACTTTGAATACGGATATTTTCAGTTCCCTTTTCCATTTTCATTTCAGAAAAGCTTGCTTGGCAAATGTAGTGCTGTTGTTGTGCAGTATCATCATCTTGTAATTTTACTGACCGTGTGGTATGTTTATTTGCACCCAAGAAATCCATAGCACTATTTTCCAAAGGCTCACAAGCTTTGCTATATGAATGTTTTAAAGATTTGCAGTCTCTATGTAATATGCTGTCTGAAGTGCAAAGGGATTCATTTCTTACTCTGTTTTCTATTTGATCACACTGAAGGACAGAAGCATGAATATCCTTTGTTTGTTTAGTGTGGACTTCTTGAGGTAATCTTAAAATGGATGCATGCTTTCCAATTTCCAGTCCATTTTCCTGTTCAGTCTTGACTAGGCACTTACTATTCATTTCTATATTGTTATTGTGCCTTTTCTGAACATCCTCTAGATTATTACATACGATTCCAAGTTCAACGTTTTCCATATTTTGTTGTTGATTTCTTTTTCCACCAGATTCATTTAAAAGACTAAAAAAAAGGAGGTAAAAAAATGTTGGATGTATACACAGAAAAATATGTCAGTTAGGTAAATAAACTTAAAATGTATCAAGTATACACTGAAAACACACACAGCATATTAGTATAACGCGTGCAGTGTTAAAACAAGATATGCACTACCTTAACAAATCAAATGAAAATACTGATAAATTTGATTATTTTAAAATCAGCTGCATCAAAATAATAAAATTGTTAGAGTACCAGAAGGGGTAATATAATGTAGTATATTGAGCAATGCCTTTTGTGTTTGGGAAAGATGCATTTTCTGATGTGGCTGCAGCAGATAGGGCCCATGGTGTCCCCCCCCCCCCC
The DNA here is from genome assembly GCF_905171775.1 of Rana temporaria. Lineage (NCBI taxonomy): Eukaryota > Metazoa > Chordata > Amphibia > Anura > Ranidae > Rana > Rana temporaria. The sequence continues at coordinate 170,693,378 of NC_053493.1, forward strand.
ATCTGAAAGAATGCCAAAATCAATACCAGTTAAATGAATTAATTATCCAAATGAATCTGGATATTTGTCATGGATATGCAGTAATGTTTGTCTGTCAGCTTACCTCCTCCATGTGTTCACCTTAGAGGCCAGCCACTCTCACCTGGCTGCTTAAGTAATCTCTCCCCTAGCATGGCTCCACCCCAGGCCCTATCAGGGAACTCTATATTAACCTGTGCACTGCAAGCCAGCCTTGCTGATCAACAGTGTTTGTTAAGCTATTGTGTGTTTGAGTTCCTGCTTGCCGTATGCTAAGTCTGTCTCTGTTTTACCGATCTTGGCTTGTTCTCGACTATCCCTGTCTGCTTTTGACCTTGATCTTTGGCGTGTGCTTTGTTTATCCTTGTCTGCTAGTCGCCCCGACCTTTGGCTTATCCCCTCACTATCTCTTGTATCCTGAGCTGCTGCTTCCCCTCTATCCTCTATAGCCTACTGTGAGTGTGAGCTGGGGGACTCTGGGGGCCGCGACCTGGATCCAGTTGCAGCCCAGTCCATCCTCACCACTACAGGCTCTGGTGAACACCTGCTGGATCTTAGACTCTGCGCCCTGGGGAATCTTAGGCTCTAGCTCCCTGTGGGATCCCTGTTAGTGCTCCAGTGGACCTGCCTTCCTTAGCCACCCAGTGTTCTGTCCACAGCAGTCAGCCGTAGGGTCCACTACCTTAGCGGTGCACTCCTGACCGAAACGTTGTGCATCTGTCACCTGACCGCAGGTGACCTGACAATATTAAAATAAATGATACAAAGATGTTTTTTTCATAATTGCAAAGAAAAATTACTAATTTCCAGAAAATGTAGAAATGTTTTGCAGAAGTTAAAAGTACCGTATACCATGTTTTTCCCTGCATGACTAAGAATTGTTGCTAAAGGAGACATTTTAATTGATACTCCAGCTGATGCAGCTGGAATATTGCATAAACATCGTTTTTTTCCCCCCACTATGCAGGACTTGGGACTATGGTATGTGAAGAGTAGAGCTAGGCTGTCTCCTGTAATTAGGTTGCTAATTCAAGGACCCCTCATTGCTCCTTATTATGCCAGATACAGTGAAGAACCTACAAAGGTTTAATTATACTCATGGTATTCACTCTTGTTATTTTTCATTATGAGCTTATACATAGGTTGGTACAGTTCACTCGCATTCAGTAAGCAGTAGATTCTAAAGGTAGATACATATTTATATAATGCTCACTGCATTGCACCAATCGTATAGTTGCCAATATTTATATTTTACACTCCCCCACCTTATTCTAATGAAGTTCCAACAGTGAGTTTAAAAAAACTACAATATGGAGCTAAATGGCAAAAATACAGTATTTCATTACTGTCTCACATTTTTGAAAATGGTGGACTCTGCTCCTTCCACACTCTGCAAACTAGATTCCAACTCCCAAATTCTATGATGTTTCATTTTATGCAGCTTCAACATGCAGTTAAGGCACAAACTGGGTCTGCATCATGGGTGCAATCTCCAACACGAAGGAGGTCACCAAACAGGCCATAGCGAGACTTGTTCAAGGCTAGAAAGATAATCCTTAGATATTGGTATACTGTTGAACCTCCATCCTGGAAGAAATGGTCGGCAACAATGGGAGATACGATCCGTTTGGAAAAATATATTTACCAGCATAGGGGTAGTTCACATAAATTTCAAGCAATATGGTCACCTTGGCTTGACACCCCAGGGTTATCTCTGACTGACTTAATTTTGGATAGGATTTTGGATAGGTAGCATCATATTTTGAAGGTTATATATGGAGTCAATATGATGTGTTTATAATGTGACACTGTGACAATGTACCATTGTGATGATGTTGTCACTAATACTGTGGTGGGTTTGTGTTAATGCCTCTGGAATGGGGGGAAAAGGGCGTTAGCCTTATTGGCCCCCCTCCTTTGCCTTATGGGACCGTGGCGATGTTAGCTTGGGTTTAACATTAAACTATTCGCCCAATTTTATTGGCTAGATTAGGTCAGGTGTTTAAGGATAAGGAATAAGGTTAAGCTTTAATAGGATTGGTTAATAGAGTCAGGTGACCATTAGATTCTTCTAAAAGAAGGGACAGAGGCTATTTAAAGGGACCAGCAGGTAGGAGACAACATAAGGAGCTCCCCTGAGGACCGGAGTTTAAAGCTTCATCCTGACGTCATGGAAGCCCTCTTAATGCAGTTTTTGGAGATAGCGGAGGCAGCGGGCGGGGAGGAGTGGATTCGTAAGTGCCTATCATTGGGTGAAAAGGATCCGGGTTGCCGGTGGAATTGACAGCGGAACTCAGGTGGTGGCGGCAGTGAGGGAAGGTGTCATTTTACCTCAGGCAAGTCAGCAGGTACCTGAGATAGTGCAAGTGAACCCCGTTTAGCTGTTTATGGGTCAGGAGAATTCCGGTTGGAGCGGAGGTGAGGGGGTTCAGAGGACAAGTAAGAGGAGGGGGCTACAAGGGAGGAGTGTTAGCCCAGTCACGCATGTAGTCCGAAGGAGAGGGAGGTCGGCATCCTCAGCCAGCAGCTGTCAGGAGTTTTCCACACCAGTTAGTATTAACAGAGGGAGAATCACAGGAGTGCCTGTAAGAGGAGAGGAGTCTCATGGACAGAGAGGACTTTCAGCCATGCCTGCGGTCATTCAGGGGCATGGGCTTTATTCTTCACATTCTAGGCAGAAAGCTAGCAATAAGGTTGTTCAACAGGATAGGAAAGAGTAGGCTAGCAGTGTCATTACAGTGCAGTGTGCTTCCCCTATACAGGCTGCGGGTAGTGTCAGCAATGTGGATGTTGGTAAGTGTAACACTATGGAGAAACTGTCAGATATTTCTTCTTCTTTAGAACAATTATTACAAATCCTGCATAATCAATCTAATGTGGATAACCTTAAATAACAAGAAGGGGCTAAAGGAGTGTGGGCACAAGTTCTAAATGACAGTTCAGAAATGTCACAGATCCTTCCTGCAGCATCACAGGATACGTTTAAAGAGAAAGGTGTAAAGGGAATGTATGCAATGTGTTCTATCTCCGCTGGGCTTCCATTTATCTGATAGTATTAAAGAAAAGATTTGGAGGGAGGAATATATAGATTTGAGTGTAGTGCTCCCTCCTTCCAGGGATTTTTCAAAAAAATATGACAGAAAGGAAGATAAATCAGAGGATAATAGGCGCAAGCCATCACTTATTTATTTTTATTCATGGTTGCAAGCGTTTGTTATCTATGCAGGTGTTTTTTGTGAGAAATTTCCACAAACAAGTCCAGCATTGTTTCAACACATAGATATTATTCTGGAAGCATACAGAAGTTTTAGTGGTTTTTCCTAGCTATCATATGATGAGGCGTTCCGTCAAAAATTATAACCTTCTCTGCAATGGGGAGCAAAGGATGTTAGCCTGTGGTTGAATTTATTTTTGCCGCAGTGGCAGTCTTTTGTTCGCCAACCCTCAACTTCGAGTACAAACCAGTTAGGATCTACATATAAAAAAGGGCTGTGCTTTGCTTTCAACAACACCAATTGTAAGTGGTCGTCTGCTTGTAAATACAAGCATGAATGCGCATTTTGTTCTGGGTCTCACCCAATATCAAAATGTTTTCGAAAGCTTCAGGCACAACATGACAATTTTCAAAAAAGCAACAACCCCGGTGATCATTCAAAGAATGCTTCCTTGGTTGCAGGTTTACCCAAATAGGCAGAGGGCTTTGCTTCTAATTAAGGGATTCTCTGAAGGTTTTGAGGTCCCATCTTTTACAGGTTTAAGGTGTTCTATAAATGGGAATTTAAAGTCCATTCGAGAATTTCCTAATATAGTCAGAGAGATGCTATTGAAAGAAGTGGCAGCAGGTAGAATGAAAGGTCCATTTTCTTTTCCTCTTTTAAAGAATTTTAGGGTGTCCCCTTTAGGTTTGGTCCCCAAAAAAGAGCCGGGTGAGTTCCGCCTAATACATCACTTGTCGTTCCCTTTTGGTGAATCCTTGAATGATCAAATTGACTCCAACATATGCATCATTTGACTTGGCCATAGATAAATTGCGCAGATTAGGTCCAAACGTGTTGATGGCTAAAATCAGCTTTTAGAATGTTACCTTTAAATCCTGGTTTTTTTAATTCCTTGGGTATTAAGTTTGAGAATGAATTTTACTTTGACAAGTGCCTGCCCATGGGGTGCTCAATTTCATGCTTTTATTTTGAAGCTTTTTCATCTTTTATTGAATGGGTAGTGAATATGGTAGCTGATTCCCATTTCTCCATTCATTACTTAGATGATTTTTTTTTTGGGTTCATCCGGAACGGAAGATTGAATTAATCTCCTTAGGTCATTCTTTTTGGTATGTGTTTTTTTTCGGTACTCTGTTCCCCCCCCAGATATTCTAATAGTGCATATTTTTCAGAGATAGTTCCACGATTGAGTTGGCTGCAGTCAGTCACATTTAAGCCACTTGAGAAGGTCAGAAAGATAATTAATAAAGCTTTGGAAAAATGATTGGTTCCCAATTTGGGTATTTCTTTTCGGCATGTTGAGCTCGAAGGAGGCATTTCGGGTGTATATCGCCAGGATGGAGTACATTTGTCAGACCTAGGCCTAGATATTTTTAATAGTGATCTGCAGACTTGCATCGAGTCGGCCGCGGTTTGGGTTGGTATGGACAGGAGGGTATGCTTCCCCCTCCTGTCGGTTGGGATATGTATGGAAATGTTATGATAAAGGTTGAGTCAGCTTGAGTCTCAGTGGCTGAGCTGTGAGTGGTTTAATATATCAGATTGGTGACTGAATTTAAATTTGATGGAAAGAAGTTTATTATTTATTTAATTATTTTATTGAATTATTTTTTAAACCAATAAACCGGTCCATGGTATGGATGATGATAGCGAAGTTTGGTGCCATTTCACGAGTGTGTGCAATTTTGAAGGGATTCTCTAGGGTCTTTGCTAATAAAACATATTTAATATGTAACTTTCTAGCAAATAAATGATGATTTTTACATGTAGGATAGAAATGTCAGAATTGACCTGGGTGCTCCAGAACGCCTGAAGGTGCTCCCTGCATGTTGGACCTCTGTATGTGGCCACGCTGTGTAAAAGTCTCACACATGTGGTATCGCCATACTCTGGAGTAATAGCAGAATGTGTTTGGGGTGTAATTTGTGGTATGCATATGCTGTGTGTGAGAAATAACCTGCTAATATAACAATTTTGTGAAAAAAATCTTGATTTTTCAAAGAATTGTGGGGAAAAATTACAACTTCAAAAAAATCACCATGCCTCTTTCTAAAATACCTTGGAATGTCTTTTTTTCAAAAAGGGGTAATTTGGGGGGTATTTCTTTTTTCTTTTCTGGCATGTTAGGGTCTCAAGAAATGAGACTGGCTGTGAGTATTTGAGGTGTGATCAATTTTCAGGGATTGGCACCATAGAATATGTAAAGGACCTAGAAACGCTGATTCATGAACGTACTTGCGCCCGTCGCAGTAAGCTACGCCGTTTACGTAAGGCGTACGTCCGGCGTAAAGTTATCCCACCTAAAGCAGGGGTAAGTCATGTTAAGGTATGGGCGCGGGAACAGCATCGTATTTTACGTCGTTTACGTAAGTCGTACGTGAATGGGGCTGGGCGTAGGTTATGTTCACGTCGTACGCATTGAGCCTTCGTATCTTAGGGAGGATATGTGACGTGATTCTGAGCATGTGCTCGCATGCGCCGTTAGATCGGGAATTCATTTACATGGGGTCACGGCTAATTTTAATACAACACGGCATCTATTGTCACCCCTTCATTGTTAGGTGGGGTACTAGGCAGGCGATTTGAAAGTTTGCTTGCAACAGGGGTTGCAACAAAAGGAGGTGTTAAGCCTTGGTTTTGAGGGGTAGAAGTACCCTTTCTCCCAGTGACTTCTTTTTATGAATTTATCAAGGGACTTCCCAAATAGGCGTTCACCCTCAAAAGGCATATCTGAAAGATTATTTTTACAAGCAGGTTCAGCAGACCAGTTTTAAGCCAGCCATAGACGTTTTGAATCTAGGCCGGTTTAGTAGGGTCTGGCTGAGATTCTAACCATGTATAGGCAGGCTGAATGTACCCAAGTCGATTGATCGATCAACCTGGGTACAACCAGCCTGTCTGACTTTACATGCGATTTTTGGTAGTGTCTTGTAATGTGAACACAATGGCTCAGCGGGAGGGATCACTGATTGTGTTGATGGGGGAATCTAGCAATTTTCTTTCCTGCAACCACAATTGCCACGTCTTTGGCTGGCTTAAACCACAAAATCTTCAGCATATGTACAGAGATAAGGAACATTCTAGACACTTGACAAATTACATTCTCTAGTGCATCAACACATAAAAATAAGGCTGAAGTTATCAGGTGCAATTGTTCTAAGAATGCAGGGTCCTCAAAAAAAGGTTTCTGGTCTCTGTTTATTTGTCTTGTCGAGTTAGCAATAGTCTGTCAAGTAGATTTGGCAGCAATTGTGGGCTGCAGTGCTGAACCTGCAAGGGCGCAGAAATCCTTTAAATACCCTTTCTGGATTGGGCCTGTCCTCATAAAGTGCACAATTAATTACATTTTGTGTCACTTTAACGCCACATGACCACCTAGTGCCAGAACCACCAAACACAGCATACCATATGAGAATGGTTGTTTATCTATAGAAACAGCATGCTATCAGTAACTAGTTGAAATTTACAATGTATTACCAGCTTATTCCTCTTCCCAGAGTGACAGTGTCTATCCCCAACTGTTCATGCTGCATGCCATCTTCATACTGGAAACAAGATTATTATTAAAAACATAAATTTGTACGCTAAATAGCAATTATCAAAATGCACATGTGTAAAACTAAAATAATTATCATAGATTAGTTTACAATATTTTAGCTTTTTTTAAAGTTTGCACAATACCCCAGTGAATGAACAAATTAATAATCAAACTAAATTAGTTGATTTAATGAAAATCTTCCAGACCGGGACTTTTTTTTCACTTTTTGTTTACATGCAGTTTTTCAAACATTTTTTTGGGAAATTTTTTTTTTTAAATTTTAATGCATAAAAACACAATACATAACCCAATTTTTTATTAAAATATAAAAGATTATGTTATTCCAAGTAAATATATACCAAACATGTCACGCTTTAAGATTGAGCACACCCGCGCAACGATGACAAACAATGTAAATTTTACTATACATAGGTGATGCTTTAAAAGCCTTTACAGGTTACCACTTTAGATTTACAGAGAAGGTTCCCAGCATGGATCTATCCACGGCTGCTGCGGCCATCCCCTATTCATGCGTCCAGCCCCTTTCAGGAAACTGGGTGCATGAATTATAGCGGCCATGGTTTCTTTTTAAGCATCTAATTAGAGCCAGAGGCTCTAATAGGCTTCAAAATAAGGTGGTCTTGGGTCACAGAGAATAATGCACTCCTATTCCACCCAGGTGTGTTACAACAGCGAATGAATATTCGCTGTTGAAAAACTGATTCTCAATCCAGCCAATCAGAAGCGGGTGTGAGACCCAATTTCCAATTGGCCAAAAAGAGAAGACTCCCGATTGGCCACCAAGGAGGAGGGAGGAAACGGAAGCCACCACCGCCATTGTCGTGATGACCCGTGGAGAGCAGGAGAATGGGATGCCGCCACCTCCGAGCAGGGAACGACGCCGGTGATGGGGTCAGTGAAACTGACCGACCGTGTGGCATACTGTTTGCCAACCCCCCCAAAAAAATTCCACTGGCCACCACTGCTGTGAAGTCAAGTAATGGTGACCCTATGAGCCTGTGAAATACGTTGGTTTTTGATGACATAAGTATCTGGAAAAAAAAAAATCTTGACTTTATATGTTCTGATTTTGGTTATCTTTTCCTTGAACACCTAGGTTTGCACTGCTGTCTATGTTCATGTTGCAGACTTTCCATCACTTCCTTTCTGGTGAAACCACTGTCAGCAAAACAAGAAGTTGGGGAAAATTGCTATGATGGATCCCTGTTGAAGCCCACCTACCACACAGAGAGATTGGATGTGGATTAATTCAACTGCATGAATGCTGGGAGGAACTGAGGATTTTGGGAGAGGTAGTTCCACACAGACTAAGCCTGCTTTTCTGGACTGGGCTAAGGAACTACATTTCCTAGGTTCACTGGAGCTCTGGGGAGGAAAAAGGGGAAGGCTGGTTCCTGGGCTCAAGGAGATACGAGGAGGATAATAAGGGAGACAGTGGAGGTTATTTATTAAAACTGGAGAGTGAAAAATTTGGTACAGCTCAGCATAGAAACCAATCAGCCTCCAGGTTTTATTGTCAAAGCTTAATTGAACAAGGTGAAGTTGGAGGCTGATTGGCTACCATGCACAGCTGCACCAGATTCTGAGTGCTCCAGTTTTAGTAAATCCCCCCCTAGTGTATGCACCTGGTTTCTGGCAATCTACTTACCACCCTATCTGGGTGCGAAAGAGGCACCACAGAGAACACTCCCTGATACCTGAGATCATCAATGATTGAGCACACAGTGCAGGTACGTTTACCAGTGTTTGAATTAACTTTATCCTAACTGCTCCAACATCAGATTTGGGCTACACCATGCTGGGTAGCGGAGAGGAAGGGGTCTGATATAGACTGCCAGACTGTCATTGTGGCATAACTCTTTTATGTTTGGATTACCCATAGCATAGGGTTTAGTGGTACTCTCTGGCTCTATATGAAAATAACGTTTGTCAGCGCAGACTATAAACCCTATAGATAACCTTAAGGTTGCAAGCTGACACTAAGGTTAATTTGTAAATGCCTCATGTACACAGAAAACGAAGAACAGTGCAGCACAATAAATCAAACTAAACTATCTAACTGAAAAAGTCTTAAGAATTATCCACAAAAAACATAACAGTCCATAAACGATGATCCAAGAGTAACACTTTGTGTGAATGGATAAATCAATCCTCTCCCCGTGATCTTGCAGACAAGACAAATAGCAGGTGAGTAAGGTCCCTCACCACAGACAATACCAGACTCTCACCTCATGTATACGACCTAAATCAGGTCACAGAGCCATATACCCACTCCTGGGGAAATGATAGATGGATGGAGCCGTGGATCTCAGACACCATATGATGGAAAAACAAAAGGACAAATCTAGTGCTCTCTCTGTAAAACAATTTATTAATCCCAGCAAAAATAAAGTAAATTACTCACAAAATAAGCACTCACTACCGAGTGATGGTCAGATAGCGTGTAAATTGTAAGTTGTTTCAAACCCAAAAGATGGCTGCGAGCGACGTCCAACGTCACTCCTCCCCCCGTACGCATTACGCAAGTAGTCTGCGCTGAATATTTTTTTTTCATATATTGTCAATTTTAATTCAATCTATTTGGCTTGCAGACAATTGATATGTTTTCATATATTGAAAGCAGAGAGATTATTTTTTTTTAACTTCAAAACCAAGTTTATTGAGATGTAGTAAATAAAAGGCACATACATGTTAGGCGTTTGATCAACAATAGTCGATACCTAATACGTAGTTACAGATATGCATTTTACAGTGTAGGATCTCATACCGTTACACACCAGTCCCTGTGCACAGGGGGTTTAACCCTATCATACGTAGAAGAAGAAACCTCATTTATTCCAAAAATACAATACATGTACAAACTCAACCATGCCACCCTGCTTCCACGTACCCTCTTCCTCCGCTAGAGACTCATTCCGTGCATCTTTCTCCGTCCTCCAGCCACCTGTCCCAAATACTGGAGAACTTCTGTGGGCGCCCCCTATGAATGTATATCATCTTCCTATAAGGAAGAGTGGTATTCACCTCTCTTTTCCAGTCCTCCAATGTTGGGGCCCTATCCCTCATCCATGCCTTAGCCACCACCTTTCTAGCCATAAATAGCGATTCGCAGATAAAGATGTTCTGGTATTTATCAATTTCAATATCTGGGACCAGTCCCAACAAACATAACTTCGGGTCCATACCCACCGGTGATCCCATATTGTCGTGGAGGAACTGTGTTATCTGCAGCCAGTAGGCCTGTATGTCTGGGCAGTGCCACAACAAGTGGTAGAACGAGGCCGCCGCGTCGGCACACATGGGGCAGGCAGTATTCCGTGTGGGTTGGAATTTCGCAAGTCTCTTGGGCGTCAAATAGGCACGGTGAATTATATATAGCTGTGTTAGCCTGTCCGACAGTTTGGGGGACGACGTCTTTACCCCCTCCAGTATCTCGCCCCAGTCCGTGTCCTCTATCTGTCCCAGGTCCTGTTCCCATTTTATCTTTGCTGTCTGTGACACCTTGCCTACCTTCTTCAGTCTAATTATATATAGTATAGATTGGATGTGAGTTTTGTTGATTCAGCCCCAAAGATGACATCCAACACCTGCGGTCTACTCAAATCTACTGCAACCCGTTCCATTTGTGTTCTAAGTGAAAGCAGAGAGATTATTTTAACTGGTGTATTTTCTAAGGTTGCTGTTAATTCTAAAATAAGGGATCTCAGCTTCTCTTTTAGAAAATTAGGACATTTGTTTGAAAATATCTATTGGCTCAGATGATTCCAAGATGTCTTAGGTGGGATTTACCTGATGGTCTCTTTGATGATGAGTCTAACAAGGAGTGGAGTGACTTCTTTGTCTGCAAAGGCCTGGAGCTGTTAAGATTATTGCTCTCTCGCAAATAAAGGAAGAAGTTATGGTTAGAGAATCAAATCAAGAAAATTGCAGACCGAATTGAGCCGTTTAAAGATACTATGGAATTTATCCGATTATCAGGTGAATTAAAAATTAAACTTATCAAATGGGATAAAGAAACCCAGGATAAAAATAGATTTTTTTTTTGAGGGATCTGAATGACTTTGAGGGAAAGTACGTTTTCAAATGGCAATCTCTCAATGTTATGAACCCCAACCCAGGTACAGTGGGTATGGAAACAAATTAAGTACCAACAGGTGTCCCCGTTGAGAACAACTCAGGACAGGAAGCACCTTGGATTAATGATACCCTACCCTATTATACTCAGGTTAGGAATCCCACTCTGAAAAATCAAGGACGTGGTAGTACCAAACATAGAAGAAGAGGTTGGGGTAAAGGGAATCAGCATCAGACCCCCTCTAGAGGTGGGTATGCACATTATCCAGCTACCCATAATGATGCATCCTGGAGACCAGCACCCAGTAGAGAAAGGGGGCAGCAGAGTGGACGTAGTTACCATTAACCAAGGGTGGCTCCTGTTCCCACTTATAATAGTTACGCCCCCCCTACAGGACAATTGAGAAGAGCAACCATTCAACAATCATTTTTTAGGACAGGAGAGGATCCCCTGGAGGGGACCTCCTCCTCATACAACAGTGTGGGCAGAGGAGTGGAAAGACCATTCGGCCCGCATGGCCCAGTGCAAAGTTGTCATTTCAGCCTAAAAAGAAAAAACAAAGAGGATTTAGGGGAGGGGGAGACGAGCCCAAAAGGCAAAGACCCCTATAGGAGCTGGAATCTTCAACTTGAGTGGTATTCCCCTCACAGAAGATGAGATCCGGGTTTTAGACAAGGGTCTTAAGTTTGCCCCCATTCAAAACTTGAATACGTTTCAGACCTACGTGAATGTTCAAATTCATTTGTGGATTGAACATGAAAAAGTACTGTATTTGCTGGCGTATAAGACTACCTTTTACACTTGAAAAACTGGCCAAAAAGCAGGGATCGTCTTATATGCCGGGTCAGCTGCTCGGATGCCTGCTGGATGTGCGGTAATACTGTATGTAGCTTCGGCTAAATACAGTATATACCAATTAGCCAATTCCGGTGAGCGATCTATTCAAATGAATACAACCTCTGCCAATCCGAGTGCCTACATACAGTAGCCTGCTCGGATTGACTTTGAGAGTCAGAGAAGCGTGGGCTGATGATTTTACAGGCTCTGCCAATCCAAGCAGGCTTTGTATTCATTAGTAGAATACATCGCTCGCCGTGATTGGCTTCAGCTCCAGCAAGAATGAAGAAGAATATGGCTCCAGAAGAAAGAAATATGAAGCATCGGAATAGGGGTCGTCTTATACGGTTAATACAGGCAAAAAATCTTTAAAAAACTGTAAAATTAGGGGGTCGTCTTATACGCCCGTCGCCTTATACGCCGGCAAATACGGTATTTCCTTTCCGATCCAATACAGAGAAATTCTTCCCACAAATCTGTTTTCAATCCACAAATTAATGATAATAGACATTTAGATGTTTTTAAGAACATGGGGCCAGATTCACAGCAGAAATACGCCGGCGTATCTACTGATACGCCGGCGTATTTTCAAATTTGCTGAGTCGTATCTTGATTTGGAATCCTCAAACCAAGATACGACGGCTTTTGGCATAGATCCGGCTTCGTACGCCTTCGGATCGTAGGTGTAATTCTCCGGCGGCCGCTGGGTGGAGTTTGCGTCGTTTTCCTGCGTCGGGTATGCAAATTAGCTGTTTACGGGGATCCACGAAGGTACGCGCGTTCGTCGCATTCTCTTACGTCGTCGCTAGTCGGCTTTTCCCGTCGTAAAGTTAAGAGTGCTATTTAGATGGTGTAAAATTAGACCATCCATGTTAAAGTATGGCCGTCGTTCCCGCGTCCGGGAATACGAAAGGACGTAACGCATGTCGCCGTTCAAAAAACGCGTCGGGGCACCGTAATTTCATGCAAAGCACGGCGGGAAATTTTCACACGGAGCATGCGCAGAACGTTCGGCGCGGGAGCGCGCCTAATTTAAATGACACACGCCCCATTTGAATTAGGCAGGCTTGCGCCGGACAGATTTGCGTTACGCCGCCGCAAGTGCTTTGTGAATCAAGCACTTGCGCTGAAAAGTTGCGGCGGTGTAACGTAAATGAGTTACGTTACGCCGCAGCACAGGTACATGAATCTGGCCCATGGTGTGCAGGGATTTTGACTCTCTATTAAGAGAGTCAATGATTCACAGCACATCAAAAGGGGTATTTTATCATTAGAAAAAAATATATATATTGTGATTTCGACCAGCGGATAGGGGGGAGGTTTGGTGGTGCTCAGTAAGACCTATTACTATCAGGAAATGGAAAGGTTGTTAAATGACAGTGATACCCATCAGATGTTGAATGGTGACCCTATGCTTAAATTTAAGGAGAAGTTACACTCTTTAAATCGAGGAAGGCAAGTCTAAGGGGATTCTAAATCTTAAAGAAGCATCTTGCCTCGATCCCCTATACTGTAAAAACACCGATCATTTATTTTCTGCCAAAATTACATAAAATCTTTGAAAATCCACCCGGTCGTCCGATCGTTAATGGAATAGATTCTGTAACATCCAGGTTAGGCCAATATTTGGATTATTTTCTTCAACCCTTAGTCAACAAGATGTAAGCATACTTGAGAGATACCAAGCAGGTTATTCAGATTTTGGACACTATTACCTGTACCTCGGCCAGTATATTAATTACTGCAGATGTAGGATCGTTATACACGATCATTGACCATGATGTGGCTCTAGAAATGCAGGGAATTTTTTTAACATGGTTTCCTATGGAACATGTTCACATCAATGCTTTTTTGTGCCTCTGTGTTTTTGGAAAGGGTCGGGGACTTTTTTTCCTGCAAAAAGCAGCGTTTTGCATGTAATAGAATTCAATGGACCACATCCAAAGCGCAAGTACCGCGATTTTGCCGCGATTTGCGGTTTATGTTTTTCTTTTTACCTGTTTATAGCTGGTTGGTAAAAGGAACTGTAAAAAATTTAAATTGCTGGCTAAAAAAAAAAATTAACGCAAACCGCAAATCGCGGTGAAATCATGGTAAGAACGCATGTCAAAAAACGCAGCAAGCACCGCAAAAAGCACTGCAAAAACGCTCAAAAGCAACATGCATAGGTGTGAATTGAGCCTAAGTGGTACTGATTTGTCCAGAGATCATGTTCAGTTCTTACTAAAAAGCCTTAAGTTCTGTTTACTGAATAATTATTTTTGGTTTGATAAACAATTCTTTTTGCAGACTAGGGGTGTGGCAAAGGGCACGCGTTTTGCTCCCAGTGTGGCCAATTTATGACCCACTGGGAGGAGGATTATTGTTTCGCGATTGCCCACCCCAATTGTCTTGCTATAAAAGATACATAGATGACTTGGTGATAATATGGGAGGGTGAAATGGCCAGTCTATAACCATTTATGGACAAATTGAATAGCAAAATCAAAAATAATAAACTCTCTAACAGATTAAATTTTTAGATCTGGAAATTTTCAAGAAAGGTAACCACTTCCATACAAGAAACCACTTTAAGCCCACTGATCGCAATGCCCCTTAAATAGTTACCATCACCAGTTGTGGCTAAGTAAGATTCCTAGAGGGCAATTTATTAGGCTTCAACGCAACTGCACATCAGAGGACAAGTTTGTGTCACAATCCGAGGTTTTAGCAACCAGATTTAAACAGAAAGGTTATTCTTAGCGATTAATAAAGACATTGAGAAGGCAAGACAACTATCGGAGCTGACAAGGCTGCTAGGTCAGCAGATAAGGTGAATACCAATCAATTCAGGATGGTTATAGATTACAGTATACAGCATAAAAAATTCGAAAAAATAGTGGCCAAATATTGGTCTATTCTTTCTAATCGTCCTGAATTCATTTACAGCAAAGCACCCTCCCTCCGTGACAGTTTGGCACCAGGGGTCATCAACCTGCCAAGGATTTCTGAAAACAAACTTTTTAGCTTCCTTTCTGGGTTCTATGCGTGTGGCAGATGTGCCACTTGCAAGCACGCTAAAAAACAACGTCAAGAAACGCAAAGTGTTTAGTTCTTCGGTCACAAATAAAGAGTATCAGATCAAATATCTTATTACATGTGCTACTGTGGGTGTAGTTTATATGCTCGAGTGCAACTGTGTATTGCAATATGTTGGCAGGACATCCAGGCACTGAATGTACGAGTTGGCGAGCATATAAGGAACATCAAAAGGGGTGTCAAGACCCACAGTGTATCTAGACACTTTAGGAAATGCCATCAACGGGATCCCAAATATCTAATGGCGCGTACACACAATCATTTTTCGGGTTGTAAAAAATGTCATTTTTTTTTAATGTAATTAAAAACAATCGTGTGTGGGCTTTAGAGTATTTTTCGGGTTCTGAAAAACGGGCAAAAAAAAATTCGAACATGCTCTGGTTGTAAAAAATGGTCGTGTGTGGACTTTAACGATGTGAAAAATCCACGCATGCTCAGAAGCAAGGTATGAGACGGGAGCGCTCGTTCTGGTAAAACTACCGTTTGTAATGGAGTAAGCACATTCATCACGCTGTAACAGACAGAAAATCGCGAATCGTCTTTTACTAACATGAAATCAGCTAAAGCAGCCGAAAGGGTGGCATCATCCGAATGGAACTTCCCCTTTATAGTGCCGTCGTACGTGTTGTACGTCACCGCGCTTTGCTAGAGCATTTTTTTTCACAATCGTGTGTAGGCAAGGCCGTTTAAATGATCAAGTTGAAAAAAAAATTGTTTTTTCTAGAGCCTGAAAAACGTTGTTTTTTACAACCCGAAAAATGATCGTGTGTACGCGGCACAAAGTTCTGTGGAATTGAAAAAGTCCCCAAGCATTGGCAAGGTGGTCACTACATTCACCAGCTTAGTCCCAGAGAATAATTTTGGACTTTTGAAAACTAAGGTAATGGCACCAGCTGGTATGAATGTAGATTTAATAGATAATAGATAATTAATTATTAATTTTATTATTCACTGTTTGTTTAACCCCCTTGGCGGTAAACCCGAGCGTGACTCGGGGTTGGTTTTTCATGTTAAGATCGGTATCCCCGAGTCACGCTCGGGGTGGACGGGCAGAGTGTGCAGCGGCGCGGCTTACCTTCTCGCTGGATCCACAGGCAAGTTACTCACCTTGTCCCTGGATCCAGCGATGCCACCCCGCTGTGTGAGCGAGCGGGTCCTCCTCGCTCGATTCACAGTGTCCCCGTATGCCGCCGATCTCCGTTCCCTGCGATGTTACGACGCACGGGAGCGGAGAACGGCGCCAAATTCAAAAAAGTAAACAAACACTTTACATACAGTATACTGTAATCTTATAGATTACAGTACTGTATGTAAAAAATACACACACCCCTTGTCCCTAGTGGTCTGCCCAGTGCCCTACATGTACTTTTATATAATAAAAAATGTTCTTTCTGCCTAAAAACTGTAGATTGTCCAGAAGTGTCCCTTTATGTCAAAAATGGTTTTAGATCAGCTAGAAAACAGCGATAATAAATTATAATCACTTGCAGAATTGTGCGATAGCGATTTGTAATGAAATTCGTCATAAAAATAAATAAATAATGACAGCGACAATTCTGCAACTGAGCAAATTTCAGTGATTTTGAGTTGATTACATTATTGAATAATTTTTATTATAATTATATTATTATTTGTTATAATTATTTATAATTATTTATTATATTATAATTTATAATTTTGTTTTAAAAAAAAGAATCATACCCGGGATGCCTACAAGACTCTTGTTTGGACAGATTTAAGTAAGTTATTCCTAAGAATTACAGGCCTACAATATAAAACTCCAAATTTCCTTGCAAAATAATTGTACCGCTTTTGGTACGTAATTCCAGACAGAATCATACCGCCAGGGAGGTTAATGTGGATTGAATTTGATTTTAATATGTTTTATAATGTTTTTTAATGTTTTTATGTTTCATAATAGCTTGAAAGATGGTCGCGGGCTGATGTCCTTTAACGTATGATTAGTATTAAAAAATTTTATCCATTTTTATTACATTTTCCTGTGTGAGCAGAGTGCTCTTTTAATGAGGGTGTATTCTCCTTTAAGCTCCCAGACCTTAGTGACTCTTTAAGAATTTTCCTTTTTTTCCTTACATTTTTATATGCCACTATTGGTCAGGGTTTTTTGAATGTTTGTAGTATGTTATTATATTGCAGTAATCCATCCTTCAGTGATAGCTCCCGTAGCATTGACTGTACAGGAATTGGTTTGCGGCAGTTCACCGCTCTATTGCAGAGCGTGATTGGCTGAAGGATGGTAACCATGGTTATTTAAACAAGATCGTGGGCCGCTGACGTGCTTCCATCCCCACGCTAAAGAAGTCCCCGCCCACAGGATGTAACGCATACGGGGGGAGGAGTCACATTGGACGTCGCCTGCGGCCACGCTATCTGACCAGCACTTATTTTGTGAGTAATTTACTTTATTTTTGCTGGGATTAATAAATTGTTTTACGGAGAGCACTAGATTTGTCCTTTCTGTTTTTCCAGAGGAGAAAGCCGAGAACCCTGCAGGAAAACTGCAATTGAGCTTTGTACGGGAATCCCGACCGTGTGTATGCTCCATCGGCACTGCCTCCCAGTGTTTCCCATAGGAAAGTAGTAGATCTGGCGGAAAAAAAAAACGCTGGGAAACCCGATGGCAAAATAGAGAGCAGGTTCTCTATTTTCCCAACGGGATTCCCGGCTGTTTTCCAGTTGGGAAAACTGTGAGGAAGCATACACACGTCCGGTTTTCCAAGCCAAAAGTTCATTGCAGTTTTCTGGCAGGAAAACCTTTTGTATGTACGGGGGCTTTACAGTTTAAAAAAAAACAAAAACAAAAGCTGACCATTGTAACCACATGTCAGTGCTACATAGTTTGCCTCATCCAGCTTGGTCTGGTAAAGGCAGTTGAAAAACTTACTGACCAGATCAAAATAAAAGTAAAAAAAGCCTAAAAAAGGGAAAATAATCAGCCACCACATCTAGGAACTAATAAGCTGCAATGCAATGCATTTTTGTTTTTCAGTTCAATACTGCTTTAAATGAACATTAAAACATTTCTACAGTTCATACAGGTTTCCTAATTTAATCACTAGCGTAACACTTCTGATACCTTTTTTTAAACTTGGTTTCTTGGAAAGGTTTGATAATTGTAGATATTTCGCAAAGCAATACTGTAGACTTAGGTACAAATCAAGAATATTCAACCTCACACAACCAAACTAAAGATAATTATGAGATACTGTATCACTGTAGTCATCTGAACATTAAATAAAGCTGGGTCAACTAGAATGTTGGCATTGCATTGTTAATTATGAGTTTTGCGGGATAATTGTATCATCTGTCACATGGCAGAAATGCATTCAATGTATTTGGTATTACCAAGCAGAATGCACTTTCTGATACCTTACTTACATTGTGCAGTAAGTTATGTTAACCTGTAGACCAGGGGTGTCAAACTCAATTTCATCGTGGCCGCATCAACATTATGATTAGCCTCAAAAGGGCCGGATGAATCTGTACGTTTAGATGTCCAGTGCATCCACTCCCCTTACATTAGATGTCAAGAGCCACCCCACCATCAGAAGGTGAGTCCCCCAATCTCCCTTACATCACAGTGCACCCCCCTTTGCTTATACTGCTGCTGGGAAGAAGCTGGATGCATTGATTGAAAGCAGAAAGTAGAGGTTTGGAGGAGGACCAGAGGAGGGCTAGAGCTCTCCTGCAACTGCAGGAGAGGTGCAAGGGCCACTTAAAATGGCCTGGAGGGCCGGATTCAGCCCACGGGCCTTGTGTTTGACACCTGTGCTGTAGACCAACTGTAAAGCATACACCAATAAAAGAATGTGTTGCACCACAGCTAGAGGCTTCTCAGTCTGGTTTCATAAACAAGATCTACAGTGCCCTGCTTGGTCACTAGGTTGGTGTTTGTATAGTCATTACACTCATATATCCTGTTATATTGTACCTCTGTGGCTGCTTGCTTAAAAGAGAAATTGGAGCAAGTATCAAAGTTATTGTGATCATCCTCTTCTTCAGTGTAACTGTGTGATTTTGCAGGAAGTGAATGATGAAGGCTGTCTGATATGGCATTTAGTCGGAACAGAAGCTCATCTATCAGGTCTTCAAATTCATCCAAATAGAAATTCTTTAAAAAAAACAAAACAAAAATAAAATAAAACAACTGAGTATGTTTGGTTGTCGCTACATTTTAAATCTATTTCACAAATCACATATTCTATGTAAAGAAATGTACACCAAGTCAGACACTATAAAAATAACAATACTATCATGTTCTGTCTGTGCCCAGACTCATTTTATAATTTAATAGCACATATAGGTAGTATGATCAGGCCACTTTGTATAATTATTTGCACACATCCACATACACAAGTGTCTATAGATGCAGACTCATATTTGCAATGTTCTACAACACAGGAAATTAGCTTTTATTGTAAAATAATTATGAACATAGTTTGAGTATATAGGTAAATTCAAAGGGGCAGATCCACATATATCTGCGTGGGTGCAGCGTATGTGAGATACGCTACGCCGCTGTAACTTACTTTGCTATTCTTTGAATCCTGAAAGAATTTGCGCCGTATGTTACGGCGGCGTAGGGTATCTCTCGCGGCGTAAGGGCGTGGAATTCAAATGCGGCGAGTAGGGTGCATTGCTCCAAATGACGTCGCAAGGACGTCATTGTTTTCGACGTGAACGTAAATGGCGTCCAGCCCCATTCACGGACGACTTACGCAAACAACGTAAAATTTTCAAAATTATACGCGGGAACGACAGCCATACTTAACATTGAGTACGCCACCAGATAGCAGCTTTAACTATATGCCGGGAAAAGCCGTACGGAAACTACGTAAAAGAATGCGACGGCCGCTCGTACGTTCGTGGATCGTCGGAAATAGCTAATTTGCATACTCGACGTGGATTACGACGGGAACGCCACCTAGCGGACGTCGAAAAATTGCATCTAAGATCCGAAGGCGTACGAAGACCTACGCCTGTCGGATCTAACCCAGATGCCGTCGTATCTTGTTTTGAGGATTCAAAACAAAGATACGACGTGGGAATTTTGAAATTACGCCGGCGTATCAATAGATACACCGGCACACTTTATTTGTGGATCTACCCCAAACTATACAATACAGTACACTTGAAATAGGTTCTTAAATCATAAATATAAAAACATTTGCTATTCTGGTTGATGTTCAATTATTTAAATATCATACATTATTCCCCTATATCCTAATAAAAATTACCATTACTCTCTACCTTGAGGGGGCAAAAAATGCACCAAAAGGAAGATGTGCTATGGAAGAGACACCTGCCTAGTCAAGGATGCTGCTGGACATGGGGTGGAGTTAGGAGATATACAGTAAGGTTAAAGCCTATATTGACCCTCTTCCCTGCTTGATGTGCTGTACTGTGATGTGATGTAAGCCTCTCAAACTCCTTGTCAGACTTCCATTCACTTGAGGCTGTTCTTTCTAAACATCCAATAATAAGAATTCTTCATCCTCCTGCATCAAGTTACTAATGCTGTGCTACAATATATCAATTGACTCCTCCATACCAGCTTGTGGGCAAAGCCAGGAGGAGGAAGATGAAGTCACATTTAAAGCTGCTGATGAAAATGTGATGCTCTGTGTCTGGAGGTTGAGGAAGGCTTAGTTAGCTACTCCATGACCTTCTCTGTGTACTCTGGCTGTATAGCCCATCACACTACCAGAAAGAAAAGGCAGATGTGCCCTATCTTTCAAAGGTGTGACCTGACCACCACTTTGTCCTGCTGAAGCAAAATCTGCTTGCAGGTGAAGAATCTGTGCCTCTCTCTTTTTTTTATGTCACAATGTATAGTATAAGATTTCCTATCATCTGTGCCCAGTCTTGCCACACAGAGTTAATCCAGTTCTGAGCAATCCTCTTTTATTGTTCAGTGAGAGAAATCTTGTTTTATTGTTCAGTGAGAGAAAACTTTAGTCAAATCCTCCCCCTTGCTGTGACAGGTTATTTACATATCTCATGCACTAGCCTGAGACAGGCACATCCTGTGTAAAAAGTTCACAATTCACATCCCCCTTCCCTCCTCTCCTCTCCCTTCCAGCTCTCCCAAGATTGGCTGCATTTATTGTGTTTTGACTGGATGTTTCTCATCATGGGGTGTGATCCACAGTTCAGTGTGACGAGAAAATGCATGTATAGTGAAGTGAAAACACAGAACAGAAAGCAGAATATACACAGACAAAAGGAATCGAGGAAGGCAAGTCTAAGGGGATTCTAAATCTTAAAGAAGCATCTTGCCTCGATCCCCTATACTTTAAAAACACCGATCATTTATTTTCTGCCAAAATTACATAAAAACTTTGAAAATCCACCCGGTCGTCCGATCGTTAATGGAATAGATTCTGTAACATCCAGGTTAGGCCAATATTTGTATTTTCTTTCTCGTACATCACGGGACACAGAGCGGCATATTCATTACTATGTGGGTTATATGGAGTACCTTCAGGTGATGGACACTGGCAATCTCAAACAGGAAGTCCCCTCCCTATATAACCCCCTCCCATAGGGGGGCTAGTGAGAGGAGAAGCTTGAGTGATCTGATTGTTATATTGCAGTGTGTGTGTCTGAGGTCACCTGATCACAGTTGCAACATCAGGTTATTTACATATCTCATGCACTAGCCTGAGACAGGCATTACTTTTTAATTCCCACCCCCACTCCTTTTCTGAAGTCATGTGGTTACTTTTCTGGATTTTGACTGGATGTTAGTGATCATAGCAGAATTTAGTGTAAGAAATGCACAATAGAAAATGCATGTTGACAAGGGGAGTGTAGAGGTGGGCGGGGAGTCTACTGACATCAGGACTCCACCCAGCAAGCTCCAGACAACAGATCTACCCACAGAATCTGCAGTTTTTCAGTTCTTATAACAGACAGAGGGGAGACATTTGACAGGCAAGTATACATGCAGGAGGCATGTATATCCTTATAGATCAGCACTATGGCAGTAGTTTAGAAAGGATGAGAGTGGGTTTACATCCACTTTAATACAGGGGATATATTCAATATTTTAAAAACTTTTTTTTTACCTATATAAAAATATATACAATGTGAAAAAAATAAAATAAAATTACCTGTACAATATAACACACGCCAAAAAGTTTAAAATGGGCAGTTTAAAAATGTACTTTGATGGTTAAATAGTTTATCACATTCCCCTAATTCATCAACAGTATTTTGCTGGGCTATCCCCTAAAATAGGGGGCGCCTACAGGTAAAGGAAAAGCATTCACAATCCCATGTCACTAGAATAAGAAAACATTGAGCATAACTGCCAACTAAACAAATGCAGAAATGATTCCAAACTTAGAGGGTTTATTGCTGCCATGTAAGTCATTTGGAGTATTCGGTCACTTACATTTCCAGCTATAGAAATGCTGTCTGTGCTCTTCTGTCTGTGTCGATCAACAACTGAAAATATCAATTCTCTTGCATGAGATAGAACTTCTTTAAATGTCACAAACTGTTTGCTGCGATGAACTTTTTTAGAATATTTTGCCACTGAACTGAGGACTCCTTTTAACTATTAAATATATAAAAATAATGTCAATCAAAAATAATAATAATTAAGAGGCCAATTGATCAACATAGACAAAAATCATTAGTAATTACATATCTTTAAAATGGTTATGTACTTTAATTGAAAACAGTGAGGGAAAGCATTGGTTCTGTATTATCTAGATATTATTTACAGCAAATCAGGGGAGCAAAAAAAGTGTTATTTCTGCAATGAATACACCTGATGGTTCTGTCCCATTCCTGACAAAGGAGAGACATTACTGCTCCAAAACGTGTCCTATATATCCATAACAGCCTTTTATTGTCATCCACTAACTATATGACCGACTCTTCATTTCAACCAAGAGATATCTGCCCCAGGGAACCCGAGATGGAGTCAGTAGCCAGCCACCTACAGCGAACTGTGCTGGTGCCTCTCACTCTACCCAGGGTATGATAACTGCCAAGAGGCAAATGCACCAGGGAATCTACCATGGAACCTACATGTCTTTTTCAGGCAGTCATAATGTTATAGTATGATCACAACATAGGGAGTTAGCTTTTATTGTAAAATATTTATGAATATAGGCCCAGATTCACAAAGGAGATTCGACGGAGTATCTCAGATACACCGTCGTATCTCAGATACACCGTCGTATCTCAGATACACCGTCGTATCTCTCAGAGTATCTATGCGACTGATTCATAGAACCAGTTACGCATAGATATCCCTAAGATCCGACAGGTGTAATTGTTTTACACTGTCGGATCTTAGGATGCAGTACCGGGGCCCGCGCTGGGGGGAGTTTGCGTCGTAAACCAGCATCGGGTATGCAAATTAGGAGTTACGGCGATCCACGACGGATTTTCGCGTTCGCTACGTCGTTTGCGTAAGCCGTCCGGGAATACGGAATTACGCTACGCGCGTCGCCGTTCGAAAAAATGACGTCACGTCGCGCAAAGCACGTCGGGTAATTCAAAAGGTATTATGCGCAGTTGGTCCGGCGCGGGAGCGTGCCTAATTTAAATGGCACACGCCCCTTTGAATTACCCGGGCTTACGCCGGAGGCCGCCGGCGTAGTTTTCATCGCAAGTGCTTTGTGAATCAGGCACTTGCGATGAAAACTTGCGGCGGTGTAACGTATCTACGATACGTTACGCCGCCGCACTTCTACCTGAATCTTGCCCAGGATTTGAGTATATAGGTAAATTCAAACTATACAATACAGTACACTTGAAATAAGTTCTTTATATCTTATATATTCCAGTGGTCCAATAACCTTAAAGCATAGATATAAAAACCAGTAAAAAATTCCAAAAGGAAAACACTGCGCTAGATATAAAGGTGAATAAAGATGTGAAATAAAATTTAATTGCATGAATCAGCTGCCAGTACCAAAAATTTGTGATACAAAAATTAATAAACACGTGGAATATAGGGTACAGCGCTCATGAAAATTGAAAATAGATTCTGATGATAGATCAATCTATATAAAACCGTGCTGACTGGTAAGTGATAAAATGTATTATCACAATAATACAAGTGAAACAATCAATAAGTGACACTGAAATCACCGATAGTGAACACAATAAATGAAATGAAAAAATAAATATGCAAAAGGAAAATTCACACTGATATGTGATGAGTGAAAAAACATATTGAACCAATCCGCATGGAAAAAAGAGTCCCAAAAGAATTAATCCAAATGATCATCAATAGAATGGGTAGAGGGATAGAATAAGCTACATCCACCCGGGAGTAGTGTTGTAGTCTCCTTACCCTGTCTAGATGACCACTATGATGGTGGTCTCTGCAAACATGGGGATTTTAGGTCTCTCTCCGGGCCCTCTGTGATGTGTCTGGGGTGCTGTCTGCTTGTCTCAAACAATTAGAGAAAGAAAGAAGACCATAGCATAATACCAAAGGCGTATTTAATTTAGCCAAAAAAGTATTGCACTTACAAGATTGAAGATGACAGATAGCAGTGTACATGTATCCAAATGCGATGGAGGGCCGGCGGCTTCACCTCCTTCTCCTGCTCGTATGCGCTCCGTGCTTCCTCATTAGGAACATCGTGATGACGTCAAGTATGCAAGCCACGCGTTTCGTCACCATGGACATCGTCTGGGATTGGCTGCTCAGACGACGTCCGTGGTGACGCAACGCGTTTGCAGAGTCCACCGTCATAGTGGTCATCTAAACAGGGTAAGGAGACTACAACACTACTCCCGGATGTCTACTTTGGTGGATGAAGCTTATTCTATCCCTGTACCCATTCTATGGATGATCATTTGGATTAATTATTTTGGGACTCTTTTTTCCATGCGGATTGGTTCCACATGTTTTTTCACTCATCACATAGTGTGAATTTTCCTTTTTCATATTTATTTTTTCATTTCATTTATTGTGTTCACTATCTGTGATTTCAGTGTCACTTATTGATTGTTTCACTTGTATTATTGTGACTTACCAGTCAGCACGTTTTTATATAGATTGATCTATCATCAGAATCTATTTTCAACTTTCATGAGCGCTGTACCCTATATTCCACATAGATATAAAAACATTTTCTATTCTGGTTGGTGTTCAATTATTTAAATATCAGATTAAAATAAGCAAATGTAAAATGCACTAACAGGGTGATAACCATACATTATTCCCCTATATCCTAATAGAAATTGCCATTACTCTCTACCTTGAGGGAGCAAAAAAATGCACTAAAAGGAAGATGTGCCATGGAAGAGACTCCTGTTTCTGAAGATTTGCTAAAACACTGTTCACACTAAGGCATTAAAAAGTACTATATAAGTTACATAACTAACCACAATTTCAGTAAAATAAAACACACCATTCTAAAGTAATGTTTCTAGGATCTAGCACACTTTTGCTAGTACAAGTAAAGTGGTATTAAACCCAAAACCACATAAAAATTTGTATTGCAGCTTACCAATCACTAGATGTGGTGACTGCATTCGTTTTCTTGGACAGCAGCATTGTGTCTGAGGGGGAGGGGAGTGTTAGATGTACTAGCAGATTTAGATACACCAAAAAATTGAAGCCAAACTCCAGCTAACACTTTTTAAAGTGGTTGTAAACCCACTTTTGTCATTTACACCTACAGGTACGCCTACATTAAGGCTTACCTGTAGGTGTTAGCAATATCTCCTAAACCTGCAGGGTTTAGGAGATATTCGCCAATGACAGGCACCGCTGTCTACGGCGCTTGCGCCGTAGACAACAGCACGCAGGCGCACTAACAATAGCTGTCCTAAACACGGCTATGCCATGTTTGATGGCTCTTGCGCGCATGTGCGGCGTGACGTCATCGCCGCTCTGGCCAATCACAGCGCCGGAGCGGCGATACGGGAAAGTAATCTCCGGGAGCGATGGATGTGGCGGAGGGGGACACGAGGACGGCTTCTGGTGCTTCGTTCTAAGGTAAGTACATGCATAATGAGCTAGTATGATAGTCATACTAGCTCATTATGGCTTTGTCTTGCAGGTTTTTTATTTAAAAAACAAGTTTAACAGGGTTTACAACCACTTTAAGCTGTTGCAGAAACAGTTTTTCATTTTGGGATAAAGGTTTTATGTAAATAAATAAAAGCTGATCATTGTAAGCACCCCTGTTAGTGTTAACCAGTTGGTTTCAACCCTCTACATCTGCAGGACAGCTTGTTCTTTTGAAAAACGACAGACTTAATGGCTGGATCACCAGGTGCAAATAAAGGAAAGAAAGCCTGAAGAAAAACAAATGCAGTCATCACATCTAAGTATTGGTAAGCTGAAAAATAATAAATATTTGCTTTTTGGGTTGAATACCATTTTAAAGCTGTTTAGCCGGATTCAAAAAGACTTACGACAGCGTATCAGTAGAATGAGTATGAATGAGTCCGAATGCGCGCCGTCGTATATTTAAGCGTATTCTGGAAACCAGATACGCTTAAATTTGGCTAAGATACGACTGGCGTCTCCTACGCCGTCGTATCTTATGTGCATATTTACGCTGGCCGCTAGGGGCGTGTACGTGCATTTACGCTTCAAATATGTAAATGAGCAAGATACGCCGATTCACAAACTTACGTACGTCGTTTACATTAGACATACGCCGGCGTAAAGATAAACCACCAAAAAGATGGCGCAGCCCATGCAAGGTATGGACGACGGAACAGCCGTTGTATTTTACGTCGTTTGCGTAAGTGTATGTGAATGGGGCTGGGCGTAGGTTACGTTCACGTCGAAAGCATTGATCCAACGTCGTTACGTAGGGAGTATTTGCGACGTGATTCTGAGCATGCGCGCGCATGCGCCGTACGAACGGCCCTCATTTACATGGGGTCACGGTTAATTTAAATGTAGTCTGCCCACTACATGCCTATTTTGAATTAGGCAGGGTTACACCGGGTCATTTGCGCTACGCCGACGTAACTTAGGGAGCAAGTGCTTTGTGAATACTGGCCTTGCCTCTTTATTTTACGTCGGCGTAGCTCAAATGAGCTGCGCTACGCCCGCTTAAATATATGCCGATGTATGTGAATCTGGCTAGTTGTCGCTAGTTTTAAAGATAAAAAGCTTCCAGAAAGCTAAAAAATTAGATGTGTCAATTGCAGAACATCTTTCAGCAAGGGTCATTTGTCAAGCAAGGAAACAGGTAAGTACTGTTTGCTTAGAAGGGAGATCTTCTTTTCATTACTTAAACATTGTGAGAGTAGCTTTAAACATTTGTTTTTAACTTGGGCTTCTATACTTACCAATCCAGTCCATAGAAGTATAAAAACAGAAAACAGTATTCCATATAATCCAGCCACCCAGGCTTGGGTACATTTGA
Organism: Rana temporaria; assembly: GCF_905171775.1. Taxonomy (NCBI): domain Eukaryota; kingdom Metazoa; phylum Chordata; class Amphibia; order Anura; family Ranidae; genus Rana; species Rana temporaria. The sequence goes on from NC_053493.1 coordinate 170,720,551, forward strand.
CCTGCACGTTAAAAATATTTATATGTTTTGATGTGTGAATTCTGAGGAACTGTGCAAAGGTGGTCTGGATGCACTGTAGCACACTAGTGAAAGGATAGTGATCAGAGGAAATGATTGTATGTCCCAGAGATGAATAGCACAGCATGGACACAATCCCTATGAGCTGCAAAGAAACAAGAAAAATGGATATAGTTATTTATCCATTATTTATGTATTTATTACAGGTACAATTTACACAGCGCTTTATGTATATATTTTACATTCACATCAGTCCCTGCCCGCAAGGAGCTTACAGCCTAAGGTCCCTAACTCACATTCATAAACTAGGGCCAATTTAGACAGGGAGGAGTGTGGGAGGAAACTTGAGTACCTGGAGGAAACCCATGCAAGCACAGGGATAACATGCAAATTCATTCAAAAAATAAATAAAAGAAATACAATCCCATATACACAATCCTTCACCCACAGCTGATCCAGAGGAAGGCATAAAAAAACAGCAAAACATGCTCCAATTTGCTCCAGCAAAATTCCTTCCTCATCCCCTGAGAGGCAATCAGATTTTCCCTGGATCAACGTTACCTATAAATGTTAGTACCCAGTTATATTATGTACATTTAGGAAAGAATCCAGGCCTTTCTTAAAGCAATAAACTGAGCTTGCCAGAACCACCTATGGAGGGAGTCTATTCCACATTTTCACAGCTCTTACTGTGAAGAAACCTTTCCGTATTTAGAGATGCCATTTTTTCCCTCTAGACGTAAAGAGTGCCCCCTTGTACTCTGTGATAACCTTAAAGTGAATAACTCAACACCAAGTTCACGATATGGACCACTTATGTATTTTGTACATGTTGATCATATCTCCCCTTAATCTCCTCTTCTCAAGAGGTAAAAGATTCAGTTCCTCTAAGACAGGTAGTGTCGTGGTTGGGATTCGAACCAGCGACCCTAGTGCTGGTCAAGTTCAACCTCTGCAGCTTTGGTCCAGGGGACCTAGAACTGTAGAATTCTTTCCAATGTAGCCACACATGAGACCCCAAGGGCAGTCAGCTTAAAGTGGTTTTAACACTCAAGGTTTTTTATCTTAATGCATTCTATGCATTAAAGTTTTACTAAACCCAGGACCCAGCATTCACCATATCTGGTCTACCACAGTACACAGAAAGTGGAAATGCAATAGTTTTTGAAATACCTTTTTTCATCAGCAGTTAGTGTAGTCTTGTGACGTCTATCAGTGTCTGGTTAAAGATTGTAGGAGGAGTTTTCCTTCTCCCCTAATTGTCCTATGAGGCTGCATGACCTCTCTGTCTGGACAGTGCTGATTGGACCTGTGCTAATCACAAACACCCTCCCAAGATAAAAAACAAACTCTCGAGCAATACACACCAATCTGAGCATGTGCAGCTTGTCCCCTAGCCTCTGTTTTATCAGGAGATGGATTGGGGACAGTTGAAGCAGGGAAGGATCAGAGAAGACAGGATCAAACAGCCTTTTTACACAATGCAGAGGATCAACCTCTAATTTTCCACAGTGAGTGTAACAAGCATGCTTTACTTCATATACAGATTGATATTACTGTTGTGGGTTTAGTAACACTTTAAGATGAAAATCCTTCTGTATGCAGCAGCCCCCCCCCCCCAGCCCCCCCTAATACGTACCTGAGCCCCATCTCGATCCAGCAATGTGCACAAGTGCCTAGGCCCTACAGGATTCTCCCTTCTGATTGGCTGAGACACAGCATCAGCACCATTAGCTCCTGCTGCTGTCAATCAAAGTCAGTTAGCCAATGAGGAGAGAGAGGGTGCAGGGCCGAACTGTGGCTCCATGTCTGAATGGACACACAGAGCAGCGGCTTGGGTGCCCCCATAGTAAGCTGCTTGCTGTGGGGGCACTCGGGTAGGAGGGAGGAGCCAGGAACGCCGACGTGGGACCCGAGAGGAGGAGGATCCAGGCTGCTCTGTGCCAAACCACTGCACAGAGCAGGTAAGTATAACATGGTTGTTATTTTTAAAGAAAAAAAAATTAGACTTTAGTATCACTTTAATTCTCGGGATCAGTAATATATCTCTTTTAGCCTTCAGCTATTACAAAGTATTACTGGATATTAGTTACAGAAAAATCAACTAGTCCTTTTTTAATTTTTTTTTTTTTTTTGCTATTACTACTTTGCATCTCATGTTTTCCAACTATTTACTCCAAGATATATATTATTAAAACATTTATTTTTTCATGAGTAACTTGCATCCCTTGTCCTTTGTACAAATTACATTTGTCAGATCTTTTTACTGGCCTTAAAGGTATTAGAGCATGTTCTTTACGTCAACTTTACATGTCTGTTCTCCAAACTTAAAATATCAAATGTTTCTAATGTTTCACTGTAAGTAAGATTTTGTGCCCATGTATTAATTGAATTACCATATTTTTAGATGCGATTTATACAGATGCAATACCATATTATTAATATGTATGAGGTAATGCTATTCTCCTGGCCATTTATCTGAGAATGTTGTCATTTTATCAAAATCCTTCTATAACAAATTAGTATTCTGATCATTTTTGATAATTCTACAAAATGTGGAATCGGCAAAATGTTTTATATTTCTATCTATGTCACCCCAGATCATTAATAAACACATTGGAAATAACTGGGCATGGCACTGATTCCAGCAATACACTGTTGCTAACCTTAGCCCATTTTTTTTTTTACCCTAGTAATTTAGGGCCAGATTCACAGAGATCTGCGGCGGCGTAACGTATCGTCTTTACGTTACACCGCCGCAAGTTTTCGGCGCAAGTGCCTGATTCACTAAGCACTTGCGTGTAAACTTACGGCGGTGTAACGTAAAGCCGTCTGGCGCAAGCCCGCCTAATTCAAATGGGGCGTGTACCATTTAAATTAGGCGCGCTCCCGCACCGAACGTTCTGCGCATGCTCCGTGTGAAAATTTCCCGCCGTGCTTTGCGCAAAATTACGGCGCCCCGACGTGCGTTACGTCGTTTCGTATTCCCGGACGTCTTACGCAAAAAAAAAAATTGAAATTCGACGCGGGAACAACGGCCATACTTTAACATTGCTGTTCTAAATGTAAGCCATGAAAAAGCAGGCTTATGTTTGCGACGGGAAAAACCGACTAGCGACGACGTAAGAGAATGCGACGAACGCGCGTACCTTCGTGGATCGCCGTAAACAGCTAATTTGCATACCCGACGCTGGAAAACGACGCGAACTCCACCCAGCGGCCGCCGGAAAATTACACCTAAGATCCGAAGGCGTACAAAGCCGTACGCCTGTCGGATCTTAGCCAAAAGCCGTCGTATCTTTGTTTGTGAATTACAAATAAAGATACGACGCGGCAAATTTGAAAGTACACCGGAGTATCAGCAGATACTTTTTCTGTGAATCTGGCCCCTAATCCTTGCATGCTAAACTTCTGTACCAAGTAATTTTGAGGAACTGTATTGAATGTTTAATAATTGTAATCTTCTTATTTCTAGAATGTTTACCAGGTTATACATGATACTGCATTTCCCACAAAAGGCAACCCACTTTACCTATGGCTATTGAGCTAGTGCAGTGTGTGACATATTCATGTTAATCAGTATGTACTTTTATTACTAGCTGCCCGGTATGTGCATCATTCATGCAAGAGTGCCATCTAGTGGCTAATTAACATTACCTTGTTTTTGTTTTCTACCTGTATTTTAAAGCAGAGTTCCAGGCTTTTTTCAGTTTATTAAAAGTCAGCAGCTACAAAAAGTATAGCTGCTGAATGTTAATAAACAGACACTCACCTGTCCTACAGTCCAGCGATGCGGCCGCCTAAAGTCACGCTCCTGTTCCTCTCCTCTCCACTGCGCCGCCATAGAAACTGTGAGCAAACGTGTTGCGCTAAATATGAAAACATTTGTGAAATGTCTCTATATCACTAAGTGATATATACCCAACTGGGTACAAAGTGGAAAGACAAGCTAAGTCAGATCCACCGGCTACGGTAAGAATATTTAGTCATACCATACCCACCCGAAAGGAATTTCCATGTGATGGTATACACGGTTATACTTTATCTTCACCGTTACTCTTCACTTTATTGTGATGGACATTTTCACATGTATTGTTTTTGATGTGGACTTATTACCTTAACAATAATATTTTTCCACTTTGTACCCAGTTGGGTATATATCACTAAGTGATATAGAGACATTTCACAAATGTTTTCATATTTAGCGCCACACTTTTACTTCCAACCACTTTAGAATTCTAGTCACATTCTTGAATAGCAGCTCACTTCAGTATTTTTTTGTTTAGGACTAAGTGCACTAATTATCTTTATCCACATAGAAACTTTGAGCACTCGGCCATGACAGCTTGCGGCTTCACGGCCTGGCACGCACTGCACATGGACGAGTCACGCTGCGTCCTCTGAGTGGACAGGCAATCTTCTGGGACCTGTGACATGTCCCAGAAGATTTCAGAGAGAAAGGGCCTGCCTAGGGGAAGAGGAGGAGTTGCCTAGGCTGCCTCAAGTCAAAAGCAGGAAGTGGGACAAAAAATCCCTCTCAAAACTAAGCACCCACTCCCCCTCCCCCCCAAAAAATGACATGCCAAATGTGGCATGTAATTTGGCGAGCAGTGCTTAAAGCGGAAGTTCCACTTTTGGGTGGGACACTGCTTTAAACAAATACACGCACACGTCAGCTTGACTGATTGGAATAATTTGCTAAATGCAAATAAACGGTTGCACTTTGCAAGATCATTTTCCTCAGAGCTTAGTAAACGTGCTAGTAAACACGTTCAAGTAAAATAAAAACACTGCATTTTTGCTTGCATGTGTTTGGATGTTGGAAATCAACAGATCTTCACATCTGGGTCAAATTCCCATTATAGTTCAACTTCCTTTTCAAAGTGAACAGCATATTTACCTTACTAAAGCAACCCCATTGAGGTCTGTAAACAAGCTTTTTTTCAATAGAGTTACAAAAATATGCATGTTCAGTTTTGGTGGAAAGAAGATTTTTTTTTTTAGCCACTGTGATGATATCACATGGGCTAAAAAATTGAATAAATACAGCACTCCAAAGACAAAGAAGTTACCTATAAAAAGAAATTGGTCAATTTAAAGGGGAGTGCCTAATTAGCTGGCCACAAAGTAAAAGTCAAACTACTCCAACATTTAATTATTTAATCAATTAATTTTTAAGCGGTTTTTAGCGCACAGCCGTGCGCATAATCTGTTCTGCCAGTTAGTTAATTACTGATGGAGCGGGCCGATTTGTGGTTTCTTTGCCTGCATGTCTATTGGCGCATCGCCTTACACACAGGGAACATCCATGATGAGGGAACGTTAATATCTTCTGATATTTGTTTTCTGGTAGTCTACTTTTGCATTACTATTTATATTTTCTTATTTTAGATTATACAGCGACAACCTTGCTTGACCCTCGCCCTGATGAAGAGGCACTACCCCATATAAGCCTCGAAACGTTGGCATATCTGTCTTTACATTAATAGACAGCTCTCTTAGGGGGTTTTCTCTGCACGCATTTTTTTGTCGCTACTATACATTGTTTGCTGTTTTGTCATTATTATTGTTATTTTTGACGTTTTTGATTTTTGCATATCCGGATCTGCATGTCCTCCCTTTTGGTCATTTGGATGCTTTTACTACATTTTGTAACTTTGGCCTTGATGTGTTGTTCATTAATAACAACACTGAATACAATTTTATACTTTTTGACAATATAACTGTTTATCAATCAATCTTTTACTTTATTTATAACCAGTCTCCCAATCTAAAAGTCCCACCGAGGAAATACACCCCAATTTTTGGGGTACACAAATTTGTACAAAGTAAAAGTCAAGCCTGAAAATGTTGCTAGTCCTAGAGTGATTATTCAAGGTATAATAAGTGAAGAATATACTTACCATGATAAATGTTGAGTTGGAGCAAGAAAGGTGAAACCGAGCTATACAAGGAGCCATCATTCTATAATAATGTAGCATCTTTAATAACTTAATTATCATCAAAAATAAAATGATCCCATGCAAACGTCGAAACCACTATAAGAATACAAAATAATCATTATTAGGTAAACTGATTACATTTTAAATGTATTTTACTTACGGTATATATTTTAATTGTTTATTACATATTAATATTATTCAAAATTAAGTATTTTTGATGTTGGTTCTTCTAGCCAAAATAGATTGTAGCACAGGGCGATACAGTCAGAAGCAGGGGAGATACACAGCCATCCACACATGATGATGCTGTCAGTAACAATTTCTGTTTACAGTATAATAAAGGGTTCCGATCTCACTCTTTGCCTGACATTGCAATTCAGTCTCTAAGATTCCTCACAACCTGGGGCTTCACATTTTAATTCCTTTAGTTTCAACAGAACTACTATTCCCTGACCTAGATTATTGTGGGAAAAAGATGATATAACAATCCTTAATCATCTGTTTGCATGTAATGATTCCCTCTCACAAAAGAGAGTTTTACAAACATTTACAAAATCACCACTTTATTTAGTCCCTGGTTTTTCGCTTTCAAAATTTAGGCCTGGTTCACACCCATCAATTTTATTTTTAATGTGTTTTGGAATGCACAAAAATGCATGTGTCATAAAAATACAAAATACCGTATTTGCCGGCGTATAAGGCGACTGGGCGTATAAGACGACCCCCTAATTTTCCAGCAAAAATTTTGGTTTTGAGATATACTTGCCGTATAAGTTCACCCCCTTTCTACTAGTCTGTCTGGAAGCTGAGGGGTAGCCGGAAGAACCGCTGACAGGAAAAAACGCTGACAGGAACAGGCTTTATTCAGCTTTTTTTCAAATCTCACTGTGCCCATTACATGCCTCACTGTCCCGTTGCATGCCTCACTGTGCCATCAACATGCCTCACTGTGCCATTACATGCCTCACTGTGCCATCAACATGCCTCACTGTGTCATCAACATGCCTCACTGTGCCATCCTATGCCTCACTGTGCCATCCCATGCCTCACTGTGCCATCCCATGACTCACTGTGCCGTCAACATGCCTCACTGTGCCATACCTTATTCCTGTACTGCGGGCGTCCATTATTCAAAAGTCGCGCCTCCTCCTCGTGCTGTTCCGTGATAGGCGCCTGTGTTCCGCCTATCACAGAGGTTCTCTCGTCCGAATCCGAGGATGAGAAAACATCCGTGATAGGCGGAACACCGAACAGAGGCTCTGCTGGGAAACCAAGTGTTCCGCCTATCACGGAACACCACAAGGAGGAGGCGCGGCTTTTGAATAATGGATCCCCGAGACTGGTACCGGCATAAAGGACGACCCCCGGGTTTTGAGGCAAGTTTTTAAGCCCAAAAGGTCATCTTAAACGCCAGAAAATATGGTAAATCCAATGAGACCATTCAGATTTGTGCACTGTGTTGCACTACATTGGTAAGAGTTAAGCATGTCTGATTTTCTCTGCATTTTCATGGACTGTGAAGCCCAAAAGAATAATGACAATGTATACTACAATGCATGTTAAAAAAAAAAAAAAATGCACAAAAGCAGACACAGACAAATGTGAACTCGGCCTAACAGGAATGCATTAAATTTACTTTTTTTATGCTTTTTGCGTAGATAAAATGGCCCCTAACTGAAGCTTAGATTAAGACTTGGGATCTAAATTTTCCTCTCATCGGTAGCAATTGACAATATATTGGGTGAATAAAATTATCCACTGTTTTCTGTTAATCAGCCTAACAAGAGGCTAAATATGTAGTAAAAAAAATCTTACCTTTTCATAATCAGCGATCAAACTGAAATTTATGAATAGTCTGAAAAATCCTCTCTGAAGATGATCAATAAGGTCAACGACAAACATGAAATAGTAGAACCGACTGATGAAATAACACAGGCTGAACACGATTATTGATACCTGCATCAGATAAATGTTTTTAAATGTTAGTCAGGTTGCCACTCAACCCTATCCAGTCTATGTGGTTAACATGTATAAGCTCACTTATTTTCAGGGGAGAATAAATTCAGTTTAGCTAGTTTGAGCTCCTTCATGCCTCTCATCAGTTTGGTTGCCCTTCTCTGCACTTTCTCTAATTCTCCTATATACTTTTTGTGAACTGGAGCCCAAAACCAAACTGCATATTCCAGATGTATAATGTTTTTTTAAGCACCAACCTTTTAAAAAAACTACCTCCAGCTGTCAAGTGAAAGATCTCCCCAATGATAATACAGCAGACAGCGGTACAAACCGATGTTTGAGTGTGAAAATTACAGTGCAACACCAAGATTTTAGCATTCAAAATGTACATATGCCAGTCTGCCATATAGCATATAGCCAGTCTGCCAATATTTCGAAATATTCAAATTCTAACATTTTGAATTTCCGGGTATTTCTAGGGTTGGGGGCTAGGGCTAGACCTATGGCTTAGGGTTAAGGGTTGGGGTTAGGAGTTAGGGGTTAGGGCTATGGTTAGGGTTTAGGGGTAAGGGTTAGGGTCAGGGCCAGGGTTTAGGGTTAGGGTTAGGGTTTCCCCTTGAAGACTAAGGCTAGGACTCAGGAATTGGAATAGGGACCTCCCCAGAGGTCAAATGTCAGAATGCAGGTTCCCAGAGGTCAATGGTCACAAGGCATGGCTGACCCACCCCCACAAAAGTTTACACCTACCCCAACTTAGTTGGGGAATGAACAAGTCAGAATATCAAAATTTCGAAAATTAGGAAATTCAGAATTTCAGAAATTTGAAATCTAATAATAATAAATAATAATAAAAATAAATGTTATTATTATTTATTATTAATTCGTTCCATTCTATTGGTTTAGATCAAGGATCCTCAAACTACGGCCCTCCAGCCGTTGTGGAACATCTCATGAGGCATTGTAAAACTCTGACATTCACAGACATGACTAGACATGATGGGAATTGTAGTTACTGAACAACTGGAGGGCCATAGTTTGAAGACCCCTGGTTTAGATGTTCTATTCGTTATTTCGGATAATTCGTAACTTCAGATAAATTTGTTTTCGTTACATTCGCTAACAGCCAAATTTTAAAGGAAATTCCAATACCCGTAACTTAATAGTTATTACTAGTTTGTTATAATTTCGAATTTTACAAATTTTCTTAATTTTTTTTGCAGATTGTTGAAAATTCTAAATTTCAAAATTCTAAAATCTAAACTTCGAAAATGGTAAATTTGAAAAATGTGATTTTTGAATTTTCAAATCCCGAATTTTTCAAAATTTCTGAATTCCGAATTTCCGAATTGCCCGAATTTCCAAATAAAGCAAAAAAACTATTTTTCGGCAGTGCACTTGTCTATCGACAACCTCTTTTAACTAGGTCGTCTTATAAAGATGCTATATCCTGTTGTCAAGTTGTTTCCCTGCTTATCATTAGCATCATTAGCAAACATTAAGATTAAACTATTTATTCCAACCTATATTTCATTTATGAACAAGTTAAACCAAATTGGTCCCAGACAAGAGCAATGGGGCACCCAGCTCATCACTCCAGATCATTCAGAGATATGCCCTTAATCACTACTCTCTGGATGTGCTCCTGCAGCCAGTTTTCTGTCAAGGTGCAGATGATATCATCAAAGCCAATGACCTTCATTTGTAAATTAAGCATTTGTGAGGTATATTAAGACTTATACAGACTTGGGAAAATCTGAAGACAATTAATCTACAGGTCTAAGTTTTGGTTCTGGAAAAAGGAGAAGAAGGAGAACATGCAAGGGACTGGTGCATTGTGTGAAAAATGGTCTCCTGCTCCCACTTATTCAAGACTATATTTGCCACACTGGACCTCAATTGTTTTTTGGCAAATCTTTGAGATCAGATTCAATTAGTAGGAGTTTTTTCTTTAGATTTATTCATTATTTCTATATTCATATTTTCTTTGCCTACTTCTATGGAGGAGTGTGTTAATTTTATTGAACTACAATGTAGTTTGTTTACCAGTTTATGTATGGTTAAAAATGTTGCTTTGGGGTATGACAGCTAAATTCATACTTATCCTGTTTCAAATTTCACCCATGTGCCGTTATATCAGTTTAACGTATCACCATTAAATACATAAGATGTGGAGACATGCTAGAGGATGGGTTAGCACGAGTGGATGAAAAGGGAAGGTAGTAACATGGGAGGGTTATCGTTTTTTTAACAGACTCCATTCGGTGTAATGGGGACACAGAACCTATGTATTCCCAAGTATTTTTCTGGTTAATGATCATAAAAAACGAGAGTACTAGGGAAGAACGGGTTTATTATTGCTCTTCTGGGGAGAGACTTTAAACATTTACTATGCATTTGTTTTTATAGAGAAATAGTTAATCGAGGGTATGCCTCACTCTGTATATTAATGTAAGCTTTGTTTGGGTTATAGTTTATAGTATAATACCTTTGCCACAACCCAATATGCTAAGTATGTCTTTTTTAGAATTATGGCCACTCAGGGACTCTGTATTATTTATGATGTGCCTGTGGTAACCGAACGGCACTGAGACTGCAATCTATCCAGTTTCTGTTTTGCCTTGTTTAATTTTCCCCGCCTGAGATGCATCAGCATCGTGAGTTAGACTACAAATACCGTGATCCTTTGTAAACCAGGTATGCCCCCTGATGACGTAAACACTACAAAACGTACGTTGGCGTCAATACCTGGTCACGTGTATTACTCACGCCATCCCCGGTGTCTGTGGATCCATCAACTAGTGGAGGGAGTCGATGCCGTGGCTGGAAAGCCCTAAGCGAGCGGGTTCCCTTAAGATCGTAGTATCTTACACGTCTGCAGCTCCAGTGCCGGGTCGGCACTTTTTAATGTAAGAGGCCATCTGGCTACCTTTTTTATACCCATTTTTAAATAAAATATTATTACGCTATGGGCGCTATTTGTTTTTTGTTTCCATCTGCAATTCAACTATGAGGACATTATCCCAGATCCAGGCTCTTTTCCTATGTGTGCAGGCACAATCCTGCTCAAGCTTTTTATGACTATCTCTTTCAATAAAAAAGGCATATCCATGTGGTAAGTGCATGGTTTTGTTAGAGCACTTCAGGTGAAGATGACATATTTTATCTTGGTGAAGGAACACGTTAATAATTTGGAAATAATTATGCAGAGTATCTGAGGACCTTTCTGATAGACTTTTTTACTTCACTTAATATTGGGACTTATTATCTATTTAGTTATTCACGAACTGAATCCAATTGGTGGCTAGTCATTGCTATCATTCAATTATTTATATTATTGATTGTACTATTGCTGCACATGCACTTTAGTTATAGATTGTGGTAAACAATTAATTGGTTTATGCACTTAGGTAAGCGCCCTCCTATCACTTTTTATCTTCTATGCATAGAAGGCTCTTAGTATGGACTGAAACCAGAACTTGACTCAACAATGCAAGAGTCCCAACTCCTTAGGCACCATGCTGCCATTGTTTTTGATTTGTCTGGTACAGTAATAAAGGCAGTAATAATGGAAAACTACTTGCTGTTTTTAAATTATTTGAATAACGCAGAAGCACAGGTTTAATCCAGAAGCGGGTATTTTAGTCTGATTAGTAATTGTAAAGTAATTGGATGTCACTGTAATTGGATCTTGAATATGAATTGATGAACACATGAATATTATTTACTGTATACTGTCACTCTAATATTTTTACAAGCCAGAGGATTTTAGATCAACTTGTCTCCAGGTACAGAAAAAAATATCAGTGCATGGCATACCTCCAAACAGTTCCATATGTCTTGAAAGTAGGTTTTGATGCTTTTCTGAATAATAGTACTCAGTTGTATGCAGAAAGAAACAAGTATCATAGAAAGAAATACCATCTGTCAATAGAAAAATGTTTACATCTTTTTTCAATATTATTGTCTTTGAACAAATTACATTATACTCCAGTTCTGTGCACACAGTATTTACAGTATATGAATGGTTTTGCAGAGCTTCAGGCCTTGTACACACCACCGGATCTATCCGCTGGAATTGATCCGCGGATCAGTTCCAGCGGATAGATCCGGTGGTGTGTACGTCCGAGCGGACATTTATCGGCGGAAAAAAATTCCAGCCGACGGATTTCCAACGGATAAAAATTTCTTAGCATGCTAAGAAATCTATCCGCTGGAATCCTGTCCAGCGGATTGATCCGGTGGTCTGTACAGACTCACCGGATCAATCCGTCCGCTCCTCTCCCTCGCATGCGTCGTAATGATTCGACGCATGCGTGGAAGTCTTTATCTTCCAGCGTCGCGCACGTCGCCGCGTCATCATCGCGGCGACGGCGCGACACAACACCGCGGATGGATTCCGCGCGGATTTCGATCTGATGGTTAGTACAACCATCAGATCAAAATCCGCCAGAGGATTTATCCGCTGGAACGGTCCGGAGGATAATCCTCTCGTGTGTACGGGGCCTTAGAAGATCATGCAATAACAGAAAGTGCACAATGTCAGACTATCAGAAAGGTGTCTCTTTAAAATGATGTTTAGAAAAGTTCAGAGACCCAAAAGTCCTACTTAGGACTTATTTGTGTATGTCAGCAACAATTTAGCTGCTTGCAAACCTCTTCCCTCCTCTCACTGCAGTCTTTTTTGTTTTATTTATATTTGTCTTTCCTTTAATTCATGATTATCTATATTTGTTTTCCGCTAGGTTCAAAAAAAATGGGTTGGGGTTTAATGTTTCAGCGTTCCAGAATATATATTTTTTTAATTTTCTGTCACTAGGATTTAAATGTATTTATTATTTCAGGTGCACAACCTACACTTGGGCTCCTCTCAAAAATGCAAGTTTGGTGTGGTTTTTTTCTGCCTATAAGAGCACATGCCTGTAACCTCCTGAAAAAGCCATAGGGCGAGATCCACGAAGCAGTTACGCTGGCGTATCTATTGATACGCCGCGTAACTGCTAGGTTGCTCCGGCGTATCTTTGTTTTGTATCCACAAAACAAGATACGCCTGAAGCTGGGCTAGATCCGACTGGCGTACGTCTTAGTACGCCGTCGGATCTAAGGTGCATATTTATGCTGGCCGCTAGGTGGCGCTTCTGTCGATTTCTGCGTTGAGTATGCAAATTAGCTAGATACGCAAATCCACAAACGTACGTCCGGCCGGCGCATTTTTTTACGTCGTTTCCGTAAGGCTTTTTTCGGCGTAACGTTACCCCTGCTATCCATGCTGTTAAGTATGGACGTCGGGCCAGCGTCAAATTTTCCGTTGTGTACGTCGTTTGCGTAAAACGTTCGCGAATAGGGATTTGCGTAGAATAACGTTCACGTCGAAAGCATTTGGAGCATGCGCACTGGGATACCGCCACGGGCGGCGCATGCGCCGTTCAGAAAAAACGTCATTTACGTCGGGTCAAGTAAAATTAACATAAAACACGACCACATCTTTATCATTTGAATTCCGCGCCCTTACGTCGGCAGATTTACGATACGCCGCCGTAACTTTAGAGGCAAGTGCTTTGTGAATACAGCACTTGCCTCTCAAAGTTGCGGCGGCGTAGCGTTACTACGATACGCTACGCCGGACTAAAATTACGATGCGCTACGTGGATCTGGCCCATAGTGTGCATGGACACATTGGCTAACATGGAGGGGAGTTTCCAGGCAGATAAAAATGAGAGCTTAAAAAAGCTCAAAAGCCTGCAGGAGCAGTTTCTTTGAGCTTCTTTGTGATGCAGTGTGCTTGAACCCTTACAGCTGCCGTTTTGGGCATTGGATGTTTTTTACCGGGCTCTAAACTGCCCTGCATGTTATCCTTCTTGTTCATGCACACATAGGCTTTTATCAGCATTTTTTGACAGGAGAGTTTAGTGGGGGTCCTTTTTTTATATATATTTTTGATGTTTTAATAAAGAACTTGTCAAAAATGTGTGCTGTGTTTGTATTTACTTTTAATTTTTTTTGGTGAATGAGTAGGGGTACTATGTACACCAAACTCATTCACAAAGGGGGGGGGGGGCGGGATATGGGGGCCCCTTGTTAAAGGAAGCTTCCAGATTACGAAACCCCCCCGCCTGCAGACCCCCACAACCACCGGCCAGGGTTGTGGGGAAGAAGCCCTTGTCCTCATCAACATGGAAAAAATGTTGAGGGTATGTGGCCTGGTATGGTTCAGGAGGGGGGTTGGTGCTCGCCCTTCCCCCCTTTTCCTAGCCTGCCAGGCTGCATGCTCGGAGAAGGGTCTGGAATTAATTTTGAGGAGGATCTTGCTGCATTTTTTTACATTCAGCTGTCAACTGGATTCCTTATGACTCATTTGTTAAAGACGCAGGGGCCAGCTTGCGGCTCGCTCCATAACCATAAGCTATTCACTTGTTTTTAAAGACGCCGGCGGCCCAGCTCCTTGATGCTCTGGCTACTAAATGTAGCTTACACACTAGGCTAAACACTGCTAAACGCTGCCAAAATACACCAAAACATTAGCGTTTTTTTCCAGCGTTTCCAAAGCAGTTTTTAGCTCTCTAGTGTGCATGAAGCCTTATGCCTCATACACACGACCAGTTTTCCCGTTGGTAAAACTGCCGTGTCAGCTTTTGGCTGGGAAAACTGTCCGTGTGTATGCTCCATGGCAGTTTTCCCGCCAGGAAAAATGAGAACATGTTCTCTTTTTTCCTGCCACGATTCCCGGCTGTCTTTTTCCCGGCAGTTTTCCTATGGGAAACACTGCGGTGGAGCATACACATGGCCAGGTTTCTCGGCCAAAGCTCTCATGCAGTTTTCCTGCCAGGAAAACCATCCGTGTGTAGGGGGAAAAAGCTGACGAGCCGGTTCTTGGCTTTCCTGGTGGTAAAAAGTCAGTCGGAAAACCCGATCATGTGTACAAGGCATTAGAAGTAATTTTAGTCCTTTCTTTGCTAATGTAAGCATAGCTAAATACAATAAAAAAAGCATTTACTGTACCTCAAATGCCATAATGAAATAATCCATTAAGCTGGTGATGCGGTAAATTCTTAAAGAGTCTATAGCTGAAGAGGTAATAATACCACCTGAAGCAGGCAACTCTATTAGGAGCGATATCATTGTAAATAGATTAGTTGGAGAGTTATAAAGGACAAACTGTACAGCAAGTGCACTTGTTCCTCTCTCTATCCACCTCTGATTTCTCATTTTCAGTAATGTCGAATGGGCTTCAGTTCTAATGAGTCAAGAGATAATGGGGAAATATTAAAAAATTTAAGTATTGCATATGTACTCTAAAAATTGACCAGAAGTATTTCTAAAACAATGTTTTAAAAGCTTTTTAGGCTTACCTTAATCTGCCAAGGCTGATTACAGAACCTTGTTCTTTATAGCATTGAATTTTACCACATTGATAATATATTTGATCTAGAGTCTCTTTGCTTTTCTGTGTATTTGGCTTATAGTTTACTTCTTTTGACAATTCATAAGAGGAAGTAAAAAATGGGTTTCCACGTATAAAATAAGAAATCTGCAAGAACAAAGTAGTTTTAGTAAACAAATAATTAAGTATCAAATATGCTATGTGCGGTCAGTTTTGTTCAGTATATTTACTATTTATTCTGGACACTAAGGGCCAGATTCACAAAAGAGATACGACGGTGTATCTCAGATACACCATCATATCTCGGATTTTTACTAGTCCTATCTATGCACCTGATTCATAGAATCAGATACGCATAGATAGGGCTGAGATCCGACAGTGTCACACTGTGTTACACTGTCGGATCTTTTTTTTTATTTAAAAATGGCGCCGGGGGCGTTCCCGCTGATTTACACTGAATAATATGTAAATCAGCGAGATACGCGAAATTCACGAACGTACGCGGACCCGACGCAGTGTTCTTACGTCGTTTCCGTAGCGCGGTACCCGTCGTATACTTACCCCTGCTAAAAGCAGGGGTAAGTATTGTTAAGTATGGCCGTCGTTCCCGCGTCGATTTTGAAATTTCCTACGTCGTTTGCGTACGCCGATTCACGAACACGCGCGTCGCAAGTCCCGCTCACGTCGCAACCACTGACGTCCTATTGACGTCAGTGGGAGCAATGCACGCCGGGAAATTCCCCGGACGACGCATGCGTATTTAAATCGGCGCGGGAGCGCGCCTGATTTAAATATGACACTCCCCTAGCCGCGGAATTTGAATTCCGCTGGGGGAGTTGGGATCCGCCGTCGCAAGTTTGGAGGTAAGTGTGTTGTGAATTTGACACTTTCCTCACAAACTTGCGAGGGCGGATCTTAAAACACATAGGTTACACGGATCTAAAGATCCGCTAACCTTTGTGAATCTGGCCCTAAATATCCTGGATAACAACACAATAATCAAATCAAGAAACAATTTTGGGACTTCAACAATGGACACTGCTACTTCCAAAACCTATAACAATATATGGTGAAGAGGATTACACTCTGTCCTGGGTACAGGCAACAAGGAGTTTCTTTGTGCAGGTAGATTGATCTACTGCCCAAAGGTCATTCAACAGAGCCAGCACTGTGGGGGCCAAGGAGGCATTTCTTCTCATAAGGGGGTGGTGACAAAATGAATCAGAGAGAGTGCTGGGCTGTATACAGGCGGTCCCCGGGATACAAACAAGATATGGACTGTAGGCTTGTTCTTAAGTTGAATCTGTAAGTTGGAACAGGTACATTTTTTTAAGTGTAGCTCCAGCCAAAAAATCTATTTTTAACTTTTTGGGTAGCATAGGGAAGGGTCATCACCCCTGTAACATTTATTTTGCTGCCTGTGCCCCTGTTCAGAAGATTTCACCTCACTTTCTGTCCCAATGACAATCGGATTTAATTTTTTGGGGATATTTAGAGAAATAAGGAATGGTGATAAAGCATCAGTGGAGACAAATGTTTCCCATATTAACTCTTACAGGAGAGAATTTCCCTTCCTAGGGGTAGATTTCCTCTCACTTCCTGTTGTCTCCCTACGTTTGTAAGTAGGAGTCCTTTGTAAGTTGGATGTTTGTAAGTAGGGGACCGCCTGTATATTTCTGACCCCTGCTCTGTGTACATTAGATACTGTAAACGTCTGTACTCTATGGGCCAGATCCACAGCCCGGCAGCGCAACGTAACTTTTTTGATTTAAGTTACACTGCCGCAAATTTCCTAAGTTAGGTACCGATCCACAAAACACTTACCTGGAAATTTGCGGCGGTGTAACTCAAATCCATCCGGCGCAAGGCGGGCCAATTCAAATGGGGCGAGTCCCATTTAAATTAGGCGCGCTCCCGCGCCGGACGTACTGCGCATGCTCCCGACGCTTTTTTCCCGACGTGCATTGCGCGACGTGACGTCATTTTTCGAACGGCGCGTAGCGTATTTCCGTATTCCCATACGGCTTACGCAAACGACGTAAAATTAAAAAATTTGACGCGGGAAGGACGGCCATACTTTACACAGCAGTACGCCTGCTGTGTAAAAGTAGGGCTGCCTCACAAAAGTGTAACTAAGCGACGGGAAACTAACGTAGCGGCGACGTAGCGAACGCGAAAAAGCTTTGAGGATCGACGTAACTCCTCATTTGCATACCCGACGCTGGATTTCGACGAGAAATGCCCCCAGCGGCGGCCGCGGTACTGCATCCTAAGATCCGGCAGTGTAAAACAATTACACCTGCCGGATCTTAGGAATATCTATGCGTAACTGATTCTGTGAATCAGTCGCATAGATAGAAACAGGGATACGACGGCGTATCAGTAGATACGCCGGCGTATCCCTTTTGTGGATCTGGCCCAATGTGTTTTCATAACCCTGACCCCTACACTCACTACTTTACATACACCTGCCCCCTGCACTATTTACATTACATCTACCTGACCTCTGTATTTTGTACATTATACACCTAACTCCTACACTATTTACATTACACAAAACTGACCCCTTGCATTCTGTATGGTACATACCCCTGACACCTGCAATTTGCAAGAGCTGACTCTCCCCTCAGGAAAAAAATATCTATGCCCCTGATAAATACATAATAGGTTATTTGCGATAAAAAAATGATCTACGCTCTTGATAAATACATATTTATTTATATGTGATAAATTAAGTATTGATAGTAACTGTCTAAACATAGGGGTTCATAGAATGTATGACTAGAAAGTATGGCAATAGCACGTGTTTTGCCTACATGTTGGGAGCTGGAGTCAGGGCTTGATTCCTGCAGGAACGCATGGGAAAGACGTTCCTGTACTTTTTCCACAGCAGGAACGCCGTTCTCATTGTCAAGACGCGCCCGTCCCCCCCTCCCTCGGTCCGCCTATTCCTCCTCTACTTCGGCCGCCGTCACAATGTCCCGGCTCTAGTGATTGGGTGCAGTTCACCCTAGCGCCTGCAGAGGTGAGAGCGCCAAAGTGCCATAATGCTCCCTTCTATCCTGCCTCTCCTTGTTTGTTTCACACACAAACACACGAGTCGGGCTGTATCTGCTTGTCTACCTAGCCCCTCCCCCACTCAGCTGCCTGTCCAATCCAACATTTCTCCTCCCCTTTGTTTCTGCCCATACCCCACCCACACTCCAGCCTTTTGCATGGACTCATGTGACTAACCTAAGTGGGAAGGTACGTGATCTGCACAACCCCCTCTCTCCCCTGAATTCTTTTTTCTTTGCCTCTACTTCTCTCTAATTTCTTACTCCCCCGCCGTGCAAACTGAGGGGGGGGGGGGGGAATTGTGCAGACTGGGGAAAGGGGGGGGGGGGGCGATGGTGCAGACTGGGGAAGGGGGGTAATTGTTCAGACATGGGACTGATTGTGCAGACTGAGGGAAGGGCGGTAATTGTGCAGACTGTGTGGGTGATTGTGCAGACTGGGGGGGGGGGTAATTGTGCAGACTGGGGAGTGTAATTGTGCAGACTGGGGAGTGTAATTGTGCAGACTGGGGGGGTAATTGTGCAGACTGGGGGGGGTAATTGTGCAGACTGGTGGGGTAATTGTGCAGACTGAAGGAAGGGGGGTAATTGTGCAGTCTGTGGGGGTGATTGTACAGACTGGGGGAAGGGGAGGTGATTTTGCAGACTGGGGGAAGGGGGGGTTGTGCAGACTGGAGGAAGGGGGGGATTGTGCAGACTGGTGGGGGAAGGGGGGATTGTGCAGACTGGTGGGGGAAGGGGGGATTGTGCAGACTGGAGGAAGGGGGGATTGTGCAAACTGGGGGAAGGGGGGGTTGTACAGACTGGGGAAGGGGGGGTTGTACAGACTGGGGGAAGGGGGGGTTGTGCAGACTGGGGGGTAATTGTGCAGACTGGGGGAAGGGAGGGTTGTGCAGACTGGGGGGTAATTGTGCAGACTAGGGGTAGGGGGATTTTGCAGACTGGGGGGGTAATTGTGCAGACTGGGGGGTAATTGTGCAGACTGGGGGGAGGGGGTATTGTGCAGACATGGGGAGGGGGGTAATTGTGCAGACTGGGGGGAGGTGGGCTTGTGCAGACTAGGGGTATGTGGCGTGCAGACTGGGGGTAAGAGTCTTGGAGAGAGGCAGGGCACACCAGGGAGTCGTGGCGCGCGCGTGACTGGCTCTGGTTGTGGGGCTAGACACTGGTTTGCAACAACTTGACCCCTGGACCAGGAGCATTAGCCCCACCAGGAGGCTGTGCAAGGACCTGCTGAGCTGACATAGCTAAGGTGAGAGACCCTGACACAGCTGACCCCCCACATCAGGCTGCATTGATGGGCACTGGTGAAGCTGAGCTTATGGGCACTTGTGAGGCTGCATTGATGGGCACTGATCGGGCAGTCTCTGACCATTTCTTGTATCATGTCTGCAGTCTCTGACCATCTCTTGTATCATGTCTGCAGTCTTTGACCATCTACTGTACACATGCAATTTTTTTTTTTTGAGGCGGGTGGGGAATCTTGGGTGAAAAAAGGAAAAAAGTGAGGGAACTCCCACCCAAGATCCACTCCCCCACCAAAAAAAGAAAATGATACGCTCGTATGCATAATTACTAAACCGCATAATTACTATTACTGTACCTTAGTAATCCTTTATGTTACTGGCCGCTTCCTGTATGTGGATTCATCGGGTAGTGTGCGGGTATTCCGTCACTTCTTCAATGCGGGAACAATGACAAAAGCTCCCAGGAGACATTGCGGCTTCGAGGAAGTGACGGAATACCCGCACACTACCCGATGAATCCATATACAGGAAGCGGCCAGTAACATAAAGGATTACTAAGGTTCGCCTGCCCCTGACAGTGACTCGAACTCGGCATCGCCGCTTAGTGAAGGATTGGCTCGGGCGGCTTGGCTGCTCTAGTCCTGCAAAGGGAACTGAGTTCCTGCTGTGAAAAAAGTGCAGGAACTCCGTTCCCACGTGTTCCCGCAGGACTTGAGCCCTACACTTATGCATATGTTTTGCATAAGTCTGGAAATCATATGATATTTTGAGAATTAAAAAAATGATGAACTCTAAGGCCGTGTACACACGGGCAAACATGTACGATGAAACAGGTCCGCCGGACCGTTTTCACCGTACATGTCTGCCCGGGGATTTCTGTACGATGGCTGTACTAACCATCGTACAGAAATCCGCGTGTAAACAATACGTGGGGCGTGTCCGCGCCGTCGCCGCGACGATGACGTGGCGACGTGGGCGGGCCTGCCAGTTAAATGCTTTCACGCATGCGTCAAAGTCATTCGACGCATGCGAGGGATGGCGGGCGCTCGGACATGTACGGTAGGTCTGTACAGACGACCGAACATGTCCGAGCGGGCAGGATTCCAGCGGACTGTTTTAAAACAAGTCCAGAAATATTTGCCCGCTGGGAAAAGGCCCGGCGGGCAAATGTTTGCTGGAATCCTGCACGCTCGGGCCTACACACGACCGAACATGTCTGCTGAAACTGGTCCGCGGACCAGTTTCAGCAGACATGTTCGGTCGTCTGTACGGCCCATAATTAAACCTACAAGGACCAGACTGGGTAGAAGGAAGGGTTACATAAGAATGAGAGGAGGGGATTATGTTTGAAAACAAGTCCAAATCTGGTTTTCAATCTGTCCCAAATGGAAAGGCTGTGTTTGGTAATAGGATTTGTGATTTTCTTCCGCTGTGTAGGAGTTAACCATAGTAAGTTTGCAATAGAAAGAGGGTCACAGTCGATTGACTCCAATGATACCCATAATGGAATTTCTTTCGTAGCGTGATATTTGGGTAATTGTGCTAGTTGTGCTGCGTAATAGTATTTGGTGAAATCTGGCACACTAAGGCCACCTATAATACAGGGGGGAATATAAGGTTAATTTGGGTAAACAAAGTTTGAGTGAGCCCCAAATTAATTGACTAATTTCATCTCTTAACCAAAATAATGTAATTCTACAAGTAGCTCACTGCTGTGTGTAATGCTTAAATGTCATGTTCTTACCATTTGGTTAGATCTATGTGCAGATTTATATTTTATAATAATAGGGGCTCCTGTAAGAAAAAAGTTCCCTTCTACTGGTCCAGCCTGCAAAAAACAAACAAACAAATAAATAGAAACAAAAATAAAAAACAAGTGCAAAACAAGGTTATTGGGCATAAATCGATTTAGGCCCCTTTCACACTTGTGCGACTTGAAAGTTACGCGTTTTGCCGTGATTTTGATGCAACTTGAAGCAATGCCTGTGTAATCTTGAGGTCTACGGACCTCAAGTCGCATCAAAGTCAGACCAAAGTAGTGCAGGGACTGCTTTGAAGTCGCACAGATATGAATGGTACTCATTGGAAATCATGGATTATGACTTGTCATGCGACTTGCAATGGATCTATGTGTAGATTAAAATTTTCTAATAATAGAAACTCCAGTAAGAAAAAGTTCCCTGTGTTGGTTCAGCCTGCAAAAAAAATAATAATAATCCAGCAGATGCAAAACAAGGTGACTGAGCAATAAATACATGCATAAATATTATTAACCACTTCCCATCTGGGCCAATTCTGCCCCTACATGTTAAAATCATCATATTTTTGGTAGAAATTTACTCAGAAACTCCTAGGGAATAAAATGGCGCTCGTTGCAACTTTGTATGTCACATAGTATTTGCACAGCAATTTCTAACGCGTTTTTGGGGGGGGGGGGGGACAGTTTCATGAATAAAAAAACAAAAAATACTTAACCACTTAAGCCCCGGACCATATTGCTGCCTAAAGACCCAAGGGGTTTTTACAGTTCGGGACTGCGTCGCTTTAACAGACAATTGCGCGGTCGTGCGACGTGGCTCCCAAACAAAATTGGCGTCCTTTTTTCCCCACAAATAGAGCTTTCTTTTGGTGGTATTTGATCACCTCTGCGGTTTTAATTTTTTGCGCTATAAACAAAAATAGAGCGACAATTTAAAAAAAAATGCAATATTTTTTACTTTTTGCTGTAATAAATATCCCCCAAAAACATATATAAATTTTTTTTTCCTCAGTTTAGGCCGATACGTATTCTTCTACCTATTTTTGGTAAAAAAAAATGCAATAATCGTTTATCGGTTGGTTTGCGCAAAATTTATAGCGTTTACAAAATAGGGGATAGTTTTTTTGCATTTTTATTTTTTTAATTTTTTTTTACTACTAATGGCGGCGATCAGCGATTTTTTTCATGACTGCGACATTATGGCGGACACTTCGGACAATTTTGACACATTTTTGGGACCATTGTAATTTTCACAGCAAAAAATGCATTTAAATTGCATTCTTTATTGTGAAAATGACAGTTGCAGTTTGGGAGTTAAACACAGGGGGCGCTGTAACATTTAGGGATCACTGTGTGTGTGTTTACTAGTGTAGGGGGGTGTGGCTGTAGGATTGACAACATCGATCGAGTCTCCCCTATAAAAGGGATCACTCGATCGATGCGCCGCCACAGTGAAGCACGGAGAAGCCGTGTTTACACACGGCTCTCCCCGTTCTTCAGCTCCGGGGAGCGATCGCGACGGAGCGGCTAAAAACAAATAGCCGCGCCGTCGTCCCGGATCGCTCCCCGAGCGGACCCGACCTCTGCATGTACCGGGGGGGGGTCCTGATCGGACCCCCCACCCACGTCTAGCAGAGGACGTACAGGTACGTACATGTGCCTGTCCGTGCCATTCTGCTGACGTATATGTACATGAGGAGGTCGGGAAGTGGTTAAGTTATCCCAATTTTTTTTGTATAATATGAAAGATGATGTTAAGCTGAGTAAATAGATACCTAACATGTCATGCTTAAAATTGCGCACGCTTGCGGAATGGCTCCAAATGTCAGTTCTCCAAAATCTCCATAGGCAACGCTTAATTTTTTTTATGTCACACCCGAGCCTCCGAGAGTCATAGAGATGACCGGGGACCATCTGTTCCCTGGAAATCTCTATTGTCATCTTCTGGCGCCGGTGGATTGCTTCTCCGGCTCGCAGATCATACGAGCGAGCCGGGAGAAGCACCGGAGGCCAGCGGGGCCTCCAGTCGTCTTTTAGAACAATCAAGCGGCTGAACTGCCACTAAGATTGTTCTTCAGTACAGGGAATCGAAGAGAATGAAACCACGTTGATGCCTGTAGGTGCCACAGTACACAGAACATGGAAATGCAATTATTTTTGTAAATATAAACTGCTAAGTACCTTTTTCTTATCAGCAGTATATAGCAGTCTTGTGACTTCTGTGAGTGTCTGATTAAAGCTTGTGGAAGGAGTTTTCATTCTGCACTGACTGTCTTATCAGGATGCAGGACCCCTGACCCTCCGTCTGGACAGTGCTGCTTGGCCCTGTGCTGATCACATGCACCCTCCCAAGAACAACAAAAAAAACCTCTCTAGAAATACACACCAAACTGAGCATGTGCAGTCTGTCCCCTGCACATGCTCAGTATTATCAGGAAATAAGTTGGGAACATTAAAAGGAGGAGAGATCAGAGGAAACAGCCGTTTTGATCAATGCAGAGGATTAAACCCGTAGGTTTCACAGTGGGTATAACAAGCATGCTTTACTGCATATACAGACTGATTTTACGGTTTTGTGTTTAGTAACACTAAGTAAATAACACGTTACAGTCCGTTGTATGTGAAATAAGGGGAACAGATACATTATTCCCTTACCTGCGCTAATGGGTGAATGTGTGTTAGGCCCCGTACAGGCCAGTTTCAGCAGACATGTTCAGTCGTGTGTAGGCCCGAGCTTGCAGGATTCCAGCAAACATTTGCCCGCCGGGCCTTTTCCCAGCGGACAAATATTCCTGGACTTGTTTTAAAACAGTCCGCTGGAATCCTGCCCGCTCGGACATGTTCGGTTGTCTGAAAAGACCTACCGTACATGTCCGAGCGCCTGTCATCCCGACGCATGCGTGGAAGCATTTAACTGGCAGGCCCGCCCACGTCGCCGCGTCATTGTCGCGGCGACACCGCGTCATCGTCGCGGCGACACCGCGGACACGCCCCGCGTATTGTTTACGCGCGGATTTCTGTACGATGGTTAGTACAGCCATCGTACAGAAATCCCCGGGCAGACATGTACGGTGAAAACGGTCCGGCGGACCGGTTTCATCGTACATGTTTGCCCGTGTGTACACGGCCTAATAATTAAATAAATAAATAGAGGCTGCTTGTTGTAAAGCTTGTGGTAAAGTCCCGATGACGTCAGACGTGTTGATGAAACATGGATGTGACCCCTGATGATGTCAGATGTGTTGATGAAATGTATTGGGTGTGGTCTAGCGCAAATCGGCGTCCCTGCTTCCACTTTCTTTTATACTCATGTGCACTTGTACCAAGTGATACTTTTTAGCATTTTAAATAAATCTACGTGCTTCACCATGGGAGATTGTCTCTTTCTTACTGGTACATGGAGGTTTGGTGGCGTTTGATCCTGTGTCTGGAGGCTTCCTTGCTGAATCGTGAAGACGAGCTACGGGATCTTATCTGTGCCAATTTGTTGTCTATGACTTCTGTAATGGGAGTCATATAGATCTGGTGAGTAGGCTGTGTGACCGGTGTTGGTGGAGGAAGATCTATAGTCACCTTTTGTTGGATCAATTGAAATTTATGCGCCATTAGAATTAGTTTTTTGGACATTGCTTTTTTCAAAATGTATTGAATTTTTGGATAATGCACTAAAAGGCTAATTTAATTTATATAATTGTGCACACACTTGAGGAATCTGGTGGTATTAAATGGTTTATAAGCTATGCTTATATTGTTAATTTGCATTTGCACGTTCACCTTATGTTTTCTGCTAGGGACACCTAGTGGTCGTATATCACTACTGCACACAACTGCACTTTATTCATATATGTTTTGTTAGAGGAATAGGGTTTGTGGTTGATTACAAATTTTTCACAGTCCGTTGTAGTTTGCATCTTCATATTCAAACTTTTCATATAGGCACACCACCAACTTGTGTACATTGGCTGTTATTAGCCTAGGGTGTATTAATAAGTCATTGAATGTGTCATTCACCAAACATTCACTGCGGGTGAATCTTCCTGGTGCATGTGTTTTAAATTACAGTTTTTGATTCACTATCAGTGAATGTTTGGTGAAAGTCACATACACTACTATATATCCCCTAGTGTCCGGAGCCTATGAAAATGCAGACTATGCATTGGTTACTTTGCTAATCTAAGTTGTCTCTACAGTTATTGCTCTAATGAAGCATTCCCTTAATATTATGAGCTCTTGCAATTGACAAGGTCCGAAAAAAGGCACTAGAGGAATATAATATACTATACTATTTTCTTGTATTTTATGGGCAAGTAGGGTGAGATAAGGCAGCACCAAGCATTAAAATTTACAAACGGATTGCCACAGTTCTGCCTAAGCTCAAACTAAGGTCCCTGAGTGCTGCTGAAACCACAGATCCATTATTTGATGTGATGCCTTAATAGAGACACAGTGGGGTTTATTTACTAAAGGCAAATAGACTTTTCACTATGCAAGGGAAGTTGCACTGCACAAAGGAATTTTCATCAGAGCTTAGTGAATGACATTAAAGTGATTGTAAAGTCTCGTTTTTTTTCCTATAAAAATAGCAAACAGGTTATACTTACCTGCTCTGTATGGTGGATTTGCACAGAGCAGCCTGGATCCTCCTCTTCTCGGGTCCCTCTTCTGTGATCCTGCCCTCTCCCTCCTGTTGAGTGCCCCCACAACAAGCAGCTTGTATTGTATTGTACCTTTACAACCCCTTTAAGGACAACAACCGCCTACTCATTGGTTGATCAGGAGCTGGATCATGAGTCCTTAACAACCAGTCATAATGCCTCCCCCAGTAACTCTTTGGTGGTAAGAATTCTCCAGATCCTCTTGTGCAAGAAAAATGCTACCACCAGAGGGACGGGGGCAGGACAGTAGGGAGCATTAGCTGGACTGATTGGAGCACAGAATTGTTTACATATCCCCTGATTGTTAAGGAATCCGCCATGCGCCATCCAGTGTTGCCAACCGTCAGTATTTTTACTGGCAGCCAGTAAAAAATGGGCACTTTTCTTATGCCACGCATGCTCAGAATCAAGTTGACGCATGCTTGGAAGTCAGCTTCATCGGTTAACCGATGAAAATGGTCCATCAGACCGTTCTCATCGGATGGACCAATCGTGTGTACAGGGCTTAAGTGCAGCATGTGTATATCAGGTGCTGCAAGTAGTGAAGCATGTATAATGATGATAGCCCTGGAGCATATACCTTCAAAAATAAATCTGATATTTCCATCTTGACAGACTCCTGTTTCTAGCAACAATTAACGTTCTTGTCATGCCAAGAATACTTTTTTTTCCAGAGAAGAAATAGAACTACTGCTGGGTTGTTACTGCTATCCAGGGCACCATTACTGAGATTTGCACTCACTTCCTTTATTGCTACCAGTTTCAGTAGACAGGAAGTGGAGTAAAATCTGTTATAGTGAAACAAACAGAAAAGAAAAATGACACGATTTCAAGTATTCCCTGCTCTACTTCCAGAAAGCACTTTTGTGTGTGTGTGCTACTGTTAGGGACTTCCCTTCACTTCCTGTCTGGTAAAACACTGTCAGCAAGAGAAGTAGGGTTAAATTTCTCTAACAGAGCCCTGGATAGCGGGAAAAAACAAACAAACAGAGGTTCTAACCCTCCCCCACTCTATTTAAATCTAAGTAACAAAGTTATTATTGGAAATGCACTTTAACCACTTTCTGCCCGCCAATGACATATTGACGGCGGCAAAGTGGTTGTAGAATCCTGACCGGACGTCATATGACGTCCTCAGGATTCTGAGCCGCTGCGCGCCCCCGGGGGCGCGCATCGCGGCGATCGTTGTTGCGGGGTGTCAGTCTGACACCCCGCAACACCGATCTCGGTAAAGAGTCTCTCACGGAGACTCTTTACCACGTGATCAGCCGTGTCCAACCACGGCTGATCACGATGTAAACAGGAAGAGCCGTTGACGGCTCTTCCTCACTCGCGTCTGACAGACGCGAGTAGAGGAGAGCCGAACGGGGGGGTTCGCGCTGATTGTTTATCAGCGCAGCCCCCCCTCGGATCGCCACACTGGACCACCAGGGAAGCCCACCTTAGACCACCAGGGAAGGGCAAACTGAAAAAAATGGCAAAAAAAAAAAAAAAAGGCTGAAAAAAAAAACATAAAACAAAATAAAAGATGCCAATCAGTGCCCACAAATGGGCACTGACTGGCAACATAGGTGCCGCCCCACAGTGTCCATCAGTGCCACCCCACAGTGTCCATCAGTGCCACCCCACAGTGCCCATCCATGCCCAGTGCCCACCTATCAGTGCCCATCTGTGCCACCCATAAGTATCCATCAGTGCCACCCATAAGTGCCACCCATGAGTGCCCATCTGTGCCGCCTATGAGTGCCCAGTGCCGCCCATGAGTGCCGCCCATGTGTGCCCATCAGTGCCGCCCATGTGTGCCCATCAGTGCCACCTATGTGTGCCCATCAGTGCCGCCTATGTGTGCCCATCAGTGCCGCCTATGTGTGCCCATCAGTGCCGCATACTAGCGCCACCAATCAGTGCCACCTTATCTGTGCCCGTCAGTACTACCTCATCGATGTCCATCAGTGCCATCTCATCAGTGCCGCCATATCAGTGCCCGTAATTGAAAGAGAAAACTTACTTATTTACCAAAAAATTAACAGAAAAAAATAAAAACGTAATTTTTTTTCAAAATTTGTAGTCTTTTTTTTAGTTGTTGCGCAAAAAAAGAAAGCTCTATTTGTGGGGAAAAAAGGACGCCAATTTTGTTTGGGTACAATGTAGCATGACCGTGCAATTGCCATTCAAAGTGCGACAGTGCTGAAAGCTGAAAATTGGCTTGGGCGGGAAGGTACGCAAGTGCCCTGTATGGAAGTGGTTAACATAACAATTCTGCTTTTTAACACAATTAATTGCAGAAGTGGGAAACAAACCATCTTCCCTGTGGGAAACCTGTGTAATCCAACACTTTAACATTATTGCAGTAAGGGCCTAACATCCCTTTATAATAAATATGATTAAACAAAGCAGAGAGTATACAGTATACAACTTTCAAAAAAAGTTTTGAAAGGTAATGACTAATTTACCTCTCTGTTTGAATACATCTCATCATATGAATTATTCCAATATAGACGGTCAAGTAACACATTAAAGCTCCAGTTCCACCACTGATCTTCTGTTTTGATGTCATTAAAAAGCTGTACAGGGTTTCTGTTGTACAGAGTTAAAGAAAAAATATATATATTAGTAAATCAATATAAAGTATATCAACAAATAAAATACATGAAATCCTAATCCCTTTAAAAAAAATTCAACAACAATTATTTCAGCCAATCCGATTTAAACCTTTATTTGTCAACTGCCTTACACAAGATGGTGCATATGAAATATCAAAGTAGACTGGGATAGCATAATGTATTTTTTATTGTTATATTCAGACACATAAAAGGTTAGTTATATTAAAATGTCAGGGTTGCTTTTAGATTTAGGGCTCTTTCACACGTCCGTTCAGTTTTTCAGATCAGTTTTTTTTTCATCAGTTGATCCGTTTTTCCATCAGTTTTTCGTCAGTATTTCGTCAGTTTTTTGTCAGTTTTTCGTCAGTTTTTCATCAGTTTTTCCATCAGTTTTTTCATCCGTTTTTTTTTTTTTTTGGGGGGGCTTTTTACATAGAAAAACGGATGTTAGCGGAACGGATGATAAACGGATCATCCGTTAACGTCCGTTTTTCGTCCGTTCCGTTTTTTAGCCGGAAGAAAAATAGGGTTTTCTTCCATCCAAAAAAACGGAACTTAACGCAGACGGATGCTAACGGACGTTAGCGGATGCTCATCCGCTAACGGATGCTAGCCCATAGGGAATCATTGCGGTCTGTTAACGGACGTCCAAAAAACGGACGAACGGAACGGACGTGTGAAAGAGCCCTGAGCCTGGACTTTTTGTAAAGGACTACCAAGACTATCTTTATTACTTTTTTTAATCAAATAAACTATAAATAATTCACGGTAGTGGATTTTGGGCTTAGTGAGCATAAAAATAAAGGAAAATTACACAGCCAATTTATATTGCAATTCTGATTCTCTGAAGGAGAGATTTTTGTTGAGTGTTAGCAAAATCTGAAACAAGCTTGTTTTTTAAAAAAACATTTGGAAAATCATACACATTTCAAATTTTTTTTACATTTGATTGCCTTATCAGCTTTTTAATATAGCATTACTAGTTTAAGTAAAGAGTAAAGCTGGTAATTTTTGAACAAACATTTATGCAAAGATTCAGATCAATACATTCAATCACATGAGAAATGTAATTTGAAAGTACTTATGCCGCGTATACACGGTCGTTTTTTGTGATGAAATAAAGCGACGTTTTTCATCATGAAAAAAACTAAGTTTTTCTAACTTCATCATAAAATACGACGTTGCCCACACACCATCGTTTTTTGAAAATGCTCTAGCAAAGCGCGGTTACGTACAACACGTACGACGACACTCTGTTCCATTCAAGCTCCCGTCTCATAACTTGCTTCTGAGCATGCGCGGGCTTAAAACATAGTTTAAAGCGTCGTTTTAGCCCACATGTGATAATTTTTTATGACACAAAAAACGACATTTAGAAAAACGACATAAAAAATTGAAGCATGTTCGAATTTTTTTTGGTCGTTTTTGTGAAGACAAAAAACGACGTGAAGCCCACACACGATCATTTTAAATTACATTTTTAAAAACGTTGTTTTATTTCATCACAAAAAACGACCGTGTGTACGCGGCATGAAAGTTTTCTTTTAACATTTGATTGCAGAGTGAATGGACTTTCCCTAATGCAAAATGCATTCACTCTTAGAAATTTGCTCATGAAATAATTTTTTTTTCTTTCTGTTGCTTCAAATTTTCTTGTCGCTGGGTGTGAAAACGACCATTGATGTGGCCCCATTAATGATTATAAAATTAAACTCTAAAAGTAAGTTTTCAAATGAAATTCTACTAGTATTTGGGCAGCTTAACTCCTGGCAGTACACCAAAACAAAGACAATATGGAGACACTTCTCCCGCCTTGGATTACAATAACTACCAGGAATCAGGGGCGGATCCAGAGTCTAGTCTCGGGAGGGGCACTGCCAGAAAATACTTTTTTTGGGTAAACTTATCGGGGCAATGATTGGTGTTGCGCTTCAATCATCACGGCACCGTGGCTGTTATGGTGTCAGGATGATTGAAGCGCATTACAGGTATTACTATTATTACATAAAAATGAAATAGTTCAACTCACCATAATACAGAATCAGTGGGAGCCTCGAGTGCGTCATATGCCACGTCACCTGTCACCAGATGTAGATTGTCACTTGCCACGTCACCAGATGTAGATTGTCACTTGCCACATCACCTGTCACCAGATGTAGATTGTCACTTGCCACGTCACCAGATGTAGATTGTCACTTGCCACATCACCTGTCACCAGATGTAGATTGTCACTTGCCACGTCACCAGATGTAGATTGTCACTTGCCACGTCACCTGTCACCAGATGTAGATTGTCACTTGCCACGTCACCTGTCACCAGATGTAGATTGTCACTTGCCACATCACCTGCCACAAGTTGCGGATTGTCACTTGCCACGTCACCTGCCACCAGATGTAGATTTCTTACTTGCCACGTCACCTGTCACCAGATATAGATTGTCACTTGCCACGTCACCAGATGTAGATTGTCACTTGCCACGTCACCTGCCACAAGTTGCGGATTGTCACTTGCCACGTCACCTGCCACCAGATGTAGATTTTTTACTTGCGAAATCACCTGTCACCAGATATAGATTGTCACTTGCCACGTCACCAGATGTAGATTGGCACTTGCCACGTCACCAGATATAGATTGTCACTTGCCACGTCACCTGCCACAAGTTGCAGGTTGTCTCTTGCCACGTCACCTGCCACCAGATGTAGATTTTTTACTTGCCACGTCACCTGTCACCAGATGTAGATTGTCAATTGCCATGTCACCAGATGTAGATTGTCACTTGCCACGTCACCTGCCACATGTTGCGGATTGTCACTTGCCATCAGATGTAGATTTTTTACTTGCCACGTCGCCTGCCACACGTTGCGGATTGTCACTTTCCACGTCACCTGCCACCAGATGTACATTGAAACTTGCCATGTCACCAGATGTAGATTGTCACTTGCCACGTCACCTGCCACCAGATGTAGATTCTTTACTTGCCATGTCACCAGATGTAGATTCTTTACTTGCCATGTCACCAAATGTAGATTTCTTTACTTGCTACTTGTCAGACAGCAGAGAGATGATGTAATCTAATCTCTCTGCTGTCCCAGCTGCCTGCACACGGTGCACAGTTAGGGCGAAACTGCAGGGATGCAGGGTGGGCGCCGGTTGGTGAGAGATGATGTTATCTCTCTGCTCCCTCACCCCTCTGATCCCTGATTGGCCAGTAGCTGCTCACACACTGTCACCGGTCTGAGCGGCACAGCTGCTCAACAACGGAGCCGCTCGCCGGCTCTCTCACACGCTGAGCCGCCCGACGGCTCTCTCGAGTCTCACATGCTGAGCCGCCCGACTGCTCTCTCTCCCGCATTTTCAGAGGGGGCAATTGCCCCGTTGCCCCCCTGGATCCGCCCCTGCCAGGAATTGGGAATTCTATTACACAGTTTCACATAAGAGACCATTGAAATGTGTCCCTTCACTGATCCCCATTCCTAGTTTTGTTTTTACTTATCTAGATGTCTTTCCTACACATCCAACCCTACCGAACATATAATATTGTAAAAGAAGAATACAGGAAATAAAATGGAGTTTACCCCTGCCAGATTGCTTGTTCAAACTACGAATATAGAGTGTGTAATATTTTAGAAAGGAGCAGTAATAAACAGTGGTGTTGTATTCCAAATAAAACGATTTTGGTGAAAGTAAAAGTAATAAAGAATGCATTTGGATGTTGGACTTCCTAAAGATGGCTGCCACTTGAGGGTGGATTTATATCATCATCTCAGTTTTGGCTTCCCTCTTCCTCTATGCACAGCACCCCTAGAGGACAGAGAGTTTACTGCCCAACTATAGTAGCATAGTTACCAAGTGCTTAGCTGTCAATTCACCCAGAAAGCTCAGGTAACACCTAGTTTTGAGCGTCATCTCCCAGGTTTTCAGGCGGTTGAGGCGAAGGAACTATTTTGTGTATGCTTGATTAAGTTGGGGCTATACATGTTATGCTCTGTTCTGCAACTGTTCAATATTTTATAGGTGTGAAATGTACATTTTTCTTACCTTATAAATTCATTTCTTACTGCTTGGTTTGAAAGATATTCATTGTTTGAATACTTCCCAAATGTTATCAACACAAATACAGAGGTCATAACAATGTATGCTGTAAGCTCCCTAAAAGATACAAAATATAAAAAACATGAAAGTATACTTATTTTTCAACTGCAACACAATTACATTTTTTATCAGTAGGTACTTTTTATGCTGTCAGATTTTAAATGCAGGACTCAATACGTTTTCTGTAATGTATAATATGCCCACAACCTTTTCAGAGGACGCCTTCTGAAGACGTGAGCCAATCACGAAACGCGTCAGTACGTGACTTATCCGTCCATTCAGGATTTTGGCTTCCCGGGACTCACGGCAGCAATAGAGAAATCGCTTTGGCTGTTTAAGGGACCTGAACAAGGACGGTTTCAATTTTGTAGAGAACAGGGTCTGCTTTCTCAGCCAATTTCAGATTGTGTTCCATGTCAACACTTTCAATTTGTGGTCTTATCAGGGTCTTTCGCTGCTGCACAATTTAGCTAAGTGGATGAGGCAATACATCGGGGGAACAAGGAAGCTGGGCAATTTGCTATGCCCAGCAGTAAACAGGCTTAGCAAGAACTGTGGGGGTAGCTGTTTGATCTCAAAAAGTTTGGAAGTTTATTAGAAAAAACTTTCGCCGACCAGCCGCCGTTATTGTACAGCGGCAGGTTGGCAGGTTCCTACAAGCTGTCATAGTTGTACGTTGGCCCTTTAAGTGGGCCGCAGGCATGATAGCCAGAACAGGAACGTGTGTGTGTGTAAACACACAAATGCCTATTCTGTGAGAAGAGGAAAGACAGATCGTGTGTTCCTACTAGCTAGGAACAACGATCTGTCATCTCCTCTAGTCATTCCCATCCCACTACAGTTAGAACATACATGAGGGGGACACAGTTAACCCCTTGATCGCTCCCTAGTGTTAACCTCTTCCCTGCCAGTGACATTTACACAGTAATCAGTGCATTTTTATAGCACTGATCACTGTATAAATGTCAATGGTCCCAAAAATGTGTCAAAAGTGTCCGATCTGTCTGCCATAATGTTGCAGGCCCGATAAAAATCGCAGATCACCGCCATTACCAGTGACAAAAATAATAATAATAAAAATGCCATAAATCTTTCCCATAGTTTGTAGACGCTATGGGCCTGATTCCCAAAAAAGCTGCCTAACTTAACTTTCAGCAGTTAAGTTACACTGACTTAAAATCTCTACCTAAGTGCCCGATCTTCAAAGCACTTACCTAGAAATTTCAGGCCGTGTAACTTAAGTGCCGCCGTCGCAAGGCGGTCCTCCTCTCCGGGGGGCGTTTAAAATTTAAATGAGGCGCGCTCCCGCGCCGGCCGTACTGCGCATGCGCGTGACGTAATTTTCCCGACGTGCAGCGCGCGAACGTAATTGACGCCGGGCGGCTTTGAAGATTGCGACGGGACACTAAAGTTGCGACGGGTGAAAAAAAATATACGCGCCGGGAAAACAAATAATTATAAAAAAAAATGACAGCGTCGCTCAGCATGCATTCCTGAGAGGGAGAACTCCATGGCAATTTTCAAAGAAAAAAACGGCCCTTAGGTCTGGTATGTGTTGTAAGGAGACCCCCCTACGCCGAAAAATCGACATAGGGGGTCCCCCTACAATCCATACCAGACCCGTATACAAAGCACGCTACCCGGCCGGTCAGGAAAGGGAGTGGGGACGAGCGAGCGCCCCCCCCCTCCTGAGCCGTGCCAGGCCGCATGCCCTCAACATGGGGGGGTTGGGTGCTCTGGGGCAGGGGGGCGCACTGCGGGCCCCCCCACCCCAGAGCACCCTGTCCCCATGTTGATGAGGACAGGACCTCTTCCCGACAACCCTTGCCGTTGGTTGTCGGGGTCTGCGGGCGGGGGCTTATCGGAATCTGGGAGTCCCCTCAAATAAGGGGGCCCCCAGATACCGGCCCCCCACCCTAAGTGAATGGATATGGGGTACATCGTACCCCTACCCATTCACCTGGAGGCAAAAAGTAAAAGTTAGTAAACACACAACACAAGGGTTTTTAAAATAATTTATTATTCTGCTCCGGAGGCCCCCCCTGTCTTCTTTATTAGCTCTATTACCAGGGGGGGCTTCTTCTTCCACTCTCCGGTGGTCTTCTTCCACTCTCCGGGGGTCTTCTTCCACTCTCCGGGGGGGGTTTCTTCTTCCACTCTCCGGGGGGGGCTTCTCCGCTCTCCGGGGGTCTTCTTCTATCTTCGCCGCTCTCCGCTGTTGACTCGGCGAACCCCGGTTCTTCTGCAGATGTCCGGTGCCTTCTTCTTCAGCGCTGGCTGCCTGCTATCTTTGTGTGTTAGCTCAATTACGAGCAGGCAGCCATCGCGGTCTTCTGTGACGTCAGGTTCTTCTCTTCTGTTCTTCTCCCCTCTTCCGATGTTGACTCGTCGCATCTTGTCACTGCAATGATGGAAGCGCGCCTTGCATCCCATTTATATAGGCATCACCGTCCCATCATGCTCCGGTAGGTACCCACGTGGTGGGTGCACGTGGGTAGGCACCCACCACGTGGGTACCTGCCGGAGCATGATAGGACGGTGATGCCTATATAAATGGGATGCAAGGCGCGCTTCCATCATTGCAGTGTCAAGAGGCGACGAGTCAACATCGGAAGAGGGGAGAAGAAGAACCTGACGTCACAGAAGACCGCGCTGGCTGCCTGTTACTAATTGAGCTAACACACAAAGATAGCAGGCAGCCAGCGCTGAAGAAGAAGGCACCGGACAGCTGCAGAAGAACCGGGGTTCGCCGAGTCAACAGCGGAGAGCGGCGAGGATAGAAGAAGACCCCCGGAGAGCGGAGAAGCCCCCCCCGGAGAAGCCCCCCCGGAGAGCGGAAGAAGAAACCCCCCCGGAGAGCGGAAGAAGAAACCCCCCCGGAGAGTGGAAGAAGACCCCCGGAGAGTGGAAGAAGAAGCCCCCCCTGGTATTAGAGCTAATAAAGAAGACAGGGGGGCCTCCGGAGCAGAATAATAAATTATTTTAAAAACCCTTGTGTTGTGTGTTTACTAACTTTTACTTTTTGCCTCCAGGTGAATGGGTAGGGGTACGATGTACCCCATATCCATTCACTTAGGGTGGGGGGCCGGTATCTGGGGGCCCCCTTATTTGAGGGGACTCCCAGATTCCGATAAGCCCCCGCCCGCAGACCCCGACAACCAACGGCAAGGGTTGTCGGGAAGAGGTCCTGTCCTCATCAACATGGGGACAGGGTGCTCTGGGGTGGGGGGGCCCGCAGTGCGCCCCACTGCCCCAAAGCACCCAACCCCCCCATGTTGAGGGCATGCGGCCTGGCACGGCTCAGGAGGGGGGGGGCGCTCGCTCGTCCCCACTCCCTTCCTGACCGGCCGGGTAGCGTGCTTTGGATACGGGTCTGGTATGGATTGTAGGGGGACCCCCTACGTCGATTTTTCGGCATAGGGGGGTCTCCTTACAACCCATACCAGACCTAAGGGCCTGGTATGCTCCTGGGGGGGGAACCCATGCCGGTTTTGAATTTAAAAATTGCCGTGGAGTTCTCCCTCAGGAATGCATACCAAATGCCGTCGCTTGAATGGGCCTTTACAAGGTGTGACTAACTTTACACATTGTAAAACCAGCCCTAGTTTTGCGCAAGCAAAATCGGAACTTACGCAGAAATCACAATGCTGAAATGCTTTGAGAATCTGCTTAAGTCCTCATTTGCATACTCAAAGCTGCATTTCCATGAGAAATGCCCCCAGCGGCGGATGCGGTACTGCATCCTAAGATCTGACCGTGTAAGTGTCTTACACATGTCAGATTTTCTGCCTAACTTTGGAAAAAGCCTTTTGAGAATCGTTTCCAAAGTTAGGCACAGACTGTACAGCAGTTAAGTCTGCGTATCTCTTTTGGGAATCAGGCCCTATAACTTTTGCGCAAACCAATCAATGTACGCTTATTGCGATTATTATTACCAAAAATATGTAGAATACATATCAGCCTAAACTAAGGAAAAAGTGTGCTTTAAAAAAAAAAAAAAAAAAAAAGGGGGGGATATTTATTATAGCAAAAAGTATAAAATGTTGTGTTTTTTTCAAAATTGTCGCTTTATTTTTTGTTTATAGCCCAACAAATAAAAAACAACAGAGGTGATCAAAAAAACACCAAAAGAAAGCTCTATTTGACGACCGCGCAATTGTCAGTTAAAGTGACGCAGTGCTGTATCGCAAAAATGGCCCAGTCATTAAGCAGGCAAATTTTCCCGGGGCTGAAGTGCATATAGTGAAGCATTCACTATATGCTGTTTGAGGCTCTCCATAAAGAAATGAAGCAACTAGACCAGGGATATGCAATTAGCAGACCTCCAGATGTTGCAAAACTACAATTCCCATCATGCCTCTGCCTCTGGGTGTCATGCGTGTGGCTGTCAGAGTCTTGCTATGCCTCATGGGACTTGTAGTTCTGCAACAGCTGGAGGTCCGCTAATTGCATATCCCTGAACTAGACCATCCTTGGAACAGCTCACTCATTCTGGAATGATTTCAAAGGTGGGTAGGTTGGCTTACATCAATAACACTACGTGTAGTAAAAACTGGTGCAGGGGCTTTGGGCAACCAGTTTTTCTGTAGGACTTCTAGATCCTGTTGTTGAACTTTAGTAGTATCCTGTTGAACAGCAGCATATAACCACACTTTATATGATGTCCTCCATCTTGAATGCAACAGTAAGGCCTCGTACACACGATAGGTTAACCAGAGGACAACGGTCTTAAGGACCGCTGTCTTAGGTTAACCGATGAAGCTGACTGATGATCGGTCACGCCCAGTGGCGGTTGGTGCTCAAAATGTTTGGGGGGGCGCAATTGAAAAAAAAGAAAAAAATGGTAGCCTCACTGTGCCTATCAAACGCAGCCGATGTGCCATCAATTGTCACCACTGTGCCATGCCATTAAACGCAGCTGCTGTGCCATCAATTGTCACCACTGTGCCATCCCATCAAACGCAGTCACTGTGCCATCAATTGTCACCACTGTGCCATGCCAAACGCAGCCGCTGTGCCATCAATTGTCACCACTGTGCCATGCTATTAAACGCAGCCGCTTTGCCATTAATTGTCACCACTGTGCCATGCCATCAAACGCAGCCACTGTGTTAATTGTCACCACTGTGCCCATTGTTGCCACTGTGCTGTGCCCTTTAATTGTCACCTCTGTGCCCATTGTTGTCACTGTGCTGTGCCCTTTGTTGCCTCTGTGCCCATTGTTGTCACTGTGCTGTGCCCTTTGTCGCCCCTGTGCCCATTGTTGTCACTGTGCTGTGCCCTTTGTCGCCTCTGTGCCCATTGTTGTCACTGTGCTGTGCCCTTTGTCGCCTCTGTGCCTATTGTTGTCACTGTGCTGTCTGTGCCCTTTTATTGATGCCACTGTGCCTTTTGCCGCTCTCTGTCACCATTTGCCGCTCTCTATGCCCATTGTCGCCCCTTTCCCTGTAAAATGAACTTACCTAAAGCTTCCATGTCCTCCCTTGATGTCTTGTCCCGCTTGGTGACGCTTCAGCCAATCAGGTTCCCGATAACCAGAATCCGGGAACCAGATTGGCAGAAACGGCCGTCAGTCTTTTTCAAGGAACGCAGGGGGCCTCATTCCGAGAATAGACATCCGAGAGCCGGAGGGCTGTACTTGGAAAGCCTATGAGAGCCGCTGGCTTTGATAGGCAGTTCCGTTCAGCCAACCAGCTGCCGTTATTCAGGTAACCGGCGCCCTATGTCCGGTTATCTGAATAGACCAGGCAGCTGGCAACCAACAATAACATACATCCGTGCAATTATGCACGAATGTATGTTATTTGCGAGAGGGGGTGGCGCTGCAGCGCCCTCTATAGACGGCCGCCGGAACTCCGGTTAAAATGTAAAAATTACATTTTAGCCGAATAAAAGTTATTAAAGGGCCCTTTTTTTTTGTGATTGCGGGAGGGGGGCGGCGCCCGTACGTCCCTATGGACAGGCCGCCACTGGTCACACCTACACACCATAGGTTAAATAACCGATCGTGTCAGAACGCGGTGACGTAAAACACAACGACGTGCTGAAAAAAAATGAAGTTCAATGCTTCCAAGCATGCGTCGACTTGATTTTGAGCATACGCGGGTTTTTAACCAATGGTTTTGCATACTAACGATCGGTTTTGACCTATCGGTTAGCAATCCATCGGTTAAATTTTAAAGCAATTTTGCTTTTTTTTAACCGAAGGTTAAATAACCTATGGGGCGCACACACGATTGGTTTTGACCAATGAAAACGGTCCGTCAAACCGTTGTCCTCTGGTTAACCTATCGTGTGTACGAGGCCTAACAGTACTTTCAGAACTGCTTTAAATAAGTATCTGACTGTTTAAATATTTTAACAGTTTTTTTTTTTATGCTGGGACTTCTAAATAAATTAGATCTAATGCTGGCAACCTTGCTTCCACTACTTGTTGAAGTAAATGGTCTCAAATGGCTGTTTTTTGATAGGAAGTAAGAGTCTACAAAGCAGTTCATGGTTAGCTAGCCACAGACAGCATTTTTAGCATACAATGTATGCATTGTACAGCCTTGTAAAGACCAGCGTATTTGGAGCTAAACTCACAGTAACTATAATAAACAAACAAATACTGGTATGCTTGGTAGCTTAAAAATCATAGGAATAGTTTTTTTATTAATACTTGTTAGGAGAGCTCTACTTTAGTATCAATATTAAATGTATTGTATTATCCAATCTATAAATTACCTTTATGCTGTATTATAATTCTTCATTAAGACACCAAGCGTACCAGTATCATGTGTTTGTTAAATAAAGCACATAAGCAGAATTTTTACAGAATGGGTTGGTGTGTCTACAAAAGAGTAGCATCCATAATGCAGCAGCCTTTGAAGGATTAATTTAATGGGCAAGGTTATTCGTAGTTTTATAGATGTAGGCTGGCACTTAGGGATACTTATTAAAATCTTTTGAGTGGGACGTTCCATAGAATATGAGATGCATCACTTGAAGTGGACCAAAAGTAAACATGCAAAGTCCCATAGGTGGCTTCATGGCATAGCCATAAAAAGAATAAAAACTGGATCACAACACTTGATGTTCAGATGCATCCTAGGCATTTTTCTGTCTTCCAGATGCATCTTGGGGGAATAATTTAATTAGGCATACTTACTCGCCTTCTTAGGTTACCAGTAAACAAGAATCAAAAAACTTTGCATGCCCTAATCCCCTCGGTCCATTTTCCTATGCAGGCATAAATCAGCAGAAAGGATTAGAATTTTGCTAAAAATTATAGGCAAAGCAGCAGAAATGTACTGTGGCTACTTGTGCACCATGAATGAGTTATAATGATGTATCCCCTCAGGTTTTTGTATATTAAAATGCTGCTCAATGCTGTTGTTTTCCAGCTTCATAATTTGTGTATTTTGTTTTGGGAAACCCCAAAATTGTATCAATTATCTAAAAAGAAAGATAATAAAAAAACTGGACACCTTTTGTGAGCCCTTAAAAGACTAGTGTGTCATCCACAATTGTGTATGGAAAGGAGGGAATTTGTATTTTCCTTCTAGAATTCTTGCTTCATTTTTTTTTAATTTGTTGCATATTGGAGCATATTTGACACAGTATTCTTTACCTAAATATTTTCTTTATTACTGTCTTCCTTCTGACCTTGTCTCTGACTATTCTTAGTTGAGGTCTAGTGGGTGGTCGCGCCAACCTTAGGTACCGGGCTCTCTTCCGGGCAGCAAGGATCTGTTTAAAGTATACAATAAAATGTAAATAACTGTTCAACATTTCAGGCTATCAACATCAATCATTTATACTTTTTTTAAATTTACATCTAGCCCCTCCATTAATATCTTTTATATATTGAATGAATATAAATAATTGTTATAAAATCATCTCTAACCCCATTTTGACAATATAGTGGCAACATCTGTAGTTTGTATAACTGATATGACAAAAACAGATTACACAATGGCAGACCCTTTCCCTATTTTTTATACTTACTGTATGTATTACAGAGAAAACAGGTCTGTGTCCACTCCACTATGCAGAACAGACACAAACACAGCCCACTGTTCTCTATGAGGCAGTCAGATGGAAACGGATTGCTTGTCCATTTCCATCCAACTGTCATCCGATCCGCCGGATGTATCTCCATCCACCTGTTTTTAGTGGACCGGATCGGATTGCGGCAGGTGTCAGCAGACACATGTCCGCTGACATACGCCGCTGTATAGAGAAGAATGGGTGGTCATGAATAACGGACAGACTGACCCGATCGGTCTGCTGGTGTGAAAGGGCCCTATAATTCCCTTGCTACATGAGAATTATATTTTTTGATGCAGTTTATAGATGTCTACCACTCCTCTTTTGCATGACTTACTTAAAGGGGTTGCAAAGGTTTGTTTTTTATTTTCTAAATAGGTTTCTTTAAGCTAGTGCATTGTTGGTTCACTTATTTTTTTCTTTCGATTTCCCTTCTAAATGTTTTTTTTCTTTGTTTTCTTTGTCTGAATTTCTCACTTCCTGTTCCTCCTCAGTAAGCTGTTCTGGCTGACTAACCACCGCTCGGATGATGGTGGCAAGTTTACTGAGGAGAAACAGGAAGTGAGAAATTCAGACAAAGAAAAAAAACATTTAGAAGGGAAATGGAAGGAAAAGGTAAGTGAACCAACAATGCGCTTGCTTAAAAGGAACCTATTTAGAAAATAAAAAACAAACCTTTCCAACCCCTTTAAGTACTTATGACTTACATATGTGTGCCATATTTTACAATTATGTGGTTACAAAAGTATTAGTGCAGACTCTTCAGTTTAAGTCCTCAATAATAGGCAGGGAAACCCTTAATTATAAAGAAAGATTAGTACTACTGGAGACCCATAAAGAAAATGCATTGGAAAGGGTTTAATATAAAGTCCATACATAAATCACAAGAAAAAATAAAATAAAATCCCGGGCACATAAGCTGATCTACTTGTCAAGGTGTCATTTTGAATTTGCCTTTCACAGAGGTAAAATTTAGGGTTGTCCCGATACCACTTTTTTAGGACCGAGTACAAGTACCGATACTTTTTTTCAAGTAGTCACCGATACCGAATACCGATACTTTTTTTTTAAATGCAGCCACGTCCCTTAATTCAGCCATGTCTCTAAATTCAGCCATGTCTTTAAATTCAGCCATGTCTCTAAATTCAGCCATGTCCCTAAATTCAGCCATGTCCCTAAATTCAGCCATGTCCCTAAAGTCCCCATCAGCAGTGTCCACCGCAAAACATCCCCATCAGCACAGCAATGTCCCTGTCAGCGGTGTCCCCATCAGCACAGCAATGTCCCCATCAGCAGTGTCCCCATCACCGCTGATGGGGACACCTCTGATGGGGACATTGCTGTGCTGATGGGGACATCGATTATGGGGTCACCGCTGATGGGGACATTGCTATCCTGATGGGGACACCATTGATGTGGACACCCATGTCCCCATCAGCAGTGTGCCAAACAACGGTGTCCCCAGCAATGTCCCCATCAGAACAGAAATGTCCCCATCAGCAGTGTCTCCATCATCGCTGATGGGGACACCTCTGATGGGGACATTGCTGTGCTTATACCATTGATGGGGACACCTGTGTCCTCATCAGCGGTGTCCTCATCAGAACAGCAATGTCCCCATCAGAACAGCAATGTCCCCATCAGCAGTGTCCCCAGCTGCACAGCAATGTCCCCAGCAGCAAGTGTCCCCAGCAGCAAGTGTCCCCAGCAGCAAGTGTCTCCATCATCGCTGATGGGGACATTGCTGTGCTGATGGGGACACCCGTGTCCTCATCAGCGGTGTCCCCATCAGAACAGCAATGTCCCCATCAGCAGTGTCCCCAGCTGCACAGCAATGTCCCCATAAGCATGTGTCCCCAGCAGCAAGTGTCCCCAGCAGCAAGTGTCCCCAGCAGCAAGTGTCCCCAGCAGCAAGTGTCCCCAGCAGCAAGTGTCCCCAGCAGCAGTGTCTCCATCATCGCTGATGGGGACATTGCTGTGCTGATGGGGACACCATTGATGGGGACACCCGTGTCCTCATCAGCGGTGTCCCCATCAGAACAGCAATGTCCCCATCAGCAGTGTCCCCAGCTGCACAGCAATGTCCCCAGCAGCAAGTGTCCCCAGCAGCAAGTGTCCCCAGCAGCAGTGTCTCTTTCATCGCTGATGGGGACATTGCTGTGCTGATGGGGACATTGCTGTGCTGATGGGGACACCATTGATGGGGACACCCGTGTCCTCATCAGCGGTGTCCCCATCAGAACAGCAATGTCCCCATCAGCAGTGTCCCCAGCTGCACAGCAATGTCCCCATAAGCAAGTGTCCCCAGCAGCAAGTGTCCCGAGCAGCAAGTGTCCCCAACAGCAGTGTCTCCATCATCGCTGATGGGGACATTGCTGTGCTGATGGGGACACCATTGATGGGGACACCCGTGTCCTCATCAGCGGTGTCCCCATCAGAACAGCAATGTCCCCATCAGCAGTGTCCCCAGCTGCACAGCTTGTGTCCCCATCAACAGTGTCCCCAGCTGCACAGCTTGTGTCCCCATCAGCATGTGTCCCCATAAGCATGTGTCCCCATAAGCATGTGTCCCCATCAGCGCAGCACAGCAATGTCCCCATCAGCGTTGTGCAACATTCACTTGCCTCCGCTGTAGCCGGCTTCTGCTCCTCTTCTTTTTTTCTTAGATTCCAGAGTCCCGACTCCCGCCCGCTGCTACACACGTGGAAGATTTGTAATTTCAAACAGCGGGCGGGAAGAGGGGAGGTGCCGCGCCTGTGACGTCACTGGTTGTCGGGACATCGGCGGTCCCAGCAGCCAATCAAAACACAGCCGGATCGAACACACAAGCGGGTCGGGGTTTGGAGACCCCTGCGCTAGGGGAACACAACAGCTGTCATTTGCATTTGAATAGCTGGGTGTTCCCCCCGCCGCGCTGTCATGTATAGCCCCTCCCCCTTGCCCAGAAACTTTGATAGACAGTCGTATCAAAGTGCCCGGGCAAGGGGGAGGGGCTATACATGACGGCGCGACGGGGGGAACACCCAGCTATTCAAATGCAAATGACAGCTGTTGTGTTCCCCCCTTGCATAGTAACTAGATGTCGGCAGCGGCGAGGGGAGGGGGATTGAGCAGCTCTCCTCTCCACCATACGAGGACTGCTCTGCTCCGCTCTCCACCCGCACTCGAAAAAAAAAAAAAAAAAAGTATTCTATTTAGACATCGGGAGTATTTGCGCGAGTACAAGTACTAGCGCAAATACTCGGTATCGGTCCCGATACCGATACTAGTATCGGTATCGGGACAACCCTAGTAAAATTATTTACTTTTGTTATCATCACCTAATGGTAGATTCTCATTAGTTGTTGTCATACCTTTTCAAAGTTTGATGTATCATGACTACTCTGAGAAGATGGAGTTGTTAAGTGTGGTAACTGCAAATACTGTTCCCCAGCAATATACTTTACATCTTCACTTAATGCT
Organism: Rana temporaria; assembly: GCF_905171775.1. NCBI lineage: Eukaryota > Metazoa > Chordata > Amphibia > Anura > Ranidae > Rana > Rana temporaria. Next base: position 170,764,750 of record NC_053493.1, read on the forward strand.
TCCACAAAAAAGTCAGGTCTTTCTTTCTTTCTCCATGCTACAAAGACTGCTATGAGTAAAATCTGGAAAAAAAAATCAGTATTTAGGAATTTAAGAAAAATATTTGCATTCACACATTAACTGTTTAGCCCTGCAATCCTAGTCACTGCAAAATAAGGCTGAGTGGGTCTTTTGCCAGTCCATGAATTCCAGGGTATTCCCTGGTCACTTGGGTAATATAACATTTTAAGCGTGTTCTGATCCTGAGCATCTCTCCACTTATAGAATCTCCCAAAGTAGCTTATCAGGTTACCTTGGAAGCCCAAATGTCACTTTAAGATGTACTTTTTTGATGCAAATACTCTTTAAGCAAACAAACAATCTAATATGTATTTTCTTATGGGTCACATAATTGCATATATTTCTGCACATTTGGGGCCCAGATTCAGCCAAAAGCCTCGTCTGCTGACATCGCGGGCGCGCTGGACAGGTAAGTGTCCATTTTTTAAAAGTCAGCAGCTGCAGTATTTGTATTTGCTGGCTTTAAAAAAAAAAAATCGGGTGGACCTCCGCTTTAAAGTAGCAACAATTGTGAAAATTTCTGATTTTACTAAAATTCTATACTTTACAGTATACTAAGCATATGGAACATACATCTCACAAGCTTGTAGTACTAAAGTGTATTTCCACTTTTGGAGCCAACAAGAAATAACACCTACTTTAGATTTGTTACATGTTACATAGCATAACTTAAAAATTGCAGCTTACCTTTTTACTCACAGTTTTGCATAATAATTATACATAGATTTATATTCACAATAATTTACTTTGTCTGCACATCTCATTATCAGTTGCAAACTAGATGTGCACAATGTCCAACAAAGGGCTAAAGATCTCAAGTCTTGGGTGGTACAAACCACAGTACATTGTATGATTATGCACTTTGTGAAAAAGCTGTCCCTCAGTTTGTCCCTTTTTTTGCACATTGGAAACCGTTCTAAATAAAAATAAAAGTGGCCTATAGAATCATATGTATAAACCTGTACCTGGAAAGTGACCATAAAAATAAGAAATGAGGTCACATCTCTCAAATGTGGACACACACAGTAATAAAATCATTGGAGGTTGTTCTTGCTTCGGCAGGAAATATACTAAAATTGTAACAATACAGAGAAGATTTGCATGGCCCCTGCGCAAGGATGACACGCAATTTCGTGAATCGGTCCATATTAAAAAAAAAAGAATCATAGGAGGTTTTCATCTTTCCTCATGCTATCCAAATTACACATGCTTCATCTGTTATTAGATTTAGGTACAATATAATACATATCAACAGGGATAACTTCTCTATGTGGCAATGATGGAGAAATGGGAAAATTAAGGTCCTAATTCAATACAGAAAAGTGTTGGTGTCCTTGTGAGATACTGTACTTCTCACCTACTCAGAGTTAGGTTACCCTTAGGCCTTGTACAGACGAGCAAACATGAAAATGGTCCGTGGACCGTTTTCATCGGACATGTCCGCTCAGAGATTTTGGTCTGATGGTTGTACACACCATCAAACCAAAATCCCTGCGGACAGACAGCGCGGTGACGTGGCGGTGACGCTGACGCCGCCACGTCCGCAAATCCGGAAGTTCAATGCTTCCACGCATGCGTCGAATCACTTTGACGCCATGCGCGGGTTCTCTGGCCAGCGGACATGTCCGATGAGTCGTACTGACCATCGGACATGCTAAGAAACTTTTGTCAGCTGGAAACCTGTCTGCTAGGCCGGAAAATTGTCCGGTCGGCCCTACACACGACCGAACATGTCCGCGGAAACTGGTCCGCGGACCAGTTTCAGCAGACATGTTCGGTCGTGTGTACGAGGCCTTAGAGACATGTTTTCACCATATATAATAAAGTTAGAAATATTCCAATTCATTTTCTATATTTCTGTAAACAATATAAAAAGGCATCTTAAACATCTTACCAAAAAGGGTTGCAAAATAAAAATGCAGTAGATCATGGAAAGAAAAACTGCATGCAGCCAGAGAATACACTTAGAAATGCTGAATCTGAAAGAAAAAAAAAATGATTTATAATTTATAGAGTTTCAAATTTTGTTGATCATTTTATACATACTTTCTGAAGCAGAATGTGCCTTATTTGTAAATAGTTAGAAATGTGAAACAGAACAGCGAATACAAAATAAAAATATACAATGTCAAAGCTGGTGATATAGAAAAGCTGGGCATTCTAGAATTTTTGAAAATAAATAGGAAAATTTGAACAAAATTCTCAGAACATTCTATAGTCGCTCAAAAGATTGTGTGTGTCCTTAATATTTGATTTTGGAAAGAATGGACTTTACCAAACGAAAACAACATATACTGTTAGAAATTTGTAGATTCTTAAAAAAATTATCATTCTGCTCCTTTGAATTTTCTGGTCACTTCAAAAATGAAAATGAACATTGATTTGACCCTACTAATGATTAGAAATTCTAGTACTGTATACCCAATTTTTACCCAATGACCAGGCTGGAAAGATAACAAAGGAAGGTCTGAAGAGCGAGAGAGAGAGAGAGAGAGAGAGAGAGACTTGTAAAGCGCAACACATGCGAACTGAATCGCCTCTGGGCGCTGTATCCATTTCATGGGTAAGGAACCCCTTGACCTCAGAAGAGATGGGTTTTAATCTTTCTCCTGAAGGCCAAGTGGTCTGACTCCAGTCGGATGGTGGTTGGTAGTGCATTCCACAGGCAAGGTCCCTGGACTGCAAATCTTCGATCTCCTTTGGACTTGTATCTGGCCTTGGGTATCTGGAGGAGGTTTTGATTGGTGGATCGCAGAATGCGATTGGGGTTATGGGCTTTTATTTTTTCGCATAGATATTGGGGGGCGTTTTGCCTTGAATACACTTATGTATTAGGCAGAGTGCCTTGAAAGTGATTCTGTCTTTTACTGGCAACCAATGAAGGGATCTCAGTGAAGGTGAGATTGATTCCCAGTCACTAGTCGAGCGTATTTTGAACGACTTGCAGACGAGTGATTTGGTATTTGGGGAGTCCTAGATAGAGGGCATTTGCGTAGTCGAGTCTGGAATTGATGATTGTTCCCACCACGACTGCAATGTCCTCTTTCGGGATAAAGGGCGTGAGTCTGCGTTACAGGTTTAAAAGGTGTCACATGCTGTTGGCTTTGGGTAATAAAGCTGCCATAGATGGATTGAAATTTGGCCAGTTCAGCAGGTACCAGTCAATTTTCAATCCATCTATGGCCATCTTCTCTTGAACGGGAGAAAATCAGCTGTAACACTGATCAATGTATTCTGACTGCAGAGGAGTTACCACTGTCAGAAAGCAATAGCACATTGGGGAGGATTCCTTCATCATCCTTGATTGTGTGAGTTGGGGAATCCATTCAGTATTTTGATCAGCAAGCTGGCTGATCAAAAAAACAAACAAAAAAAAAACGATCCATCTATGACTAGCTTAATTAACTACATAGTGTGGCACAGGAATTTTAATCAGACAATAGACAGTTTACAGATAGAATTAGGTAAAATAGTGCATATATGTATTTAAGTGTATTTAAGTGTGTATTTGCTTTTTTGGCAAGAGTTTGGCTTTAATACTGAAAGCTGTAACAAATGTACTATATTTATTTATTATTTTCAGGAATTAGTATCCACTGTGATTTTAAAAAAAATGACAAAATCCCTAGGACAACAAAACTTGCTGTTTGCTGTTTTTTTTTTTTATAAATTTCTTTTATTATTTTTTCAACAGTACAATAAAAAACAGTATACAAAACCCATACAGACAAACATACAGCATTTATGGTCTTGCTGTTTGCTGTTAAATGTAGTATTTGCAATACGGTTTAGCAAGGTTTACCTGATTCCAATCACCACTGTTACTATTCCAAATCCTGCGCTAAACACAGCACAAAGTGACCAGGCCACATAGACACACCATGGGGGCAGAACCTTGTTCTCATGTAGAAAGGAAATGTCAAACAGTCCAAGATCTACAAAACAACAGATACAAAGAAAAACACACTAGTACAAAATGCACGTAAAAGAAAATGACTTATTGTTGGACCCTAAGAGAATTAAACAGAAAAACATCACGTTTTGTTTATATCCATATAAAACAAAAAAACTCAGATGCCCATATGTATTGTATATATATTATTTTGATGGCATTTCTGATTTTTATTTTGAGACATTCCTAGCTAATTGATCCTGTGTTTATTACTTCTGAATTTAACTGACTACATATTTCATTTTTTTTGTGATAGATCTTTAGCATTATATCCTATTCCAAGGTGTATTCTGCACCTCCAGGAATCCAGTAATCAAGTTATGCTGTGTCAGCATATTTAGTAACATAGGCTTGACCCCCACATTCTGCTACAGAAGAATTCAAGGGGAAGATCTGATTGTGTGGACCTTACTGTCTGCTAGTTCAGTCATGATTACTTACATTCTGAGATGGTGGAGATTTTATATATTTAATGAAAAATAGATTACCCAAGTTCTAGTAAGTTCCTCAGCAGCAATATATATGTAGGGTTATATTTATTATTGATAAAGCACAAATTATTGACATAAAGGTGATTCTACTTTGCATCATAATTCATACATATATAATTGTTAGTGACTTGATGATAAATAAATAATTTATTTTATCGTTACACAGTTCATTCTTTTTTTATTGATAGTTTCATTGTGTTAAAAATCTCTACACAGAGTAAACTCAGGAAATTAATTAAGACAGCATGGCTTTAAGTCACCAAATGTATGTTATGCTAATTAGCACTCCAGAAAGCTGGAGACAATGTATATCAATTAATCAAATATTCAATATTGCTGTCTTGATTAATGTTCAAAATTCCTGAAATTGTTTTAAATTTTACCTGATGATTGTTGCAAACAAGTGCCATTTGAGCAATCCTTGATGTTTTTCAGCCCAGGTGTAGGACAATGACTAATATTACAACTGCAATCATCATTTCCAGTAGAGTTCTGAGTAGGTGAGGGGCAGCTACTTTTGTGTTTTCTTCTGCCATCTGTAGAGTGAATACTTGAAGTGGACAAATCTCTCTAAAAGAAACAAAAAAGGATAACAGAATATTTTTTTGCAGTGGTGCTCAACATACAGCCACATTCATTTCCCTGTTGCCAAACCACTTTACAAGAAAGAAAACAAAGACTTTCACTACCATGTAACCATTACCACCTCTGCATCCCTTGCAAATATGTTGTAGACATAATAATCACCTGTTTTCTGTTCCCTATATCCACAATCCCAACGGGGACACATAGGATGGGGTGCATATGCTGTTCTGCTGTCTTCTGATTGGCTACATAAGGCTGTCAGTAAGTAGGCAAAAAACTGAATACCCACAACATCCTATAATGCACACCCTGTTGAAGCTGTAGTAAGAGGAGCAGGACATGGTTAGTTATTTAAGCACATTGTCTAACAGTTTGTGTGACTGGTGCCTGTCAAGCTGGTTGTTGCAGCCTTAAAAAAGCAGTGAAATACCTTGGTAAGACAGACACGGCTGCTTATCAGACAGCACCTGAAGAAAATATGACTGGCAGCAGCATAATCTTCACCACCATCTGGAAATGCCACAACAAGGCATTTTCAAAGGACATCCCCAAAGTAACACGTTTTACATTCCCCCTTGGACAGTAAGGGAAGATCTGCTACTTTCCCCTGAATGTATGGATCCAAGAAGGTGGCTTCCCAATAAATATCTTTTTTTCTTTGACGACATGTATGCAAGGGTCCTTACATAGGCACTGCAGCATGAAGGACATCTTGTGCCATAAATGGCCTGCTGTGGCCAAGAACCTTTGCAGTCTTTGCCAATCATAGCCACCGTTTAATGATATAGCACAGACCGGTAACACCACTGTAATAATGCTCATGAAGGATCCACATGTTGTTTTGTCTTACCTCCTATTACATATATACCAATCATAAACCACGTTTGATGAGTATACTCTTCTCATTTATTGGTTAGGTACAGCAGTAATATAGTCAATACATTTTATTGTGGCTGTGGGGTGGCTATTATTAATAGCAGAATTTTAAAGTATGTTTTAATATTCTAACATTTTGTAGAAGATTATTAATATTTGAATTATCATGACTCTCGCGTGCCAGTACCTGATATTTCTTCTTCCAGGTATCATATGCCCAGTACTGGAAATGATGCCATGCCAAACTAGATTGAAGAATAGTGTCTGCTTCTTGTATATAATGTTGCTGACCTATAGTTTGCAAAGACAGAGTAATTAATGTGTATATATCTATATATTTATTGCAATCGTCAATTTCTGTTGAATCTTGTGCAATGGATACACCAAACATTTTAGTTATTTAATCCATTGCGGCCTATGATTTATAAGTTGCAACAAGCACACCAATACTTCTTATCCATGCATTTATAAATTAATTTATAATTTATTTAATTTATAAATTATGGAATAAGGCTCTAGTCTTTTGGTCTTGGAGACACTAGTGATGTCAAGAAACTCTTTAGGATTTTTTCATTGTACTTTCCTTTAAAGCTGAGATCTCTGAAAATTGTTTCATTGTCATGAGAATAATGGATACTACATGACTGCCCATCTATTTTTCAGCCAAATATGCATCTATTACATCATGGTTGTGGAATTATGTTTTTTTTTCTGACAGCTGTGCTCAAGATCATGGTTGTGGGCTCAGCAGTAGAGCATTTAGTAAACTCTTCTTCACTGATTTCCTCAACAATCAATGAACTTGGAAGCGTTCATGCCTTTCCACAGTATTTAAAGTAAAAAAGTGGCACGCACTTATACTGTGTAAGCACACATAACATATACAGTATGTAGATGCAAATAGAAGGAACAGACATTTAGTTTTCCAAGAAAGTGAAGTTATAAGTCTAGATGTAGCAATGGCCAATTAATTCTCCAGAACTGCGCTGGTTATATTGATTAGAAAATGTGTCATTTATATTGTGTTTTGTTTGGTAAATAATATAGAAAAGCTGATCATTAGAAATGAGCCAACAGGTCAAAACAAACCTAGATTCAGACAGATCTGTCCAAATGCCCGAACTTTAGCCCGTTCGGTTCCTGTTCAGTGGGAACGGTACATCATATATAGAAGAAATATTTCTGTGGTTTCAAAATATGACAGCTTTTCGCTGTCACTGGTTACTAAGGAAGCTGCCAACCTGCAGACCCCCACAACCACCAGGCAAGGGTTGTGGGTAAGAGGCCATTGTTGTCATCAAAATGGATACAAGGTGCTTTTCCCCTAGCAAGGTACCTTTCCATGTTGAGGGCATGTGGCCTGGTATGGTTCAGAAGTGGGCCACACACCTGCCCCCTCTTCCTGGTCAACCAGGCTGCATGCTCAAATTAAGAGTTTGGTATGGATTTTATGTATGTTTTATGTGGAGTCCCCCTTTAATACCATATTCAGAGGTATTCTTGCTGTAGGTTGTGCTACAGCAAAAACTACATTTATAAAGAAGAACATTTTACTGTTTAAATTGCTGGCAAATTACAGTGCCTTGAAAAAGTATTCACACCCCTTGAAATTTTCCACATTTTGTCATGTTGCAACCAAAAATGTAAATTTATTTTATCGGGATTTTATTTGATAGGCCAACAAAAAGTGGACCCATAATTGTGAAGTGGAAGGAAAATGATCAATGGTTTTCAAAATCTTTTACAAATAAATATCTGAAAAGTATGGTGTGCATTTGTATTTAGCCTATTTAAACTGATACCCCTAACTAAAATCTAATGAAACCTATTGCCTTCGGAGGTCACCTAATTAGTTAATAGAGTCCATCTGTGTGTAATTTAATCTCAGTATAAATACAGCTATTCTGTGAAGTCCTCAGAGGTTTGTTAGAGAACTGTAGTGAATAAACAGCATCATGAATGCCAAGGAACACACCATACAGGTCAGGGATAAAGTTGTGGATAAGTTTAAAGCAGGGTTAGGCTATAAAAAAATCCCAAGCTTTGAACATCTCACGGAGCACTGTTCAATCCATCATCCGAAAAATGGAAAGAGTATGGCACAACTGCAAGCCTACCAAGATACGGCTGTCCACCTAAACTGACATGTCGGACAAGGAGAGCATTAATCAGAGAACCAGCCAAGAGGCACATGGTAGCTCTGGAGGCGCTGCAGAGATCCACAGCTCCTGTGGAAGTATATGTCCACAGGACAACTATTAGTTGTGCACTCCACAAGTCTTCTGACCTTTATGGAAGAGTGGCAAGAAGAAAGCCTTTGTTGAAGGAAAGCCATAAGAAGTCCCCTTTGCAGTTTGCGAGAAGCCATGTGGGGACCCAGCAAGCATGTGGAAGAAGGTGCTCTGGTCAGATGAGGCCAACATTTTACTATTTGGCCTAAAAGCAAAACTTTATGGGGGTCATTTACCGTGCGCTAATTAGCGATAGTTAGCGCTCAAATTACTGCGATTTCGGTAATTATCGCCCAAACGAAATTCATGATAGCACTGGGGCATAAATACTCCCAAAACCGAATTTACTATAGCTCTCAGACAACAGATAGTGCCCAATCCTTTATTGTTTAAAGATAATCTGCTTTTACACTGTGTTAAAAAGTGTTATATATACTGAAATATCTTTAAAAGTCTGAGAAGAGATAAATTCCTTGTATCTTTACACCTAGGTGCCAACACAATTGAGCATGCTCAGACATGAAAACTACTGTCATTTTAACTCCCATGCCTTTTTTACCAAAAGTTATAGTAAATACCAAAATGAGTGCTGAGTTAAAAAGTGTTTTTTGAGAGTGAAAATTAGAGTTATGTAGCCCAATGAAAGTTTCAGCCATTCATTCTAATGGTACAATTGTAACTTCCCCAAATGTTGAGATGAAATATATTTTCTCTTAAATAAATTGTCCTTGCAACAATGTTGCTTCTTCTTCATCATCTATTTTGTTTTTAAAGCGGAACTTCAGTAATTTTTTCATCTTTCCATCTATTAAATCTTCTGCCCTTGTTGTTTTAACTTTGGATAAAAAAACATATTTTTTCTGCCAGTAAATATCTTATACAGCCCACTTCCTGTTTCTTGTCTGGAAAAAAAGCCTAGGCTTATAACATCATGCACATCTCTCTCTCCAACTACCCTGAGAGTTTACCAGGAAGGGAGAGGGGATGAGTCATAAGAGGGCCAATCAGAGCTGCAGAGCTGGAGGTGTGCCTCTGTATCTGTGCATCTGTGTATCTGTGCAAATCCAGGAAGTGAACGGGCAGCAGCTTCAGCTGCCCACAGTTAAAATTATTGCAGCCAGACTCAGTGGAGGGAGATTTCTGCAACATATTTTGCACATACAGAATCACAGTATATATAAAATAATATGTAAAAAGGTTGGAAGAAAGCTTCAGAATGTCAAAGATGTTTTTATTACAAATTATGTGAGCAGACTACAGATCCTCTTTAAGAATGCTAGAATGTGTAATGTTTTCATGTTTTGGTAAAATATATTTTTCTTTGTCTCTCTCACTTGTTGCTGTCTATCTCACAAAGATTTTTGCCCAAACTCACACAGATGTCTTTACAAACCACAAACAAAATCATTGCTGATGCAAATTTAGTGTGTTTTTATTATTTCCAAATGATCAATATTTGAGGCAAAAAAATGTGATATGTGTACCAAAATCAGAAATTAAAATGTCATTCCCAAAAATCAGAGGGTGGCATCACTTTTCTACACTCACATACCAAGAACCACCAAATATCACAGAATAAATCAAGAAGAATAACTCCTGACAAATGTAATTCCACCAACTATATGTCCAAAGAAATGCAGTATTTATGTGTAGGATGGTTTCACATGTGGCAGCACAGTGGTTAACAGGTTAGCACTTCTGCCTAGCAGCACTGAGGTTCTTGGTTCTAATCCCAAACATGCCACTTCATGTAGAGAAGTTGTCGGTTCTCCCTATGTTGTTAAACATAACTCCCGACTCCTTGCATAAATTATGTCTAAATGTAGTATTTATGTCTAGGAGGGTTCCACCACCATTGCGAATCGTGTCATATGTTTTCCATGGGTAAGAACTATAATCAGCCTTTAATATTTCCCCACCAGCACAAATTGCAGCCTCTTACCAAGCCAAAACCCACACAATGACAGCTGTTTATCTCTCAGCATGCTGGCAGCAAGCAGCCATAACTAGCCTTCAAAACAGATGGCATATGTAAGAAAACGGTTGTTCAGTGTCTCTCTGGCCTTCCACAGGACACATCTGCATTGATTAACTTCTTGTACCCCTGGGACTTAGGACAGATTGACACCACAGAGATGCAGCCGGCAAACATGTGGCAGCACAGTGGCTCACAGGTTAGCACTTCTGCCTAGCAGCACTAAGGTTTCTTGGTTCGAATCCCAAGCTGGTGCGAGGGCTAGCACAAGTGGTGTCCCGCAGCCACCAAGAGTTCAAACACAGTCCCTTGGAGCCCATAGTGTCCTTCCCGCCGCATATGTCAATCCTAATTGGGAGCCCACCACTTCTGCAGCGCCCGTACTTCTCCCATTTACTGGCCAACCCAGAATTCAGGTGGAAACATCACTTGATTTTTATTCACTGTTTTTCACAGAAAATCTCTATAGATCTATTGTGGACCAAAGCAATTTGTATGCTGGTCAATTCATCGCCACTAATCCCCAGTTGACTCTTGCCAGAGAATGGAAACCTGTTATGGTTTCCATATTTAAGACCTTTCTGGGCCTATCCCTCCTCATGGTCATTACTAAAAAAAAGTGAGTTGCGGTCATATTGGTCCACTGACCAAATTCACCATATTCCCATGTTCTCTGCTTCCATGGCCAGGATGCGATACGAGCAGATCTTGTGGTTCATGCATTTCAATGACAATGAACTCTGTCGTCCTCAGGGTGACCCTGGATACGATCGGCTCCACAAAATTTGGCTCCTCGTAAACCACTTCAACAAATAGTTTGCAGCCTTGTTTATTCCTGATCAAGTTGTCTGCATTGATGAGTCCCTGATTTTCTGGCTGCTTATCTTTCAAACAGTTATTCCTCAGCAAGCGTGCCAGATATAGGGTCAAGTTGTATATGCACTGTGACAGGGCAACAAGCTATACATATAGCTTTATGATTTACAAGGGAAAAGACAGGTGGAGCCCCCCCAACTGCCCAGACCACATAGGGAGCGCTGGCAAGATTGTTTGGGCCTTGGTGTCACCCTTTTTCGGAAAGGGGTACCACTTGTACCTGGACAAATACTACACAAGTGTGCCACTTTTTAGTCACCTTTTTGATCGTGGAATTGCCGCATGTGGCACTGTGCAAACAAATTGCCGGTGCTTTCCCCAACGGACTTGTAGATTCCCAACCTAGATGGGGGAGAGAGCCTGCTTGAAATGTAATAATTTGCACACAGTGAAGTGGAGGGACACACAAAATGTTTTCGTTCTGTCCTCCTTTTCATGCAGATACGGCAGTTGAAATTCCAACGATGACTAGTGTTGTTGTGAATCCCCTCAAATACAACCTTAAAGGGGTTGTAAAGGTTTGTTTTTTATTTTCTAAATAGGTTCCTCTAAGCTAGTTCATTGTTGGTTCACTTACACTTACATTTTCCTTTGATTTCTCTTATAAATGTTTTTTTTTCTTTTTCTGAATTTCTCACTTCCTGTTTCTCCTCGGTAAGCTTGCCCCCATCATCCAAGCCGTTTCCGGCTGGGGGTTAGTCAGCGTACTCTCCCCCTCCCTTGTTCACAGCGTCTCCCCTCAGGGATGTAGTCCCAAGGGAGGGGGCGAGCACGCTGACTAACCCCCAGCCAGAATAGCTCGGATGATGGGGGCAAGCTTACTGAGGAGGAACAGGAAGTGAGAAATTCAGACAAAGAAAAAAAAAACATTTAGAAGGGAAAACGAAGGAAAAGGTAATAGAACCAACACTGCACTAGCTTAAAGGAACCCATTTAGAAAATAAAAAATTAACCTTTACAGCCCCTTTAACATCGGAGGGGTGTATTTCAACATCCAGATGATGGCGCCATACGTAATTGCACGTAAGGCAAGACGCTGGTATAAAAAAGTGTCTGTATATTTATTATTGGCTCTGCTGAACGCTTATGTGCTATACAAAGCGCCATGAAGAACTGGTTCCTTCCTAAAATTCCAGGAAGAGATCATCACAGTCCTTCTGTTTCCAGACGGTGCTGTGGCCCAACTTTATGATGCAAATGCAGTGAGCCAGCTGCATTAGAGTCACTTTCCAGAAGTCCTTTGTTGTACTTCAGGTCAAAGATCACCCCAAAAAAGATGTTGTGTCTGCAGAAAACGCGGATATAGGCTGGACACCTGCTTTTATTGTCCCTCCTGTCCTGACCAACCTGGTCTCTGCATCCGTGATTGTTTTTGTGGCTACCACACACTAGTGGAGTATTAGCGTAGGGTACAGCACTGCACAGTCTTGGGGTACACTAGCACAGGGTCTCGAAAGATGAGATGGCCATCACATTTTGAGAGACCCTAATCTTCAACATTTAAGCCTCGTACACACGATCGGTCCATCCGATGAGAATGGACCGATGGACCGTTTTCATCGGTTAACCGATGAAGCTGACTGATGGTCCGTCGCGCCTACACACCATCGGTTAAAAAACCGATTGTGTCAGAACGCGGTGACGTAAAACACAACGACGTGCTGAAAAAAATGAAGTTCAATGCTTCCAAGCATGCGTCGACTTGATTCTGAGCATGCATGGATTTTTAACCGATGGTTGTGCCTACTAACGATCGTTTTTTTCCCATCGGTTAGGAATCCATTGGTTAAATTTTAAGAAAGTTGGCTTTTTTTTAACCTATGGATAAATAACCCATGGGGCCCACACGATCGATTTTGACCGATGAAAACGGTCCATCAGACCATTCTCATTGGTTTAACCGATCGTGTGTACGAGGCCTAACAGTTAAAATAAAAGTGCAGAAAAAAAAATATTAATATTGTTGTTTTATTTTTCCTATCTCTTCTCATCTATTGTTCTCTATCTATTGTTACTGTATTTTATGCGTAACTGTAATGTTTTATTGTATTTGCTTTGCAGGTATGGTATGTCTTACTGTTATACTGTAATGTTACTTTGTTTTATTGTAAATCATGATTTGCTTTGCAGGTACGCCATTCAGCTGCAGCACAGGATTTATTCTGACAGCAACAGGGTTTGCTCTCATGATACGTAAAGCCGTGACTCCAGCGCTGTAGCAGGTGATTTTACCACCACAGTTAAAAAAATTGCATATATGCCGAAGCAGGGGTGGAGGGGTGATTTTCCCCCATGCTTCGGCATATATTTTTTACAGTTTTATGCCACATATTGTTGTTGTTTTATTGAGTTAATGTTTAATTGTTACCATTGTTTGCTTTTCAGGTATGCCATTCAGCTACAGCACGGATTTATTTATTTTGAAAGCAACAGGGTTTGCTCTCACGTACTGGTATGTTTCTGGACTTTGAGTGGTTATACCAAAACAATGCCTGCAGGTCTAGGTATCATCTTGGTACCGTTATTTTTCAGCCAGCGGTCGGCTTTTATGTAAAAGCAATCCGAGCGCCCCCCCCACATCTTACAGGGTTTTCTCTGGCTCTCCTGTCCCACAAGGGAACCTGAGAATGCAGCCTGTGGTTCTGCCAGCTGACCATAAAGCTGAACAGCTCAAATCATCTCTATGGCCTAAGAAACCAGAAGCTACGAGCATTTTATGACTTTGGTTTCACTGTATATAAACAGCGCCATTGGGAAATTTGGAAAGTACCTTATCACACCGCTCTTGGTGTGTCAGATGCTTTGGAGGGCAGAGGAGCGATCTAGAGCCTGTCTCTACCTATTGCTATCATAAGGAATATATTTACATTCCCTGTGATAACAATAAACATGATAAAAAATAAAAATAAATGAAAGGAACAATGTTAAAAAAAGGGGGGGGGAAGCACCCCTGTCCCCACGTGCTTGCACCCAGCAGTGAACTTAAGCGTCGGTCTCGTGATGTATGTAAACAGCAATTGCATCAGATAGGGGGCAGTAATTTTAGCAGTAGATTTCCTCTGTTAATCTAAAGTGGTAACCAATAAAGATTTTTAAAAATGTATGAAGTTTGTCGCTGCTGCATGGTTGTGCGCAATTTTAAAGCATTTTAGCACAGCATTAAAAGGATTTTATTGTTCTCACCTTGATGGCAGTTTATATTAGAAGCCTTAATTTTAGAATGATCTTCTCTGGGATATTTATTCACCTTCTACAGAAGGAAGAAGATACATTTGTGAATTTTCTACAGCAACATATGTGATATTGTGGATTTAAAAATATGAATGTTAAGATTTACTGGAATTTTATCTTACCTTACTATACCTAAACAGAAGTGATAATAACAATGCAATTGGATACACAACCATTGTAGATTGAAATCCAGATATCAGAGAAGTGGTTGAAATTTCAATAGGGCCATTTTCAGCAGCATACTTAAAAGTAAATGAAAAAAATAAATAAAAAAGGTTAGGACATGTATAGAGTTTTATAAAATAACAAGGTATAGTAAAATGTTATTATTTTGTCTTCTAGCTGTAAACATCACATTTGCATGTGCATTTTAAATACGTAAGATTACTTCTTAACCACTTAACCCCCGGACCATATTGCTGGTCAAAGACCAGAGCACTTTTTGCGATTCGGCACTGTGTCGATTTAACTGACAATTGCGCGGTCGTGCGACGTGGCTCCCAAACAAAATTGTCGTCCTTTTTTCCCAAATAGAGCTTTCTTTTGGTGGTATTTGATCACCTCTGCGTTTTTTAATTTTTGCGCTATAAACAAAAATAGAGCATAAATTTTGAAAAAAATTAATATTTTTTACTTTTTGCTATAATAAATATCCCCAAAAATATATAAAAATCGTTTATTTTCCTCAGTTTAGGCTGATACGCATTCTTCTACATATTTTTCGTAAAAAAAAAATCGCAATAAACGTTTATTGATTGGTTTGCGCAAAAGTCATAGCGTTTACAAAATAGGGGATAGTTTTATGGTGTTTTTATTAATATTTTTTTTTAAATCGTAATGACGGCGATCAGCGATTTTTTTTTCGGTACTGCGACATTATGGCGGACACTTCAGACACTTTTGACACATTTTTGGGACCTTTGGCATTTTTATAGCGATCAGTGCTATAAAAATGCATTGGATTACTATAAAAATGCCACTGGCAGGGAAGGGGTTAACACTAGGGGGCAGGGAAGGGGTTAAGTATGTTCCCTGGGTGTGTTCTAACTGTAGGGGGGTGGACTCACTAGGGGAAATGACTGATCGCTGTTCATACATTGTTATGAACAGACGGTCAGGCATTTCTCCACCTGACAGGACCGGGAGCTGTGTGTTTACACACACAGCTCCCGGCCCTTGCTCTGTAACGAGCGATCGCGGGTGCCTGGTGGTGATCGCACCCACCTGGCACGCGCGTCGGGATCCGGCACGCGCTCCTAGTGGCCGCTTCGCGAGGTGACGTTATACTACGTGCTCTCACGCAGGGGAGCCGACCTGCCGCTGTAGAACTGCGGCGGCTGGTCGGCAAGTAGTTAAGGTTTTCTCTTTTATTAAACATATGTAACATGAAATCATTTTACCTCTCTTATAAGATATTAAATATATGGTGTATAAATACTAAATACATAAGTTTAACTTACATTGTAGTATAAACATTGGAGGTATGTGTGATGATAATGGAACACAATATTGTAAAATGAAGCTGATAATATATAAAAGTCTTGAGAGAGAAAAAAAGAAAACCCTATAAAATAACTATTGTAAAGTGTGCAAAGTGATTGATTATTGTTAGCTTGCAGACTCGTAAATGGTTTTGGATTGAAAGACATAATATATGAAAATGGTCCCAGATTCACAGAATGTGGGCGCACATTACGCCGCCGTAGATTAACCAATGTACGCGACGCCAACGCAGCGCAGAGAGGCAAGCAATGCATTCAGCAAGCCAGTGCTCCCAACGCTGTGCCAGCGTGGCGTGGGATTCGAAGGCGTACGCCGCCGTATGTGGAAGTGGGCGTGACCCATGCAAATGAGGCGTGACCCCATGCAAATGATGGGCCGAGCGCCAGACAGAAAAGTATCACGAACTGCGCATGCGCCGTGACGTGGACGCATCCCCCTGCGCCTGCTCACAACCACGTCAGAACAACTGCCTAAACTACGCCGGATCACTGCGTACGGCGTGAACGTAACCTACGCCCAGCCAGACACACGTCCAACGTAAAATACGCCGGCTTGTGTTCCCTAGTGCAGACCTTTGCATGTCTGCTGCTGGGTTGCACCTCCTTTATGGGGAATAACTTTACGCTGGACGTCGGACGCACGCAGGTTCGTGAATCGCCGTATTTCCCTCATTTGCATGTTTAAATGGCTAATCAATGGGAGCGGCACCATGCACCCAGCCAAAATGTGCGCCCACCCTACGCCGGCGTAAACAAGCTACGTCGGCGGGGTGTAGCCTGGTTTTAGGCGCATATCTGTTTGTGGGTCTGGCGCACAGATACGACGGCGCACATTTGCACTTACATCGGCGTAACTTGTTATACGTCGGCGTAAGTGCTTTGTGAATCTGGGCCAATATGTTTAGTTTATGTTACCTTAAAGATGGGGAATTTCATATTATACAGCTTAATTTTACTATAGAGTGTTCTATTATAAATGTCAGTATGTATAGTAATGTTACATTAATTATACATACATATATATATATATATATATATATATATATATATATATATATATATATATATATATATATATATATATATAAATATATATATATATATATATATATATAAATATATATATATATATATAAATATATATATATATATATATATATATATATATATATATATATATAATTTTGTTTAATAAAAGTGGGCAGGCAAGCCCCTTAACTACAGTTTAGACTAGCATATATAAATTGTATACATATATTTCATATATCCCCTGAAATGCGTCAGCTCCACACTTTATCTTAATTCACATTGAAACATATATTGCATATACTTGTACAATTAATTCTTGGTGTGGCATTTTAATCTCAGATCAATTCAGCCACAAGCCAAGGAAGCGGTGCAAATCCTTTGGTGTGGAAAAGCTGCCAGTCAGGAATCCAAACACCCTGTTCAAATACAACCACCATTTCCTATACTAATATGATAACCCAGGGTTCCAGCGCGAATCTTCCTGTTTTTCAAAACCTCCAGAGAACTGTTGAATGAGCCTCAGCATTGCAAGTATAAGTGTGAGGCCTTGCAGGGAGTTGTGGCCACTACTGAACACAAGCTAGTGGCTGTTAGAGAGTTTCCTTGAGCTGTAAGGGCCACATGATGAAAAAACTTCCATTCATGCTAACTATTAGAAGATTAAGATTACTATTCACTTTATTTGACTTAAAAATTAAATAAGAAGCTGCAAATGATAATAAAAAAAAGTTAGCACACAAATATGCATTATTCTTGTAATGCTTTAAAAACGCATTCAAAGTGAAAACTGGTGACAGGGTCTCTTTAAAGGTACAAAATAATAGTTCTTTCTGGACTTTAACACATATGACTACCCATTATGTTATACTTATGAGACTCTTTTGATAGAATAGAAAGAAGTCATACCTGATCTTCTTTCCAGTAAAGAAGGATGACATTGAAACACATATACCCCAAACACATGACTAAACATGTGGTTATTCGTTGAGTATGACTGAACCAACTGTAAGATGGTCGGCTAAAGACTGAACCCCAGGAATGGAAATCTTCCAGATATTGAGTGAATTTGCAGTAGAAGAGCTGGATTAAAAAAAGAAACAGAGAAATATTGTAAAACTTGATAGACAATAAGGTCAATTAACATAAGACAGAGATTATAATATTTGACCACTGCATAATTGTTTTAAGGAATGGTAATGGTATAAATATGCATAATAGTATAGATAAATCTAGCCATAGGTGGATGTTTTTTTTTTAATCAGCCAGGTGGCTGATAAAAAAAAAAATTGTATTCCCCCATCCACAGAATTGAGGTGTATTGGGGACTCCTCCCCACTACGTTATTGTATTCTGACAGCAGGACTCCTCTACTGTCAGAATACACTGATCAGCACTACAGCTAATTGGCTGCAGTGCTGATCAAATCATTTTTTTCCAACATTCCTGTTAGAGAGAAGCTATCATTAGATCAACTTCTCTCTAACGGGAACAGCCATAGATAAATTGAAATTCGGCCAGTCCCTGCTGAACCGGCCGAACTTCAATCCATCTATGGCCGGCTTAAGTGAGCACCCCGCACACCAGCCCTATTCAAGACAGCGTTAGAAATCAATTATAAAAATCCTTCAGCTCAGCAATCTAGATCTAAGGTAGACATAAGATAATTTCCTGATCTAACCATTATCTTTGCCACTAAAAAACTAATGTGAATTAAGTATAAACACTCAAGGGGAATTTTTAGTCTTTTCAATAATTGTTTAGATAAGTGTTACATAGTTGAATAGATAAACCAGCTTGATGAAGATATTATCAACATGTTAAAGTATAACTAGAGGCAAAACTTTTATTTTTAGTTTTGAATAGAATGTAGAGGCATTCGAACACTTGTCAGATTTGTATTGCTTTCTATGTTCCCATTAAGGAGATTTGCCCTCTCTATTTTTCCTGTTTACTGTTATCACCAACAGTGAAAGTGAAAGAAAATCCCAGATTCTGAGTTGACACTGGAACATGAATAAAGGGAACACTTTGTTTATATAAAAAGGTTTATACAGTTTCATGTTACAGTATAGTTAATCTATTCCATTGCATCAGGCCTACAAGCACTAAATTAAGTTTAGTTCCTTTGTGACAAAGCTACAATTTTTTTTTACCCGTCTGAAGCCTAATCCATGTCCTGCAAATGTCAGTTCACGTTCAACTTTCCCATCTCCTTCATCAACTGCAAGCCAGCACTCCGCATAGAAAAAAAAGTTGGTTTTGCTTTTCAGGTCTTTGACAATTACATGGCTGATGTACATGCTTGGTGACTGACCACTGTTGTTATGCCAAATATGAATCTTCCATAATGGACCAAGACTATCGGGTACACTGGAAAACACAAACAACCCACAATAGCTATATTTCAGATTACATTTTGAATGACGAGTTATGCAAGCTAAACCAATTTTATATAAAAAAAAAGACAAAGAAAGATTCTAATCTTTCTTGATATTAAAGTTGATGTGAACCCTCACATATACCCAGTGAAGTGAACAGCCTCAGATGATACGCAGAGCTCAAAGAAATCCTCCTAAGTTTTAGATGTATATCTGTTGTCTTCAGCTTTATCTACTGTTTAGAAAGTTGCATGTCCTGTTAGAATTGTCTCTTCCTGATTCACCTGTGGGTGTGGATTCTTGCCATACACTGTGAGACAGCTGATTGGAGTAAAGGCACACCCCCCCACTCCACATAGGCAGAGACTTGCAGAGCTGTGTTGTGAATAGACCAGCTCTCTGCTAATCTATTTATAGCACCCACCCTGGCACAAAATTCAGGCTGGTTTTATCACAGTTGACGGAGAACTTGTCAGAAGTTATCATGCTGATAACAGAAGAACGGAGCAAAAGAAAGACCTTTTACGAGGGATAAGAAAACACTGCAAATATATGTGCCCAGCACAAATTTCATGAATCGGGTTTACATCCACTTTAAGCGAACTTGGATTGCACTAAATTTCAGAGAAATTAACAACTAGCTTAGTATTTTATACAGCATCAGAAGTGGAGCTGCGATTGGAGTCCCAAATTTGGAATTAAGAATATGTTGATTAGTTGTTGCTTTTAACACTATAAAACAAGGACTGAATTGTGTGCTTGTGATGGGAGAAATGTCATCATGATCACAGAAACAGAGTGACTTACAGGGCAGGATGTCTGTAAAGCTGGCTATAAACTAGTAGAATTCCCTTTAAAACATTTTGTTTTAAGAACAGATGTTTACATTTCTAATCTACAGTAACAAGAAAATTTGGATAGAAAATCTTTCTCGAACAAACAAATCTCTAATGCAGCCCACACACGATCGGAAATTCCAACAAGAAAAGTTCGATGTGAGCTTTTGGTCGGAAATTCCGACCGTGTGTAGGCTCCATGTGACTTTTTCTGTCGGAATTTCCGACAGCAAAAATCTGAGAGCTGGTTCTCAATTTTTCCGACAAGAAAAGTTCTTGTCGGAAATTCCGATCGTCTGTATGCAATTCCGACGCACAAAAAAACATGCATGCTCGGAATCAATTCAACGCATGCTCGGAATCATTGAACTTCATTTTTCTCGGCTTGTTGTAGTGTTGTACGTCACCGCGTTCTTGACGGTCAGAATTTTGTGTGACCATGTGTATGCAACACAAGTAGCCAACATTCCGTCGGAAAAAAATCCATGGTTTTCTTGGCGGAATTTCCGATCGTGTGTACGCGACATAAGAGTGTATGTGTTTTTGTTCAAGAAATTACATTCATTCCAAAATCGGCTGTTAAAAACAAACAAAATTTTGAAGTATATTCAAATGACATTTGTCCAGTCTATGAATGTACCAAGACCTTTTGTCCAAATGTTTTTCAAAAATCTGCAATGTTGTGAGTTCATCCACCACTGTCAAATGATTGAACTATCATTATAACATAATACATGATAGTTTAGTCAAATCCCAATATTAAAATGTAGCCAAAAAATTGAAAAATCAAGCCAAATCTTTTCGTTTTAGATTATGCAAGGAAGTGTTAAAACTTCTGCAGTATATTGCTGTCCTGAGATTCACCCTCCCTGTTGTAATGTTAACCACTGTGTAGCACTCAAAGTATTTTTATACAATATGCTATTCCACATTACCTCATTATAAATACATTCCGTGAATTTCTTTCAAACAGAGGTCTGTCAGGACAATAAAGCTCTCGGGTTTCAGATACACCGTCTTCACCATGTAAAATTATGTAAACCTAAAAAAATTTAAAAGAAAGTCGTTTTATATAATATTGTGACAATATTATGTTATTTTACTATTCTTAGTAATTTGGATATAGTAGACCTAGTACTTCAAAAGCATATAAGACAGCAGGAGAGAAGACGCTTTCCTAGAAACCTAAGATTCTGCAGGGTAGAGTAAGGACCGTACTGCAATTATTTTGATCCTCATTACCCCAGCTTCAGTGCCATGTTTATTGTTATACACACCGTGAATAATTAGCAACACACTCACACACATTTCTGTATACCCATCAGCAATCATGTGCATAGGAGGATGGGAAACCTGGATGTTTTTCTTTTTTTGTATGTCGAAGACTATCAGGCCTCGTACACACCAGCGGACATGTCCGATGAAAACGGTCCGCGGACCGTTTTTATAGGACATGTCCGCTCGGAGATTTCGGTCTGATGGCTGTACACACCATCAAACTGAAATCCGCGCGGACAGAGAACGCGGTGACGTAGACGACACCGACGTTCTCTCTCGCGCGAGTTCAATGCTTCCACGCATGCGTCTAATCAATTTGACGCATGCGCGGGATTTCGGTCCGCTGGTTAGACGTACTAACCAGCGGACATGTCCGCCGGACAGCTTTCCAGCAGACATGTTTCTTAGCATGCTAAGAAACATTTGTCCGCTGGAAATCTGTCCGCTAGTCTGTACACACAATCGTATCTGTCCGCTGAAACTGGTCGGCGGACCAGTTTCAGCGGACATGTCCGGTCGTGTGTACGAGGCCTGAGAATCACAAATGTATTCATATAGATAGATTTTTTTTCTAAATGTTAGATTCATTTTGTTAAAAGGGCAATTTGTATCTGCATAGTGCTGGGGTGCACTTTGTTTTTCACTCCTGTGACCATAGGCATGTGCACGGGGTGTGATAAGTGTGCCTGGGCACACCTTAATCACCCACACACATGCCTCCCAACTGCTGGGTCCCAGTGGTGGGGCAAGTTTCAGCACTCTGCTCCAGATAAACACTGTTCTGTGTCTCCCCTGCAGCTGTGCCTCTCATAGGCAGCTACAGAGGAAACGTTCGCTGTGTAGGGAAGCTATCGGGTACTTATGGGTGGTACAGGGAGTAGGGAGGCGGGGCTATGATTGATTGTGATTGGCTTTAATACCAGGAAGAGGGTGGGTGCTAAAGCCCGAAGCAGCAGCGGGGGGAGGATCTATAAGCAAATCACTGAAAACCATAGCCCTGCCCCCTGCTCTCCATGCTGTCCTGTGCTGTCTGGAAAAAGAAACTGCGCTAAGAAATGTAGCAAACCTATGAGGCCATAAGAATAGCTCTAAATCATGTGTTGGAAGCAGCAATCCTTCTGTAAAACACCAGTACAGTAGTTGAATGTGAAAAATAAAATAGGATCGCGCTAAACCTATAAATTGCAAATATAAATGTAACAAAACTCTAAAAAGTGAACCAAAAAAAAAAATGAATAATTGCTGAAAATTGTCTAACAACTGAAAAATGTAAAAATATATAAAAATAAAGGAATAAGTTCATGCAATGTGCAAACAAAACAAAAATTCATAAACGTGAAATGAATGATATCTGTCCACCCGTGCAAAAACTAGTAAAGTCCATCCATGAATAAGGACTCCTCAGGTATTGAAATACAAAGCCAGTGTGAATCTATCACTGTTATGGAAAGAATTCCTGCTTACCGGAGCTCCGTGATCCCCCCTGACAGAGGATCCGGAGAAGCATGTAATGTAACACAGCCTGTTTCCAAAGGAACCCGAGAATTGCTGCACACTCCGTAGATGGTCAAACCCATGTGTAAATGTTGTGGCATGTAAGAGACATAATGCTCCGATAGTGTAAAACCTTATTATGTATTTAAAATTGTAAAAAACACAGTATCACACTTACAAATTTGCATTGACAAAAGAAGCCTTAAGTCTGTTGTGCCGGTGATCTGACGATATGGTTCCGGCTAACGAGATGGTTCCTGTAAGGACTGCGCAGGCGCAATCCTTGCCGACGGAAATCTTCAAACCTCGGCCGGCATCCAGGGCGACGTGGAATTTGAGGAAAGTGGCCGGTCGGCCTCACATCCTCGCTTCGCTCGGACGGCTCGCTCGGCCTCCTGGCTCTTTTTTTAACATCCTCCAATCCACTGGGATGTTAAGGAATGAGCCTGGATGCCGGCCGAGGTTCGGAGATTTCCGTCGGCAAGGATTGCGCCTGCGCAGTCCTTACAGGAACCATCTCTTAACGACAAGTCACCGGCCAGACATTCATTCCACGTTTATGAACTTTTGTTTTGTTTGCACATAGCATGAACTTATTAATTTATTTTTACATATTATTATATTTTGCAGTTGTTAGACAATTTTCAGCAATTATTCATTTTTTTGGTTCATTTTTCAGAGTTTTGTTATTCTTGAGTGTTCACGTTTATATTTGCAATATTTATAGGTTTAGCGCTACTCTATTTTTTTTTTTTCACTATGAGTAGTTGTAATTTAGCTCTACCTACAGGCCTAGTAAATAGGAGAAAGGGGAAAAGAGCCAGAGCTGCAGTATCCCGAATACTGTAAAAACAAAGTCCAGGGAGAAGGCGAACACAGGTAAGCCAGTGCACAAATGATTGATAGAGGGTCACTTTCTACTGCACTCTGTATTCTGTGTCTCTATTGACCTCTGAACTCTATAGGAAGTGATGCAGAGGTCAGAAGTGACTCAAAGGTCAGTAGCAAGTCAGGCGGAGTTTAGGGGTCAATGCTTGGAAAAGGAAAACACAGCATTTTTGCTTGCATGTGATTGGATGATCGAAGTCAGCAGAATTTCAGCTCATTCACTGTGGGGTACACCCCTTGCAAAGTGCAACTTCTCTTGCAAATTAAACAGGCTTTAGTAAATCAGCCCTGTCTCTGTTTTTTGCTAGTCTAGTCTTACTGCTCAGTGTTGCAGCACAGTGCCTCAAAGACAAAGTTATTTTAAAACTGTTTTCTTGTGGTATCATTATGACCCTATTTACACTGGCGCGACACAACGCATCACATTTTGTAACATGCATTTTTGTTTTCTCCACGTTGACAGGCCATTGACTTGAATGGGCTGGCTGTTGTGCCAGAAATGTGCCAAAGAAACTCAAGAACCAAATTTTGTCACTGAGCCAAAGGCATTTGGTGACAAGCATTTGAGCATGTTTTTCAAATGTTTTGTTATGGTATCATTAAGACCCCATTTACACCGGCGAGACACAATGCTTCGCATTCTGCATTATGCATTTTATTGTGTTTTTGCCACGTTTTTTTGCGTGACAGCCCCTTTACTTGAAACATGCCAAAGAAGCTCAAGTACCCAATTTTGCCACTAAGCCAAAAGCATTTGGTGACAAGCGTTTGAGTGTGTTTTTCTAATGTTTTGCTACAAACACACCAAAATCGCTCCGCATTTGGGGTGCTATTAGGAAATATGCCTTTTGCTGCGTTTCTGAAAATGCAGCCAGAAACATGTGATTCTACCTACATTTTCAGAATGCCCAGGTGTAAATTGCAGCCTTATTTATTCGGACAATATAAAAAAAACTTTAAGGGCATCCTTTGTGACTGAAACTGCATATTTGTATGCAAAATGCTTTAAAATGTTACTACTGCTAATGCATTTCATATGCATCTCTATCTGCCCTATACAAAAGGTAATCATGCTTTTTTTATCTGCACGTCCGCTTTTGTGCTATTGTTTTAGGTAAAATTTCCTCCGCTATTGCATCCTATTGAATAATAAATTACCTTAGTTGTTGATTTTGGTCTAGATCGAAATCCTATATCCACCATAATAGCGTATCGTTGCTGTTCATTTGGAGAATTATCCTGGAGAAACACATACGCCTTTTTCTGATCTTCATGTTGGTCCTTGATTTTACCAAAGATCATCAACAAAATGTAGAAGATAATAGCAAGCACAACTATAATTCCAGGAATAGGATTTTTTGTGGTGCTGAAAAAAAATATGTTTTTGTTATGATATATGTTATGATAATTTACTTACATTAATTTTGCTTTGTACCGTATACACTCTTGTAAATCAAAAAGTGCACCTGTGTCCACAATAGTATGAGGTACTAAAGATTAAAAAAAAATAGGCGTTGAGCCCTTACTGAAGCTGTGTAATAATGGACTCTGCTCATGTTGATGGGGACAGGGGCCTCATCCCCACAACCCTTGCCCGGTGATTGTGAGGGTCTGCGGGCAGGGGGCTTATTGGAATCTGCATGCCCCCTTTAACAAAGGGGACCCCCAGATCCCAGCCCCCCATGTAAATTGGTAATGGGGTACATTGCACCCCTACCATTTCACAAAGAAAAATGGTAAAAAAAGTTAAAAATGACAGAAGACGGCTTGGGACAAGTCCTTTATTAAAAAAAAAAAAAACATTCCAGCGATGTAATCCAGTCTGTCCAGTGTTGTAATCCCTTCTCGATGTCCCGCGGTGATCCATTCTCCAGTGATGCTCTCCACTCCAGTGAGGAACAAAGCACGATCTTGTCTGCACGGAGGCACCCGCCTAATGACGCGCAAGATGACAACCGAGGGTGAGGCCACCCGTGACGTGTGACGCAGCCCCCACTAACGCGTCAAAATAAACCCCCGTATTTGTGGTCCATGTGGACCGGCTTCCTGTTATAAATAAATAAATAAAAAATTAATTAGCAGAGAAAGGGACTGAGGACAGAGATTTCTTACTCATACATCACGGGACACAGAGCCTTAATTACTTAATGGGTTATGTAGTCATCACAGGTGATTGGACACTGGCAAACCCAATTAGAATTGAGTTCCTCCCCTATATAACCCCTCCCAAATGGAGAGTACCTCAGTTTTTTTACCAGTGTCTAAGGTGGTTGGTCATGTTGAAAATGTGCCAAGAAGAAAAAGCTCTTTTGATGGTCTTTTGCGGAGGCCTAGGAGCTATAACCGGATCCAATGCCTCGGGCCGATATCAAAAGCCTAAGATGAGTGGTACCCAGGCCTTGTGTAAAGAAGAAACAAGGTTTGCCTGTAATGTCTCTATACGGAGGTCTGGGCTCTGGGATTCAGGCTTTGGTGTACTAATGCAACTGTGGCACGAAAAGTTACTGGCGGAGTCTTCTACAGGTCCAGGTAGGAGGTAGGAACCCATGGAAACCTGAAGGTTGGCACAACATTACCCATTGTGATGGGTGAAGGCTGAAACTACTATTTTCAGTAGCTTTCCTGCGGCCGGGATAAAGGTAAGAGAGGATCATTTTTTTTAAATGTTATCTTCTGTGAGTAGGATGTCTTACCTGGTTTTCACCACTAGAGGGAGTAAGTTACATACCTGGTGTATTCTTACAAAGCCATCCAGGAAACACGCTCAGTGAAGTCGGTCAGTTTAAACACCACTCACCTCCTCCACTGCAGGCTCTGCCACAACACACATATAGGGGTCCCCGAAAATCCCCCAGTGGTCTGCTCTCCTTCCTCTTTCGCCATAGGGTTCTGCCATGACGTGCCATCAGCACGTGCGCACGCCGGGAGCGCGCTTTTACTGTCTATAGGCAGGTGGAGAGGGGGAGGGCTGTGTTTTCTTGTGCCCATGCGCGTGCACGGCACACCTGTGTGCAGGTGCCAAGAGGCTTGTTTAAAAAGTCCAGCACGCCAGAGCCTTCTGTAAAGCGCCATGGACAAGCAAACCTAAGACTCCTACTCGGCATTAAGTTGTGCAGCGAGCTAATATTTTGTATTGTAAGACTATAGCACAACAGTGATTGCATTTTTTGTGATGGCACCTCTGCTTTGCAGTAAGGACTATGTCCATCAGAAGAGGTACAAGAGCTAGTAAAATAGGCACTAGGAAATCCCTGCTTTATGGCTAAGGATTCTGAGCATGCCTACAGTTTACAGTCTGGTAGCAGCCTCACAGGATGATCATGTGCCCCTGTCTGGTTTTGCAGCTTCTCCTATGGCAGCTCCTGTATACGTCACTGAGGACACTTTAAAAGTTGCTTTGGATGGCTTAGAAGGAAGGATTGCTACTATAATCGCAAACCTCCTTAAAAGGTGGCAGAAAACGGGGTAGGTCCCCTTCATCTGCTTTGGATGAGAAGATTCCTTCTACCTCTCAGTCGTTAAAGATGCAGGTGCAATATTATGCAGAGATGGTGCGTGCCACTTACAAATTGCCTCCTGTTGAAGCTTCTATGTCCTCTGTTTCCTCTTTGGGGTCTTGGAAAAGCCCCACAGACTGCATGCTCCTTTCCAGTTCATCCCTTGCTGGATAAACTGATGTATGATGACTGGGTTCACCCAGATAAACCGTTTTCTCCTCCTAGGCAGTTTTCCCTCCTTTATCCTATGGAGGAAAGTTTCACCTAGAAATGGGGGGTACCTGCTATAGATGCAGCTATTTCTTGTGCAAACAAAAGCCTGACCTGTCCTATAGACAATGCTCAGGGCTTTAAGGATCCAACTGATAAAAAGCTGAATTCTTTATTGAAAGCCTCCTCCTCTATGGCCGGTGCTTTAGTACAACCTGCAGTTGCAGTGATTGGCATATGTCAGTTCCTCAAGGAACAAATGAAGCAGATGGTAAACCCTTCTCCCTACAGAGGAGATTGAGATCCATGAGGACCTTCCTAAGGCTCTCTGCTTTACGATTGATGCGATTATGTTCAGCAAGCATCCCGCTTGAATCTCCTGCAGGTACACATGCTCAGGTCCCTTTGGTTGAAACATTGGGAAGCCAAGGTTTCTTGCAAAAGATACTTTGCGGCATTCCCCTTTGGTGGAGGACACCTGTTTGGGGAGGATTTGGATAAATACATCCAAAAGATTACCAGAGGCAAGTCTACTCTTTTGCCAGTTAAAAGAAGAGCGAACGTCCTTCATTTAAGCGTTCTCTTTCCCCAGCCCCTGGAACCTCATTCTCCAGGCAATGGCGATGGCCTCCCAAGTCTAACACTAGGGGAAAGGCCCAGAGCCATGCCCAAGGGCAGAAAAGGACTTGGGGTTAAAAATCTTCCAAGCAGAACCCCAAAACTTCCCTATGAAGTGACGCCCCTGCTCGGCCGAGTGGGGGGAAGGGGTGCTGCAATTTGCAAACGCCTGGCGGGAAGAAGTTCAGGACAAGTGAGTCATCTCCACTCAAGCTGAAATTCATAGAACTTCTGCCACCCCATTTTCTGAGATCCAGAAAAAAGAAGGCCTTTGTTTTTGGCCTTGGAACGCCTGTTGTCCCAAGGGGTAATCATAGAGTTAGCCCCAGAGGATCAGGGTTTTACTTAAACCTTTTTACCGTTCCAAAACCAAACGGGGACATCAGACCTATTCTAGATCTGAAAAACCTGAATCAGTTTCTGAACATCCACTCCTTTCACATGGAGTCCGTCCGTTCAGTTGTCTCCACCCTCCAGGGAGGAGAATTCCTGGCATCAATAGACATCAGAGATGCATATCTACATGTGCCAATATTCCCCGCTCACCAAAGATTTCAAAGGTTTGCGGGTTGGATCTGCGCCACTTTCAGTTTGTGACCTTTCCTTTCGGTCTAGCTACGGCACCTCGAGTGTATACGAAAATACTTGCCCCACCCCTGGCAAGACTGAGGGCACGGAGCATAGCAGTAACAGCTTATCTGAACGATCTGTTGCTCATAGATCAGTCCGCTGCACGTTTGGACCACATTGTTCACAGCACAGTGGATTATTTAGAGTACCTAGGCTGGGTCCTCAATCTGGAAAAATCCTCCTTGCAATCTCAGAAAAGGCTGGAATATTTGGGCATGATTATAGACACATCCCAAAGCAGGGCATTACTTCCCAAGCCAAAGGCAAAAGCCATAGGATACTTGGTCAGAGTGATAAAGGCAAAAAGAAGGCCTTCTATTTGTCTATGCATGAAATTATTGGGAAAGATGGTAGCCTCATTTAAGGCTGTCCCTTAAGCCCAGTTTCACTCAAGGCCGTTACAGGGCAGAATTCTGTCTACTTGGAACAAAGATGTTTAGGTCCTGGACCTTCCCAGAGCTTCACCTCAATTGGTGGTTGCTCCCCCAAAATCTATTAAAAGGAAGATCCTTTACTCCGGTTACCTGGAAAATGGTAACCAGACGCCAGCCTTCTAGGCTGGGGGAAGTTCTGGAAGAGGCATCTGCCCAGGGGAAGTTGTCCAGAGCCGAAAAGCTCCTACCCATCAACATCTCTTAGTGCCGGTTCACACTACAGCGACTTGGGATCCGACTTGTGACGCCCCAAGTCGCGCGACATGAGAAACTCCATTGAAGTGAATGAGAGCCATCTTAATGTACACTACTGAAGTCGCTCCGACTTCAGAAAAGGTTCCTGTACTACTTCAAGGCAACTTGTAGGCAACTTGTACCCATTGATTTCAATGGAAGTTGCCTTCAAAGTCGGTTCACTGTCTTGACTGTCGCCTTGCAAAGTCGCGCTGTAAGTCGGGTTGCCCCTGTGTGAACCGACACTTAGAAAGGAATTCATCCTATTCTCCTGTGACACATACATACCATCTGGGTCTGCTTTGTCACATCATTTTGGACTTAGGAGGAAGGTTTTCAGTCATTACTGATTGCTCTTGGTTGTATGATACACGTCACAATTTTATGATTTATACTGTATGTCACATATAACTCTACTATTGGATACAATGTATAACTTTCAGTGATTTTGTTTGATATTGTATGGTTGTACACTCAACCTGGTGTGTCAGAGTGGCTTAGTTTCTTCAGAAGGTCAAGTCAAAGAACTGAAGACATAATCCTATCCCTTTGCAATAACCTTATTATGATTATTATAGACCACTTTATCCATTTTTCTTCCTATACCAACCACAGGAAATTGGGTTTATGTGCTTGCTTCAGCTACATCAAAAACCATGTGAAAAAACATAAGAAAAATCAAAAACAGATACATTTTTTCTGATGTATAGTATTAATGTTTTTTGTTTAAATCATGTTATGTGTGATCATGCATGCCATGATAAAAAAAATACCCCCCCCCCCCCCAAAAAAAAAGAAGTAAATGAGAGTAAAACAAATACAAAAATGTTGCATATTTGGGACATTTTAATATGTTTCATTAAACCTTTTCTTGGTGTATTATTGCTTTATATGTTGTTTACACACTCACACACAAAAACGAAATCCCACTGAAAGCAACCTTTTTTTTGGTGTATTTCACTTTTATATCTTAAAAAACATTAAATCTCTGCAGAGCTGCACCAGATTTGTACTCTCCAGTTTAAGTAAATCTACCTCATATGTAACATCAAACTACACCCCAAAAAAAGCAATGAAAAAGCCTTTACAACAGCCCTAACTGCCTCAAATTCCCCTTTGACCCTTCGCATTGACTCCATTGCATTTCACTGAAAAGGCAAAATTTGTGGTGACTTAAAATATGACAGTTTCAGTTTTCAGCCATGACTAAAGTTTTTAACAGTAAAGATGCAGCAAAACATTGATATGTCTTTAACTTTGCTTTTCTCTGGGCAGTATGTTCATTGTCAGTATATGTGCTGGCAGGAGAGCCAATTTAGTCTCCAGGGTGGTCTCTCCATGTATTAGCCTCTGCTATTCGCTTCTTTTTTTGACCTGGAGTGCATCTTTAATCCCTAAACACTTTGGGCCAGATTCTCAGAGGAGATACGACGGCGTATGTCCAGATACGCCGTCGTATCTTTGAGTCCGGCCGGTCGTATCTATGCGCCTGATTCATAGAATCAGTTATGCATAGATTTCTATTAGATCCGACCGGCGTAAGTCTCTTACGCCGTCGGATCTTAACTGCATATTTACGCTGGCCGCTAGGGGCGTGTACGCTGATTTACACCTACAAATATGTAAATCAGCTAGATACGCGAATTCACAAACATACGCCCGGCCGACGCAGTACAGTTACGCCGTTTACGTTGGGCTTTTCCCGGCGTAAAGTTACCCCTGCTATATGAGGCGTATATGCGGCGTACCAATGTTAAGTATGGGCGTCGTTCCTGCGTCGAAATTTGAAAAAGTTACGTCGTTTGCGTAAGTCGTCCGTGAATGGGGCTGGACGTCATTTACGTTCACGTCGAAACCAATGACGTCCTTGCGGTGTACTTTGGAGCAATGCACACTGGGGAATTCCACGGACAGCGCATGAGCCGTTTGGGAAAAACGTCAATCACGTCGGGTCAGGCTTGATTTACATAACACACTCCCACCTCTTCACAATTTGAATTAGGCGGGCTTACGCCGGCCTATTTACGCTACGCCGCCGCAACTTTCTTTTAAGAATACGGCACTTGCCTGTAAAAGTTGCGGAGGCGTAATGTAAATAGGATACGTTACGCCCGCACAAAGAAACGCCATTCTACGTGAATCTACCCCTTTAAGAATAATAGTACCAATATGAAGAGTCATATACATACACTGTAAATAACAGAACGCTTTCTTTTTAATAAAAGGGAGTGTTTGGAAAACATATGCAGAATTGATGGGTATTGTATGTCAAAAGGCATTTGAGATAGACGAGCATGGATACAAATGAGCTACTTAGATTCTTACCTTATAAACTTTGAGACATCTTCCTTGTCAAAATAAGATAACACATGTCTACTGGCAGTAGTATACAGTCCCAGACGTGTACAGCTAAAAGCAGAAAATTCTACAGTTGTCATTACAATTTTGAGAAATTGCTTTCCTTACATATATATAATATAGGAATTCATAATTAATTAGCTGGCCAAAATGGCCATACACCCGTTGATCCAGCATAAGCTTCAGGTATTCATATCTCTATTGATTTTGGCCATACATATCTACATTAATAGTGCAACACTGAATGCTGAAACTACACTGCATTTTATTAAAATGGACTTAACTAATAATAATAAATAAAATGTGCTTTTATAGGGATCATGTAGAAAAATAACTGTCCCTAAGCACAGTGGCGTCACTTGGTGTGGAAAAAATTGGTAATTGGTGTCACCCCCCTCCACCAACTACAGAATGGAACAGAGTGCCATCGTATGTGTTGTACGTAACCGCGCTTTGCTAGAGCATTTTGAAAAAACTATGGTGTGTAGGTAACGTCGTTTTTTAAAATGAAGTTTGAAAAACTTCGTTTTTTTTCATGATAAAAAACTTTGTTTTATTTCCTCATAAAACGACTGTGTGTACGCGGCATTAGAGGCGCCTCTCTTTTATTTTATACTCAGTAGCTCCTGCTAGATTTTGCTTCTAATCCCCTTGTGGATGGACATTTTATGGTTACACAACCTGGTGACATTGCTATAATCTTTTTATATGGACTATAAACGGAAGGATTTATGAATAAATGGTTGTAGAACGAATCAGTTGAGTTTCCATTATTTCTTATGGGGAAACTTGCTTTGATATACAAGTGCTTTGGATTACAAGCATGCTTCAGGAACGAATTACGCAATCCAAGGTTTTACTGTATCATGAAAATAACACTCTGGCGACTGGAAAACAGTGTGGGTTATGAGCATGATATCCTTAAATAAAGTCATAGAAAATTATGTATCTCATGAGTTGTATTGCACCAGTAAGTTGATGCTTCACAAAAGTTAATAATGATATTTACTTGTAGATTATCTCACCTGCAGATAAACATTGCTGTCGTGGTCCCTTTCTGAGTAGAACAGTCTTCAGAATTCCATTGATTGTTATGCCAGGACAAACACTGTGTCCACTGAATATCAAGAGTATATTGTAAAATTTTGGATATGTAATTATTTCTTGGGTGCCTTTTGTAGTCTGCATCCATCAAGGCCAGGTAGACACAGCCTGAATCTATATAAAGAAAGATTATATACATACAGTTGTGCTCATAAGTTTACATACCCTGGCATAATTTATGATTTCTTGGCCATTTTTCAGAGAATATGAATGATGACACAAAAACATTTCTTTCACTCATGGTTAGTGTTTGGCTAAAGCCATTTATTATCCACTGTGTTTACTCTTTTTAAATAATAATCACAACAGAAACTACCCAAATGACCCTGTCTAAAGGTTTAACCACTTCCAGACCGCTGTACGTCTTTATACGGCCTAACTTTAAAGATAGATATCTCGGTAACGGCAGCAGCTGCTGCCACAACCGAGGTATCTATCTTTAGTGTCAGCGGTCCGGTACACGATAACGGCGGTCTCCGCGGCGGATTCGCCGCGAGATCGCCGTTATCGGTGGCGGGAGAGGGGCCCCCCCCTCCCGCCGCTCTCCCGTGCCCTCCGCCGCTTACCGTGGCCGTCGGTAGCGGCGGAGGAGATCGCGACCGTTCGGCAGCTGTGCGGGGTTGCGAGTGAAGGAAAAATCTCCTTCACCCGTCCCCATAGCTCTGCTGGGCGGAAGTGACGTCAAAACGTCTGTCCCGCCCAGCCTCTTAAAGAAACATTTTTTTTTTTGTCATTTGAAAAAATGACATTTTCCAATTTTTTTTTTTTTTTTGCATTTAAGCCTAAATATGAGATCTGAGGTCTTTTTGACCCCAGATCTCATATTTAAGAGGACCTGTCATGCTTTTTTCTATTACAAGGGATGTTTACATTCCTTGTAATAGGAATAAAAGTGATCATTTTATTCTTTATTTTTTTTCCAGTGTAAAAAATAATAAAATAAATAAAAATAAATAAGAAAAAAAAAAAAAAATGTTTAAAGCGCCCCGTCCCGACGAGCTCATGCGCAGAAGCGAACGCATACGCGAGTAGTGCCCGCATATGAAAACGGTGTTCAAACGACACAAGTGAGGTATCGCCGCGATCGTTAGAGCGAGAGCAATAATTATAGCCCTAGACCTACTCTGTAACTCAAAAAATGCAACCTAAAGGAATTTTTTAAACGTCGCCTATCGAGATTTTTAAGGGTAAAAGTTTGACGCCATGCCACGAGCGGGCGCAATTTGTAAGCGTGACATGTTGGGTACCATTTTACTCGGCGTAACATTATCTTTCACAATATATAAAAAATTGGGCCAAATTTATTGCTGTCTTATTTTTTAATTCAAAAAAGTGTTTTTTTTTCAAAAAAAGTGCGCTTGCAAATATGGTGTGACAAAAAGTATTGCAATGATCGCCATTTTATTCTCTAGGGTATTAGAAAAAAAATATATATAATGTTTGTGGGTTTTAAGTAATTTTCTAGCAAAAAAAACTGTTTTAGTCTTGTAAACACCAAATCTGAAAAACACCCAAAGTAGAGAAGTGGTTAAATAACCCAGTGATTTTGGTCTGATAACATGCACACAAGTTGGCACAAAGGGGTTTGAATGGCTATTAAAGGTAACCATCCTCACCTGTGATCTGTTTGCTTGTAATTAGTGCGTGTGTGTATAAAAGGTCAATGCGTTTCTGGACTCCTGACAGACTCTTGCATCTTTCATCCAGTGCTGCACTGACGTTTCTGGATTCTGAGTCATGGGGAAAGCAAAAGAATTGTCAAAGGATCTGTGGTAGGGTTGTCCCGATACCACTTTTTTAGGACCGAGTACAAGTACCGATACTTTTTTTTATGTACTCGCCGATACCGAATACCAATACTTTTTTTACTGGTATCGGGACAACCCTAATCTGTGGGATAAGGTAGTTGAACTGTATAAAACAGGAAAGGGATATAAAAAGATATCCAAGGAAAGGAGAATGCCAATCAGCAGTGTTCAAACTCTAATCAAGAAGTGGAAAATGAGGGGTTCTGTTGAAACCAAACCACGGTCAGGTAGACCTATTAAAATTTCAGCCACAACTGCCAGGAAAATTGTTCGGGATGCAAAGAAAAACACACCAATAACTTCAGATGAAATATATGACTCTCTGAAAACATGTGGTGTGGCTGTTTTAAGATGCACAATAAGGAGGCATGTGAAGAAAGATGGGCTGCATGGTTGAGTCTCCAGAAGAAAGCCATTACTATGCAAATGCCACAAAGTATCCCACTTACAATACGCCAAACAGCACAGAGACAAGCCTCAAACCTTCTGGCACAGTCATTTGGAGTGATGAGACCAAAATTTAGCTTTTTGGCCACAACCATAAACTCTATATTTGGAGAGGAGTCAACAAGTCCTATGATGAAAGGTACGGAGGTGGATCGCAGATGTTTTGGGGATATGGGAGCTACAAAGGCACAGGAAATTTGGCGCCATGTTGGAGCCCATCCTCCTGTCACTGCACATGGGCGGGAGTGGGCGCCATGTTGGAGCCTGTTTGCTTGACACTGTGCCTGTTTGGGATGAGGGTATGTATTGAAACAAGCATTGGCTTCATATTAATCCACTTTTTGATGGACATTATGGGTTTCCTGTGGCATTGGGTGCCATGTTGGAGTCCGTCCGCTTGCTGCCGCGCAGGTTGTCTGCGGTGTTGGGCGCAATGTTGGAGCCCTTTTTGTCTGTTACAGCGCAGGTCTGGGAGGGGGCCATGAACCAGAGTGAGGCTTGGTTTAATTTCGTTTATATATATATATATATATATATATATATATATATAGAGGTGACGCAGCGAGCTGCCCGTGCCCCTGGAAGAAGTAATATTTTACGAAACGGACGTAGGGCGGAGCGGCGCGCTGTCGTCACCCAAGAGCTCCAAACGTTCCCCCAGTGATTGGGTGTCTGGGAATTTGTGTACCGGCCGGCACATCAGATTCGAGGCATTTTTTACTGCATGTTTGTAAGTGCAATACAACTTTTAATTAGGGTTGTCCCGATACCACTTTTTTAGGACCTAGTACAAATACCGATACTTTTTTTCATGTACTCGCCGATACCGATTACCGATACTTTTTTTTAAATGTGTCCCCAAAAATGCAGCCATGTGATCACACAAATGCAGCCATGTCCCCCCATAAATGCAGCCATGTCTCCACATAAATGCAGCCATTGTCCCCCCATAAATGCAGCCATGTCTCCCCATAAATGCAGCCATGTCCCCCCATAAATGCAGCCATGTCCCCCCATAAATGCAGCCATGTCTCCACATAAATGCAGCCATGTCTCCACATAAATGCAGCCATGTCTCCCCATAAATGCAGCCATGTCTCCCCATAAATGCAGCCATGTCTCCCCATAAATGCAGCCATGTCCCCCCATAAATGCAGCCATGTCTCCACATAAATGCAGCCATGTCTCCACATAAATGCAGCCATGTCTCCCCATAAATGCAGCCATGTCTCCCCATAAATGCAGCCATGTCTCCCCATAAATGCAGCCATGTCCCCCCATAAATGCAGCCATGTCTCCACATAAATGTCTCCACAGAGAAAGCCAAGCCCCCCCCCGCCGCCGCCGCCACCTAATTAATCAGCGCGGGGAACATTACAGCTTTCATTTGAATAGCTGTGTGTTCCCTGCCGCGCCATTTATAGACACTCCCCCTTGCTCGGATTGGACGGGTGATCTGTCTATCAAAGTGCCCGAGCAAGGGGGAGTGTCTATACATGACGAGGCGCGGCGGGGAACACACAGCTATTCAAATGAAAGCTGTAATGTTCCCCGCCGTGCCTTGTCATGTATAGACACTCCCCCTTGCTCGGGCACTTTGATAGACAGATCACCCATCCAATCCGAGCAAGGGGGAGTGTCTATACATGGCACAGCGGGGAACACACAGCTATTCAAATGAAAGCTGTAATGTTTCCTGCGCTGATCAACTAGGCGGCGGCGGGGGCCTTGGCTTTTTCTTTGAGGACTGCTCGGCTCCGCTCTCCGCCCCATCCCCACCCGCTCACTAGAAAAAAAAGTATCAGGTTTGGCATCGGGAGCATTTGCGCAAGTACAAGTACTCGCGCAAATGCTCAGTATCGGTCCCGATACCGATACTGGTATCGGTATCGGGACAACCCTACTTTTAATAAATCTTTTTTACTCATTTAATGCGCTATGTGGAGCTGTTATTGTTTTTTACATGGTGGGCATTGATGTTGGTGAAGTTTAATCACTTGTGGATGAGACCCAATGTTAAGGATCGTATCTGTCTGAACTGCAAGACTGGGATTGACTACCTATTATATGCTGTTCATGATCCCCTGTCATAAGGGATCATGGCAATCTATAGTTTGGTGGAGGATTCATCACTTTGCTTTGGACTTGTTTTCAACTGATTTTGGAACTTGGCACAGAGCATGGGTATCTGGCATTTCACATATTAAACATTTATGGACTTTATTGCTACAATATTTGTTTTATTTATATGTCTATATATATTTTTATTTGGTTAATATTTATTGATCTAATAATATGATCCAAATTTTTTTGATGTTCATTATCAATATTATCACTGTTTCACTGTTATTGAGGGAATTGAGAGTGCTATATAGTGCCCTCTAGTGGCTATCAACCTCTCTTGTTTTTTGGTATATTATTATTATTATTATACAGGATTTATATAGCGCCAACAGTTTGCGCAGCGCTTTACAACATTAGGGAAGACAGTACAGTTACAATACAATTCAATACAGGAGGGATCAAAGGGCCTATTAGTTATTTATATAATACTATCATATACCACATTGTGATATATATTGATATAAATCATAAACTTCGTTTTGTGTGTTTTGTGATTCAAACATTTGTTTCACACGGTTTAGAGGTATCGCAATTTATATTTTTCTCACAGGAAATTTGATTAAAATTGTTGGCAAGATGAATGCTGTATGTTATCAAAAAATACTGGAGGAACATTTGCATTTATCAGCCAGGAAGCTGCGCATGGGACGTACTTGGACATTCCAACATGACAATGATACAAAACACAAGGCCAAGTCGACCCATCATTGGCTACAGCAGAATAAAGTGAAGGTTCTGGAGTGGCCATCTCAGTCTCCTGACCTCAAAATATCATTGAGCCATTCTGGGAATATGTCAAATGTTCAGTTCGTGCAAGACAGCCCAAGAATTTACAGGAACTGGAGGCTTTTTGCCAAGAAGAATAGGCAGCTTTACCATCTGAGAAGATAAAGAGCCTCATCCAAAAATACCACAAATACACGGTATTAAGAACTGGGGTATGTAGACTTTTGATCAGGGTCATTTGTGTAGTTTCTGTTGCCATTATGATTTAAAAAGAGTAAACATAGTTGATTGATAATAAATGGCTTCAGCCAAACACTAACCATGAGTGAAAGAAAAGTTTTTGTGTTATTCATATTCTCTGAAAAATGCCTAATAAATCATAAATTCTGCCAGGGTATGTAAATTTTTGAGCACAACTGTATATAACTAAATAAAAGCTTTGTTTTCCAATATCGCAAACTAAAGGAAAGTTTCAGTTACAAAAAAAATCACACATATCAACATATTAATATATGTATATACACACACAGTGGGGTTGATTTACTAACGTCAAATAGATTTTGCAAGTGTAGCTGAACTCTGCAAGGGAATTTGCTCAAGAACTTAGTAAATGAGGTGAAGCTTAACTTTGCAAAGAATACCTAATCCAATTGTATTTTTTTTAAAAAGCAGCATTTTTGCTTGCATGTGATTGCAGAGCTTCCCCTCATTTACTAAGCTCTGGAGCAAATTCCCTTACAGAGTGCTGAAGACAAGGCTGAAGGCATACAAAACAATAAATAAGCAGCAACTGAATACGACTGCAGTGAATCAAATCAAATCAACAACCTTTTGAAAACAATTATTACATTTATATATTATATATATTTATTATTTATTTTATAAGTATGTTATTTTGTCAAATTACATTTGAGCCCCAAATGAGGGGCGAAGCTATGTATACAAATTCCTAACCAGCCTAAAAAAATATTTTGGTAAAATTCATGAAATAAAGTCTACATCTCAATCACATCTTGATTGTTTCACTGTAAATTCATACTAGTGGCATACACAACCAAAATTATGAAAATTGTGTTTCTTTCCAAACATCTAAAAATCTGTGTGCAGGCACACACACATATATAGGTAGATTCACATAGAAAGGCTTATCTTTAGGACGGCCTAGCCTAGCCTGTTTAGGCTACACCGCCGTAAATTAGTTAGGCTAGTAGTGATTTTCAAACCACTTACCTGCTAATCTACGGCGGCGTAGCCTCAAACGAGTGGGCATAAGGGCGCCTAATTCAAATGACTTGGAGGGGGGCGTGTTGTATGGAAATGAGGCTTGACCTCACGGTTTTTGAAGTTTTTTGACACTGCGCATGCGCCGGGCGACTACATTTCCTAGTGCGCATTGCGGCTAAGTACGCTGTACGGGCCTATTGATTTCGACGTGGATGTAAACGACGTAAATCCCGATGCGCGGACGACTTACGCAAACGACGTTAACATTTCGAATTTTGCGGCGGGAACGGCAGCCATACTTAACATTGGCTAGCCCACTAGAGCATAGCTCTAACTTTAGGCGGCCTATCCCTTACGGAAACTACGTAATTCGACGGC
Source organism: Rana temporaria (assembly GCF_905171775.1). Classification (NCBI taxonomy): domain Eukaryota; kingdom Metazoa; phylum Chordata; class Amphibia; order Anura; family Ranidae; genus Rana; species Rana temporaria. The sequence goes on from NC_053493.1 coordinate 170,804,224, forward strand.
GTAGGCCTGGCGTACGTTCGTGAATCGGCGTATCCCCTCATTTACATAATCTAAGCCAGCCTATCTTAGCTTTGTTTAAGCGTATCTCTGTTTGAGCATACACTTAAACAAACGCCGGCGTAGATTCAGAGTTAGGTCATCTTATCTACTGATAAGCCGGCCTAACTCTTTGTGAATCTACCTAATACTGTATATACACACACTCAAACATAATTATTCTAATGTATATACTTGCTATGCAGGCATTTGTGCAATTTAATTTTCATGAAAGTTATATTTTAATAATATTTCTAGTTTATTCTGCAGCCAGCTATGACTTTAAAATTGTTAAAAAAAGTTTAGAAAAAAAATAAAGTTTAGAACATGACATTTGGTCAAAAATAATTTGTGTTTTGTACACTACTAGTTTATAGAACAACTTTAAAATTGTCTTGAAAAGTCTTTCTCCACATCAAAATTAAGAGATTTTTTTGACAAGTGAGGTGATAACAGGTACCTTGAAAATATATTTAGCCCCCGTTCACACTGGTGTGATATGTCATGCAATTTGACAGCTCCAAATTTCATGACAAGTCACACCCCATTGTTGGCAATGGATCTGTTCAAATTGCCATGACTTATTTCGCAGCCACTTTGAGAAAGGTTCCTGCACCACTTTTTGCCGATTTCCTCGTGGCTTGCATAGACTTCTGTTGTAAGATCCTTGCTAAGATCTGGTGTGGAATTTCTGATCAGAAGTGGAATTTTTGATTACAAGAGGAAGAGTTAATAACCAGGATTTGCTTTTAGCTGCTTTTAACTGTTTCTGCTGCAAGTGTTCAATTGTTTGTCTTTTTTTCTCTGACACTTTTAAACAGCTTTTTTTTTTCCTTTCTGCTAATTAAGGGGAGTGTTTAATTGTTAACAGGTGAGTATATAAGTGTCTGTAAAAACTCCATAAGAGCTGGCTCCTTGCTAAGATCTGGTGTGGAATTTCTGATCAGAAGTGGAATTTTTGATTACAAGAGGAAGAGTTAATAACCAGGATTTGCTTTTAGCTGCTTTTAACTGTTTCTGCTGCAAGTGTTCAATTGTTTGTCTTTTTTTCTCTGACACTTTTTAAACAGCTTTTTTTTTTTTCCTTTCTGCTAATTAAGGGGAGTGTTTAATTGTTAACAGGTGAGTATATAAGTGTCTGTAAAAACTCCATAAGAGCTGGCTCCTTGCTAAGATCTGGTGTGGAATTTCTGATCAGAAGTGGAATTTTTGATTACAAGAGGAAGAGTTAATAACCAGGAGTTTAAAACAAGAGTTAAGACTAAGTCTTCTAAAACTGTAAGTATTATCTTAATCTTCATACAAGTAATTATATTGTAACTGGGAAATGAGTGCTAGCAGGGTTGAAGGTTTTGCTCAGTGTCACATGTATGCAAAATTGGTGCAACAGCTCCAAGATGGATACCGCTGTGACAGATGTGAGCAGGTTGCCCTTCTGGAAGCTCGTATTAGAGATCTGGAGGAGCAAGTTGCAACACTGGGTAGAAATGACAACCTTGAAAGGGGTCCTCTGCTCGTTGAGCAAGTGGTCAGTAAGGTTGATGTGGAGGGTGGAGGGGAAAGTCAGGATTATCAGATAGGGAGATGGGTTAATGCAGTTAGAGGGAGTGGAAGGGGCGTGAAGAAAGGGAAGGCCAGTCCTGTATTTGTGCATCAAAACAAATTTGCCAAGTTGGGTGATGATGTGGAGGTGGCAAACACAGAGGTGGCAGCCCTAGATGTTACTGCTACCCCTAACAGCCGGGAGAGCAACCCATCTAGTAGAGGTGGGGAGGGGAGTGCAGGTAGGCCTAGACAGTTGGTGGTAATAGGGGATTCTATAATCAGAAGGACTGATAGAATAATTTGTCGCCAGGATCGCTTCAACCGAATGGTTTGCTGTCTCCCTGGTGCCAGGGTTCGGCATGTGGTGGACCGGGTGGATAAATTACTGGGAGGGGCTGGGCATGACCCAGCTGTCTTGGTCCACGTTGGAACCAATGACAGTATACATGGAAGGTGGAGGCTCCTTAAGAATCAATTTAAAGAACTAGGCTGCAAGATGAAGGGAAGGACCTCCAAGGTGATATTCTCTGAAATATTGCCTGTGCCATGCGCAACACAGGAAAGGCAGGGGGAGATTAGAGAGCTGAATGCATGGCTAAAGACCTGGTGTAGGAAGGAGGGATTTGGGTTTCTAGAGCACTGGGCTGACTTTTCATTGGGGTGCAGCCTATATGCTAAAGACGGTTTGCACTTGAATGGAAGGGGGTCTGCTGTGCTGGGGGAGAGGTTTATGGGAATGCTGGAGGAGTATTTAAACTAGGATTGAGGGGGAGGGTGAATTAGAATTACATCGAGCAGACAGGTCAGTTAGTGGTCAGACATTAATGGAGAGTGGAATGGGGATAGATGGGGGGAGGGTTATGGCAGGTGACAAGAAAGTTCCCATGTTGCAAACAGCCATTGGAAATAATAGTGCCATTTGTACTACTATAAATTATATGAAAAACACCAGAGAAAAATGTAACAATACATTTAAGTGTTTGTTCACCAATGCCAGAAGTCTGCCAAGCAAAACAGGTGAGCTGGAAGCTCTGATGCATGAGGAGAGCTATGATGTAATCGGTATTGCTGAAACTTGGCTTCAATCCTCACATGACTGGGCTATTAATATTCCTGGCTATGCTCTCTTTCGGAAAGACAGGGTAAAAAGGAAAGGTGGAGGGGTCTGTCTCTATGTGAGAAGTGACCTCAAAGCAAGCGTGAAAGAGAACCTGGTTGATGGAGAGTGTGATGAGGCTGAAGCATTATGGGTGGAACTGCATACAGATGTGCGTAGTTCAAAATTAATCATTGGAGTTTGTTATAAACCACCCAATGTTAATGAGGAGGTGGAGACTCAGCTCCTTGCACAGATGGAAAGGGCTGCAAGGTCTGGGACGGTGATAATAATGGGGGATTTTAACTACCCAGAAATTGACTGGATTAATGGCACTTCTGGGACAGTTAAAGGACAAAAATTTAAAAACCTATTGCAGGACAATTTTATGGTGCAGTTTATTGAGGCCCCAACTAGGAATGATGCCCTGTTGGACCTGATAATTTCAAACCATGCAGAGCTTATTACTAATGTTCAGATAAAGGAACACCTGGGTAGCAGTGATCATAACATGATTTCATTTAATGTTAACTATAAGCAAGAAATACATACAGGAAATATTAAAACACTAAATTTTAAGAGAGCAAATTTTCCAAGGATGAGGGCTGCTCTCCAGGACTTGGACTGGGAGGGACTATTGGCACAGATGAACACAGAACAGAAATGGGAATTCTTCAAAAAGACTGTGTGGAACCTCACTGCAAAGTATGTTCCCATGGGCAATAAGTTTAAAAGGCTAAAAATAAAACCTATGTGGCTCACGGTCAAAGTTAAAAAAGCTATAAACAATAAGAAAGTAGCTTTTAAAAAATATAAAAATGAAGGAACACTAGTGTTGTTTAAATGTTACAAAGAATATAACAGGATATGCAAAAAGGAAATCAAGGATGCAAAAATTCAAAACGAACGACAGATTGCAAAAGATAGTAGGACAAACCCCAAAAAATTCTTTAAATATATTAATAGTAAAAAGGTGAAGTCTGAGCATGTAGGCCCCTTACAAAATAATCTAGAGTGGGTGACTGGGGACAAAGAGAAGGCAAATTTACTAAATGTTTTCTTCAGCTCTGTGTATACAATGGAGCATGGGGGAGCTCATGTCCAAAATGGGGGTGGGAGTGACACAGCCCCAAATCCACAATGGCTCAAAAGTGATATGGTCCAGAAATATTTAGACAGAATAAAGGTGGATAAAGCACCTGGACCTGATGGCATCCATCCACGGATCCTAGGTGAGTTGAGCTCTGTCATTTCAAAGCCACTGTATCTAATATTTAGGGACTCATTAAAGACAGGAATAGTACCACTGGATTGGCGCAGGGCCAATGTGGTGCCCATATTTAAAAAGGGAACAAAGTCTTTACCAAGTAACTATAGACCTGTTAGTTTAACTTCTATAGTTGGGAAGATACTGGAACGTTTAATAAAAGACCACATGGATGAGTTCTTGCTGGAAAAAAACTATTTAAGCAGCAGACAACATGGATTCATGAAAGACAGAAGTTGTCAGACAAACCTGATTTCCTTTTATGAAGAGGTAAGTAAAACCCTGGACAGAGGCGTGGCTGTGGACGTGATATATTTGGATTTTGCAAAAGCGTTCGATACAGTTCCGCACACACGGCTCATGTGTAAGGTAAGGTCTACAGGATTGGATATATCAGTTTGTAAATGGATAGAAAACTGGCTGAAAGACAGAATTCAGAGAGTCGTGGTTAATGATTCTTACTCTGAATGGTCCAATGTTATGAGTGGTGTACCCCAAGGTTCAGTGCTGGGACCCTTACTTTTCAATATATTTATAAATGATATTGGGTCTGAGATCAAAAGTAACATTTCTGTCTTTGCAGATGACACCAAGCTATGCAGTGGAATAACGTCCTTACAGGATGTCTCCAATTTACAAGCCGACCTCAATGCTCTGTCTGATTGGGCGACTAAGTGGCAGATGAGGTTTAATGTAGATAAATGTAAAGTTATGCACTTGGGGGCTAAGAATATGCATGCATCATACATACTAGGGGGAGTACAACTGGGGGGGTCTGTAGTGGAGAAGGATCTGGGGGTTTTAGTTGATCATAAGCTCAATAATGGCATGCAATGCCAAGCTGCGGTTTCCAAAGCGAGCAAAGTCCTTTCTTGTATTAAGAGAGGTATGGACTCCAGAGACAGAGATATAATTTTGCCCCTGTACAAATCATTAGTAAGACCTCATCTGGAATATGCAGTTCAGTTTTGGGCACCAGTTCTCAAAAAGGATATAGGAGAACTGGAGAAAGTGCAGAGAAGAGCAACCAAACTGATAAGAGGCATGGAGGAGCTCAGCTATGAGGAAAGATTAGAGGAACTAAATTTATTCACTCTTGAGAAGAGGAGAATAAGGGGGGATATGATCAACATGTACAAATATATAAGAGGTCCATACAGTGAACTTGGTGTTGAGTTATTCACTTTACGGTCATCACTGAGGACAAGGGGGCACTCTTTACGTCTAGAGGAAAAGAGATTTCACCTCCAAATACGGAAAGGTTTTTTCACAGTAAGAGCTGTGAAAATGTGGAACAGACTCCCTCCAGAGGTGGTTCTGGCCAGCTCAGTAGATTGCTTTAAGAAAGGTCTGGATTCTTTCCTAAATGTACAGAATATAACTGAGTACTAAGATTTGTAGGTATAGTTGATCCAGGGTAAATCCGATTGCCTCTCGGGGGATCAGGAAGGAATTTTTTCCCCTGCTGTAGCAAATTGGATCATGCTCCGCTGGGTTTTTTTGCCTTCCTCTGGATCAACTGTGGGTATGGAGTTGGGTGTATAGGATTTTACTGTGTTTTTTTATTTTGTTTTTTGTGGTTGAACTGGATGGACTTGTGTCTTTTTTCAACCTGACTAACTATGTATGAAGTCACAAGCTGCAATGAAATCGGCATTGCATATTTCATTGATGTGCAACTTTGAAATCTCACTGAAGTGGCACAATAGTAAAAAGCCACACCGGTGTGAACAGGCACTTAACCACTTTTACCCCCTTTCTGACCAGAGCACTTTTTACAATTTGGCACTGCGCCATTTTAACTGACAATTGCCCCGTCATGCAATGCTGTACCCAAACAAAATTTGCATCCCCCCCCCCACAATCAGAGATTTCTTTTGGTGGTATTTGATCACCTCTGTGTTTTTTATTTTTTGCGCTATAAACAAAAAAAGCGTACATTTTAAAAAATATATATATTTTCTACCTGCTATAATAAATATCACCAAAAAAGTTTAAAAAATAAATAATTTATCAGTTTAGGCCAATATGTATTCTTCTACATACCATTGGTAAAAAAAATCCCAATAAGCGTATATTGATTGGTTTGCGCAAAAGTTATAGCATCTACAAACTATGGGAAAGATTTATGGCATTTTTATTATTTATTTATTTTACTAGTAATGGCGGTGATCTGCGATTTTTAGCAGTATTGCGACATTGCGGCAGACAGATCGGACACCTGACACATTTTTGGAACCTTTAACATTTACAGACTGATCAGTACTATAAAAATGCACTGATTACTGTAAAAATATCACTGGCAGGGAAGGAGTTAACACTAGGGGGTGATCAAGGGGTTAAGTGTGTGTTCGCTCACTGTGTTCTAACTGTGTGGGTATGGGAGTGACTAGGAGAGATGACAGATCGCTGTTTCTACTTTGTAGAAACACACAATCTGTCTCCTCTCCTCTGTCAGCACAGGGATTTGTGTGTTTACACACACAAATCCCCATGCTGGTGCTTGTGCACGCGATCGCGCCCGCCGACCTCGCGCATCGGGTTCCCCCGCTGTGCAGCGCTCTCTGGTGGCTCTCCTAGGCAAAGCCGTGTTTATACGGGACTTCGCCCAGGAGAGTCAATCCGCCACAGTTTATCTGCGTGAGCCAGTCGGGAACTGGTTAAAGAAACTGCATAATTTCTCAGTAACTTTTCTTTCTGTAAAATTTCTTGAAAATCACCAAAAAAATTAATACTTATTCAGGTCAGCTTATGACCTTTTACTACTTCTTTAAAGTACCAAAAAAAATTAAGTTGTTCCCTGATGTGGCTGTTTTTGTGTTTGTTTTTTTTTTTTTGATTTACTAAATCTGTAAAATGCAAAATCTGGTGCAGCGCTGCATAGAATTTAATCAGCTTCCAGGTCTTTTTGTCAAAGTGTAATTGAACAAGCTAAAGTTAGAAGCTTATTGGCTACCATGCACAGTTACACCAGATTTTTGCACTCACCACTTTTAGTAAATCAATCCCAATGCTTTTAGGCAGGGTTAAGTATCCCTGTCTTAGAAAAAAATAGGGGTATCAATAAAGAGTTTGTATAAAGACATATTTTGTTTATAAAGCAGACATGCTGAACATTGTGCTTCTTGTTTCATTGCTATGTTTGCAATTCAAGGAATTCAGACACTAAAAGCTACCTTTTAAATAGTCTGCTGGAATAAATATCTGCGTAGAATTTTCTTCCGTAGAATGAACTTGCTTAAAATTGAAATTCAGAGGAGTGGGTTTTTTGGAGTATCTGTTAAAAAAAAAAAGATAAACAAAATATGTCACTTTTTCATCCAGCTACAAAAAAAGAACAAATTTCTTAATATAATTGGATATCTCTTATATTGCTCACAGAGTAGTTATCTATAACCACAAATAAATACATTATGACAGCCCAGGGTTACCAATCCCAAGATGCTAAATTGAAATTGAGAAAATAGAAATGGATTTTCCACCCAGTGGTAGACTCCAAATAATTACCAATATACAATTAATTATAAAGTTAAAAATCTAATTTTTATTAAACTAAAATAAACACACTATAAAAACCGTTAACCCATAAAAATAGCAGGGCCTTGTTCTCTGCATATTCCATTATCAACAACCCAGTTTGGTTGAGAAATACCCTTTCCCGTGAAAAAAAGAAAGTAAACCACTATTGAAATTATACACCTCTGTAAACACACAATAGGAAGGACTATAGTTTATCCACCAAACCTGTTGTTATTGTACATATATACCATAGGATGCCATTAGCATATAGGATCCAAAAATTACAACTTGTTTTTGCATAGCATTACCGCATTGCACCTTAAAATGAAGTCATAAATCAAACCAATAAACTTAAGCTGGCCATACTCCTAAAGATTGTCTGCAGATTTTCTATGGTTAGATGGAAAAAGTGCAACAGATTTCTCCACGTACGCTTAACTGTGTGGATGGAGGAATCTCCCACTTTTTCCATCAGACCACAGAAAATCTGCAGATAATCTATAGGTGTATGGCCAGTCTTAAGAAACATATGAAGTTGAACTGAATTGCATGCATTCAGAAGGAAAACTGTGGTAACAAGCATAAAGTAAAAAAAGGAATACTTTGAAGCTATCAGATACATAAGTCATGCCTTCAAAAGCAAAGTAATGGCAGGTAGCAGATCCGCAATATAGTGAAAGTGTAGTTGCACAGATTGATGGAAGTAAGTGATATGGCATAGGCTGGAGCTTATAACCTCAACCGAATAAATGTAAGTATCATTACAGCCAAGCACTTCTGATGAAGCGGCAAATTGTAGGGAAACGTGCCAAGGACCTGAAAGGTCCATGCTACAGAGACTGAACTGGCTGACACTTTTTGAGGGTGGAGTGGCAAGAGAAACGCTGCAACAGTAGATTAGCAGCACTAATAGCAGAACAATTAATGTGTTATATTGGTATTTATACCAATTTAGACCAAGCCTGGAGTCAACTCCAGGCTAGAAACATCCATTTGTTTTCTCAATTTCAGTGAAAAAAAAAAACTACTAAAGACACTAAGGGCCAGATCCACGAAGCGCGGCGCTTCTATCCGTCCGGCGTAGCGTATCTCTGATACACTACGCCGCCGTAACTTACAGCTTTTTTTTGTATCCTCAAAGAATTTGCGCTGTAAGTTACGGCGGCGTAGTGTAACTTTGGCGGTGTAAGGGCACGCAATTTAAATGGATGTGATGGGGCGTATTTTATGTAAATACGTCTTGACCCGACGTAAATGACGTTTGTTTTTTAACTGTGCATGCGCCGTCCGTGGGGGTATCCCAGTGCGCATGCTCGAAATTAACCTGCAAAAAGCCAATGCTTACGACGTGAACATCATTCTACGCAAAGCCCTATTCGCGAACGACTTACGCAAACAACGTAAAATTTTCAAATTTCGACGCGGGAACGACTGCCATACTTAACATAGGATGCGCCTCATATAGCAGGGGTAACTATACGCCGAAAAAAGCCTTACGAAAATTTATAATATTGCTATGGTCTAGAAATGTTAATGTAGTGTTACCCAAATCAGACCAATAGTGAGGCTTAGGAAGTAAAAAGCAGTGGAACCAGTTCTTTGACCGAATAAACACATTTCACAAAAAATTGGGAAGTCTTAGGGGTCCTTTAAAAGTATCTCTGTTGCATTTAGGAATGCAGGGATGTGCCTTGAGACAATTCCCAATAGGTAGTACCACTACAGAACACAGGTTAGTGATCTGATTTAAAAACCTAGGCCCAGATTCTCAAAGGACTTACGACGGCGCAGCGCCATGTACGCCGTCATAAGTCCTAATCTGACCCGTCGTATCTATGCGACTGATTCTTAGAATCAGTTACGCATAGATATCCATTAGATCCGACAGGCGTAAGTCTCTTACGCCGTCGGATCTAAACTACATTTTTTTTTTACCGCTAGGTGGCGCTTCCGTCGAATTCCGTGTCGAGTATGCAAATTAGCTAGATATGCGAATTCCCGAACGTACGCGCGGCCGACACAGTAAAGTTACGACGTTTACGTTAGGCTTTTCCCGGCGTATAGTTGCCCCTGCTATATGGTGGCATAAGTGCGGCGCATCAATGTTAAGTAAGGCCGTGGTTCCCGTGTCGAAATTTGAAAAAGTTACGTTGTTTATGTAAGTCGTCCGTGAATGGGGCTGGACGTCATTTACGTTCACGTCGAAACTAATGACGTCCTTGCAGCGTACTTTGGAGCAATGCACACTGGGAAATTCCATGGACGCCGCATGCGCCGTTCGGGAAAAACGTCAATCACGTCGGGTCACAGAAGATTTACATAAAACATGCCCCCCTGATCCAAATTTGAATTAGGCGGGCTTACGCCGGCCGATTTACGCTACGCCGCCGCAACTTACGGAGCAAGTGCTTTGAGAATACAGCACTTGCCCGTCTAAGTTGCGGAGGCGTAACGTAAATCAGATACGTTACACCCGCACAAAATTGCGCGGATGTAACAGAATCTGGCCCCCAGTGTTCGGTTAACTGAGCTAAAAATCTGACAAGCCATTATACAATAAACACACTGCTTTTTAACACATTAAAAATATGAAGAAAAACTTTATATCATGTTCCTTGCATTTCATTATATTGTATAGTATATAGAAATGTTAATACGTATTAAACATAGTGCTCCTTACCTTATCAAAAGTAAGACAGGAAAAGTTCTAGATCCAGTATCATGAAATGTAACCATTATTCTTAAAGCAGCATGTTTATCATTAGTAGTTGTGTTAAAATGATGAAAATTTATCTTGTCCCGAAATAATGAAAATTGGGTTTGGTTCAACAGTGTATTCTAAAAAAAAGGTTAACAGATTAACCAATCAGATTGTTTTTTATCCTCCTCTTTACATTTCAATAAAAACTTCAGTCAGTGTATGCATGTCTCTCCATTAAGATACATTTTTCAAGTTTAAAAACTCCTCCAAGTTTAAAAACATCTATGTAGTGACAGGCATTGCATTCTTGACATACAAGCACATGTTGAAGCTATACTTTCTTATATAGGTGATTAGGCCCTCGGCCTATCCATTAAAATGCATGTGCTCTTATTGTGGAGACTCACTGAAGTTAGAGACTACAGAAAACAGGGTGCCTTGACGGGGCCTGTAGCTTAGGCATGTATTTTCAAAAGTGTGCAGACTAAACCCCTGTTCTTAACGCATATTTTTAGACAGGTCAATTCAGTTGGTGGCTGACTGGCTGGTAAGTTTGAGCTTGGAAATCTTTGTATTTGTTTGACATACTTCGCCCTTCCAGTACTGCAAAGACCAGTTATAGGTGGGGGCCGTGACCACTTGTTTGGATTGTGTAAGTGAAGATCAAAGATAATGTTTCATGGAAAAAGCATCCAAGCTGAATATATCAGGACCTACATGAGTACCTTAAAGTGGATGTAAACCCACTCTCATCCTTTCTAAACTACTGCCATAGTGCTGATCTATAAGGCTATACATGCCTCTTGCATGTATCCTTACCTGTCAAATGTCTCCCCTCTGTCTGTTATAAGAACTGAAAAACTGCAGATTTTGAGGGTTCGTCTGTAGCCTGGAGCTCGGTGGGTGGAGTCGTGATGTCAGTAGACTCCCCGCCCACCTCTACACTCCCCTTGTCAACATGCATTTCTCCTGTCTATTCCTTACACTAAATTCTGCTATGATCACTAACATCCAGTAAAAATCCAGAAAAGTAACCACATGACTTCAGAAAAAGAGTGGGGGTGGGAATTAAAAAATAATGCTTGTCTCAGGCTAGTGCATGATATATGGGCAGGGGGAAGAACAGACAAAAGTTTTCTCCTGTTTGTCCATTTATCTCACTGAAAAAATAAAAAAGAGGATTGTTTAGAGCTGGATTAACTCTTTGTGGCAAGGCTGGGCACAGATGATAGGAAATCTTATACTCTACATTGTGACAGCAAAAAAACAAATACATTTGGGTTTCCATCCACTTTAAGAAACCCATGGCCTTATGTAGTACCCCATTCAATGCAGTAGAGTCTTATGTTCTTTTCCCACCAGGAAACCAATCTACATGAAGTTTGTATGTTTCCCTGTGATTTTGCAAGTTCCATTTAGGTGATTCAGCCTCCTTCCAAACTCCAAGAATAGAAAAACAAAAAATGCAGCGCTGAAAAATAAAGGATAAACAATAATGTCTATATAAAACACATATATGTGTGAACAAAAATATAAAGGACTATAAATGGGTGCAAATAGTCCTTAAATTGAAAATGTCAATCAGTGTGTTGAGAACACTGTAAGCATTTATTTCACTCTCAATGAAAATAAAAGTCCATAAAAATAAACGTGAAAGTAAAAGTGAAATGGTCAATCGAATGACAGTGACACGACACCCACGGTGATTCAGAATAGACTGAAATGTTAGTGATAACGCCCGCCACCATTGGAGGCTTACCGGATGCGATGGACCCTAGTGAGCTTATGCCCAAAAGGATCAATAAAGCTTATATATAGGTTGAATGTGAGGATGAACCGAACCACACCAAAAACGTATAGCCAGCAGACAACGATGAAGTATTCACTGGATGGCAGATGGAAAGGGTAACGCCAGCTGGGAGATATCTCATGGAAGTAGAGGAACTTGCCCAGAGTCAGATGGGGAGCAGCCCCGTTACTCGCCCCGCCGGCTCTCACGCAGCTGGAATGGAAGGAGATATCACAAAGGTTCTAGAAGGTTGGAGCAGATCCCACTGGAGCGCACAGTATGGAAGGGGCGACGCGGCTGATTGACGCTGAGCCGCGTCGCCCCTTCCATACTGTGCGCTCCAGTGGGATCTGCTCCAACCTTCTAGAACCTTTGTGATATCTCCTTCCATTCCAGCTGCGTGAGAGCCGGCGGGGCGAGTAACGGGGCTGCTCCCCATCTGACTCTGGGCAAGTTCCTCTACTTCCATGAGATATCTCCCAGCTGGCGTTACCCTTTCCATCTGCCATCCAGTGAATACTTCATCGTTGTCTGCTGGCTATACGTTTTTGGTGTGGTTCGGTTCATCCTCACATTCAACCTATATATAAGCTTTATTGATCCTTTTGGGCATAAGCTCACTAGGGTCCATCGCATCCGGTAAGCCTCCAATGGTGGCGGGCGTTATCACTAACATTTCAGTCTATTCTGAATCACCGTGGGTGTCGTGTCACTGTCATTCGATTGACCATTTCACTTTTACTTTCACGTTTATTTTTATGGACTTTTATTTTCATTGAGAGTGAAATAAATGCTTACAGTGTTCTCAACACACTGATTGACATTTTCAATTTAAGGACTATTTGCACCCATTTATAGTCCTTTATATTTTTGTTCACACATATATGTGTTTTATATAGACATTATTGTTTATCCTTTATTTTTCAGCACTGCATTTTTTGTTTTTCTGTTTGTATTGCTTTCCTTTTTCACTGGACTGTATGTAGCCGCTTGTTATTTTGATAGCGCAGATTTATTATTTTTTATTTTTTATTTTCAAACTCCAAGAATATACTTGTAATCTAACTACCACTGCTACAGGATATACTGTATAGTATAGGGACTGCTGTAATTGGTCTATACAATTTTGTTATGTGCAGCACAATTTATCAGACCTATATAACTGCATAACATAAAAAAGAGAGTATAATTACCAATAATGCAGTAATCTGTGTTTTTAAAGAAAAAAACTATCAAATTTCAAAGCAAGGGTGGTCACAGCTCCCAAGCTAACACCCCTAAGGGCAGTCCAAAGTTATCTGATGCAATTGGCAAATGTTCACATTACTTTTATTCTAGCTCCATTCCATTGTATTATTATAAATAGTGTTATAATTTGAAATACATTGCACATACATATTGGTAGAGCTACAGGAACAAAACTTTAATCAGATCCTGATTAGCTGGCTTTGTGGACACCACAGTTCCAAGGAAGATATACTGTATGCAGATCTCTGTATGTGTAATACTACAATAACATAATAGGTGCATTCAAACGTCTCTAAGCATATCAATAACATAACATAAAGTTGTATGCCTATAGGCAGCAGAGGCTAGAGGGTGTTCTTCCCTGTAAAGTTATTGAGCACACATTTTGTATTTCCTACCATCAGCAGAAATACAGTTACCTCATAAACTTATTCACAGAGTCACATAATTCTAAGTTGTGTGAGGACCAGAAAATGTTCTGTGTAAAAGAGGTGATCTTAGCAGTGAGCGGTTCCTGTGGGTGCCAGGTGTTGTGTGACTATAGGCCCAAGTGATGAAAAACTAGTCCTGATCATATGTGAAATATCATAATACACTGAAAACTACAATCCTGCAAACAATGTGCCCAAACGGCAAAATGTATTTCAGAGTAGTTCTTAGGTTTGTTAAGCAAAGTAATCACTAACTTACTTGGGTTTTTCTGTTGTCAATCTCCATTGTCACTGGTGTTACAATATTTCTGTTGTTAATTTTTCTTTTACTGCGGCAGTCAAATAGATTAAGGCTTGTAAAACCATTATCCAGCTAAAAAATATTAAAATCAGTCAATGTCCAATAAAAATAATTCCAGCTGTAAATGCATACATGAATGTATAAAAATATGTTTATTTTATTATTTTTTATTGTATAGTTTTGTATAGTATTGTATAGTTTATTACATAGAACGGTACAGGCATACCCCACTTTTAAGTACACAATTGGGTTTATTTACTAAAGTTGGAAAACACTAAATCAGGCTCACTTCTGCATAGAAACAAATGAGCTTCTAACCCCAATATAGCCTGGTAATAACACCTGGAAGCTCATTGGTTTTTATGCAGAAGTGAGCCTAAATTTTGCGCTTTCCAGCTTTAGTAAACAAACTCCATTGTGTACTTAAAAGTTGGGTATGCCTGTACATAACTTATCTTTGTTGTAGAACTTGTATACTTCTAACTAACATATTCATTTTAATATATTTGGTGTTTAACATTCTTTTGAAGTTAGAATACTTACTCAGAGATTCACTTACCTATATTTAAAATTTGTTTTGCCTAAGTTGGTCAAAAAAGAATTCACACTAAAGACAGATGTTTTTTGCTAGAATGATTGGTTGACTTCCTAGCAGGTTACAACATTCTTATGTTTTCCATTATATAGATTGAATCACTTATATCGGCTACCTCTTATATGCTAACAAGTAATGAGTACTAGATGGTTAAGTTGCAGCTTTCAAAATTATTTTATTGTGTGATCATTAAGTTTATCCATTGGCTTCATAAAGACAACTATGCTTTGAATTCAGTGATTCTGTTTGATTACTTTCTATACCCTCTGTAGCTATTTGTTCAGTAACTCAATACAAGTAAATGCTTTTTGCATGCATTTCCAGAAGCAGAGGTAGAGCGCTTGTAAGTTAACGTCCAAGTTCATGGTTTGTTTATCTTACATTAGTCCTTTATCTCTTCTGCCGACAATTACATAAATATATATCTTATTTCTTCGTCGTCTTCTTCTTCCTCCTCCCTTCTACTTACCAAAACTGCAAGTTATAGGTTAATACATCTTTGGTCATTCCTCTAAGGCCGCGTACACACGATCGGTTAAACCAATGAGAGCGGTCTGATGGACCATTTTCATCGGTCCAAACCGATCGTGTGTGGGCGCCATCGGTTATTTATCCATCGGTTAAAAAAAGCCAACTTGTTTTCAAATTTAACCGATGGATACCTAACCGATAGTTAAAAACCGATCGTTAATAGGCACGTTCATGCTCAGAATCAAGTCGACGCATGCTTGGAAGCATTAAACTTCGTTTTTTTCAGCACGTCGTTGTGTTTTACGTCACCGCGTTCTGACACGATCGTTTTTTTAACCGATGGTGTGTAGGCACGACTGACCATCAGTCAGCTTCACCGACCGTTTTCATCGGATGGACCGATCGTGTGTACAGGGCTTAAGACTATAACATAATATATCTAAGAGGATCATATAATATATCATTTTTTTTCAACGTGTACCTACCGCAAATGGCAGTGTTCCCCAGAAATACTCTTTATCTTTGAAATACATCAGCTGACTTATGTAACATGTGAAAGCTGAAGTATTGTGTGTTCTGCATAAAGTATCCAGTAATTTTGGGAAATGAACTGTTGAAGGACCAATGGTTTGAAGGTAGTTCTGACAGTTTTCATGTATGTTAGTCTGAAGTTCCAGGAAACTTGTGCTCAGATTGAACTGCTGCTCGCTGTTTAAGGTAATGTGCTTCTGTAAAACAAAATTCAGAAAAAAAAGTTGAACAATTTTAATATATAAAATATACATTAAATGAAAATAACAACAATAGTTCTAGACATAACAAAATGCTAATACATTACAAGTTTCACCAAAGAGTTTGTTCAAGTAACATATTATAATAAAGCAGAGTACAAAAAGTAGCTAGTAAGTTGCCTTAAATTATACCTGTCCACTTCATTCTCTAGATCAGTGTTTCTCAACTCCAGTCCTCAAGGCGCCCCAACAGGTCATGTTTTCAGGATTTCCATTATTTTGCACAGGTAATTTGATCAGTTTTATTGCCTTAGTAATTACCACAGCTGTGTTATCTGAAGGAAATCCTGAAAACATGACCTGGTGGGGCGCCTTGAGGACTGGAGTTGAGAAAAACTGCTCTAGATCATCTCCAAATATCCCTTTAAATCTACAAATGTAAAGGTAAGTTTAAGACTGGGACAAAATGAATGTAGTGCATGTTAATTCTAAGTGAAGCGCAAAATGTTTGAGTTTGTATATATGGTATTGTAAAAAAGGAAAAAAACAGGAGCTGCCATTGTTGACTCCTTACTGGGAATCTTTCCCTTGGTGTGGATTGAAAATTAAAATCACAGAAAAAAAAAAAGGATTTTAAGCTTGGCATGAGTCTGCTCTGCCATGGAACAATGCACCTTCTGTATGAGTGTGCTGGGCTTTGTGTTACTTTAACCTAAATTGCAGTAATGTGGGGTTTATATATCAGAAGAAAACCAGAGTACTATATGTTGGAGATTGTAGGTCAATGTTAAAGACAATCTTCTTGTTCTGGCCTTCCTCTACTCTCTTCTAATTGTCCCTGCCCTTTCTCAAGACCAGAATATAAACAAAAAAGTCAGTGCTGCTATTTTCACGTTTCAGGATTTATCTTCATCATTAATTTTAGAACAGCTGCATTCAGAATCGCATATGGGTTCCTACGGAGTTTCATGTAGTACATCACAATATGGGGATACATTTTCTACCCTGTAAATGCGAGAAACTCTACTATAGACACTTTTCAGGCTGTTATAGAGGGGGAATTGATACATTTAAAACAATGTAGCTCAACATCTAGAAAGGCTAATATCTCAAAGCAAGAGAAAGAGGATTTACAGCAGGTAAAAGACAACAAAGGGTTAGTGATAAAGCAAGCAGACAAGGGAGGAGTAGTGGTGGTGATGACTAGGGAACAATATAGATCTGAAGCTATCAGAAAACTCTGTGACAGTGATACATATCGACCCTTGTCTAATAATCCCACTACTGTCTTTCGATCAACTCTTTTAAAACATTTGCAGTTGGGCTTTACCATGAGAGTCCTGTCATCCAAAACTGCTGAGTATCTCTATGTGGATAAACCTGTGGTGCCGGTCTTCCATCATCTCCCTAAAATTCATAAATCTGATTGTCCCATACAGGAAAGACCAATTGTGGCTGGAATTGGCTCCTTATTTGAGTGTTTGGGAGAATGGGTAGACCAGCATCTACAGCCTTTGGCACATAGATTGCCCGGCTACATCAGTGATACGAGCACAGTCCTATCCCATATCACATCTGTCAAATGGACATCCACCTATGTGTGGGCTACACTGGACGTGAGGGCACTTTATTAATCGATCCCCCACAGCGCTGGATTGTAGGCCATCCAATATCATCTTCAATGCTACAGTTCCTATTCCCAGGAGCTACAGGAGTTTATTTTGTTAAGCGTTTATTTTTTATTCGTTGGCATATATTATGTCCAGGGCTGTGGGGCGTGGATGGGTGCTAGATTTCCACCATCCATGGCGAATCTCTACATGGGTTGGTGGGAGGAACAAGTTTTGTTCTCTCCCAGCAACCCTCTTGCCGGGCATATTGTATGCATGGTCGCTATATCGATGACCTTGTGATTGGGTGGGACGGTGACACTATGGGATTGCATGAT
Source organism: Rana temporaria (assembly GCF_905171775.1). NCBI lineage: Eukaryota > Metazoa > Chordata > Amphibia > Anura > Ranidae > Rana > Rana temporaria. The sequence continues at coordinate 170,821,902 of NC_053493.1, forward strand.
TTTTGGAAATTCCTGAATGCCAATTAGTTAAATTTACATTTTTCGATCGAGCATGATGTTTCCAGTATCAACTTTTTAGACATCACCCTATAGGGCGATCCAAATACGGGTGATGTCTCAACATGCACCTATAGGAAACCATGCTCTGGTAATACCACACTTTTTGCAGCCAGTTGTCATCCCCCCCACACCATCAATGCCATCCCTTATGGGGAGTTTATTCGAGCCAAACGCAACTGCTCAACAAACTCAACCTGTGAACTAGAATGTAAGGTCATTCATCAGCGCTTACTGGCCCAAGGCTATAACGAATCTGTTATACACCAAGGACTGGAAAGGGTTCTGATAATGGATAGAGGGGAATTACTGTCAGATGAGCCTAAAATCAAGAGAGCTTAAAAATAAGAGTAAACCTCATCAACCTTGCAACTCTAGAAATAGAAAAATGGGCAAACCTGTTACATTTGTAACCACATTTTCCCAAGAATACAATCTAATAGACAGAATAATAAAAAAAGAATCTACCAATATTGTATACAGACAAAGATTTAAATGGGACTTTGCAAGTAGGTTGCCTTTTTCTAGCCGACGTGCGCCCACACTGGGGATTGCAGCCTTCACCTAGTCTTTTCTCATCCAAACAATGCTAACCACCTGGCTTTCCTATCCTGGAAGTTACCCCTGCAGTACAAAAAACTGTAGGTACTGTAATTTGTGTGATCTGGGTAAAATATTTGTTGCCACAGCTACAGATGAAGAGCTCACTATACATCAACTGTGGCACAAATTATGTAGTCTACCTGATCACCTGTACTTCATGCAGCCTCCAATATGTAGGCTGTACCACACGTCCCTTGAGAACCCATATAGGGGAACATTATTGTGATACAAATAATCCAAACGCTAGAAACATTTCGAATGGAACACGTCACTTTAGGGAATGTTATCAGGGCGATCTCTCCTCTTTCCGATTTAGAGGAATAGAATGGTTGTCTCACTAGCCCAGAGGAGGTGACAGGGAGAGAAGACTATTGGGGAGAGAAGCATGGTAGATTTTTAGATTAAAACTAGATTGCCTCAGGGGTTAAACCTGAGGTGGGATCTGGATTTGCACTTACATCAAGTATGCCTCTTCCCATAGCCTTCCCTCTCTTTCATTCTTTTAATGTTTCTTGTATTTCATGGTGTGTTTTAATCATGTATATGTGTATGGATGCATGTAGGACTGTGTGCACACATGTACATATTACTACTACAAGGTGTGTGAACAATAGTGGCATACACATGGATCACCCAATATGCATTGCAGCTGATTTCCTTCCTTGGATAATTGCTTGCAGTCAATTTAGACAATTAATGGGTGGAGTCAGTGATCCTTAGAGCTACTATTTATTTCACAAGTTTCATGTCTGTAATGTAGTTATGACTAAGTCCTTATAGGCTGAAACACATCAACCTTTCATATTTGAGTTTGTCTACTGTGGTTCGTCAATAAATACGTCAATTGTTTAAGAGCAATGACCAGAGTGCGAATCATCTTTTCCTCACTCTTCTCAAGACTCACTCATGAGTCGCTAGCAATAGGCAAGTCAGGCGGCTGCCTAGGGTGCCAGGGTAGGAGGGGCGTCAAAATCCAGATCCCCAGCCACTCGCTGGAGATTCTAATTTGTAAAATACCTATGGGGCCGGTGTCACCACACCGTCCACAAGAGACGGCATAGGCGCCAGGCTAGGGGACGGTAAAACGCACCTGTGAAGACATCCCCGGCCCGGACTCTGTGCATTCCCGTTCTGCCAGCCTGTTTTTTAGAGCTCTGTCCCCAGCCTGCAATGCCGTCCAAGCGGCGGCAGTGAGAAGAGGAGGGGAGAGAGAGAGAGAGCTGGGACACAGAGTAGACGGCCGGAGTACTGCATCTGCATGATACATGGAAGCGGCCCGAGATGGAAGCCCTGCATGTTAGGTCCGGGCTTGCCGCGATTTCCCCTCCCTCTTCATGGACCGTCAGTGATCTGTGGTGGGAGGACAGGCAGCAGCGCCGCTCTCCTCGAGGTGAGGCCACCACAGCCGTTGTCAAGTGCATTGTATTGTGTAGAGAGGGAAACAGGTGTGCGGGGGAACTAATGTGTGTGTGTGTGAGGGGGTACAGAGAGAAACTGATTTGGGAGGGGGGAACTGATTTGGGGGGGACAGAGGTAAAATAATGTGTGTGTGTGTGTGTGTGGGGGGGTACAGAGAGGAACTGATTTGGGGGAGTACAGAGGTGAACTAATGAACTAATGTGGGGGGTACAAAGAGAAACTGATTGGGGGGTAGAGGGGGGGGACTTATTTGGGGGGATACAGAGGTGAACTAATGAACTAATGTGTGTGTGTGGGGGGGGGGTACAGAGAGGAACTGATTTTGGGGGGTACAGAGGTGAACTAATGAACTAGTGTGTGTGTGTGTGGGGGGGGGGTACAGAGAGGAACTGATTTGGGGGGGTACAGAGGTGAACTAATGTGTGTGTGTGTGGGGGGGGTACAGAGAGAAACTGATTTGGGGGTACCGAGGTGAACTAATGAACTAATGTGTGTGTGGGGGGGGTACAGAGAGGAACTGATTTGGGGGAGTACAGAGGTGAACTAATGTGTGTGTGTGGGGTACAGAGAGAAAATTATTTGGGGGGTACAGAGGTGAACTAATGTGTGGGGGGGGTACAGAGAGAAACTGATTTGGGGTGTACAGGGGGGAACTTATTTGGGGGGATACAGAGGTGGACAAATGAACTAGTGTGTGTGTGTGTGGGGGGGGGGTACAGAGATGAACTGATTTGGGGGGTATAGAGGTGAACTAATGTACTAATGTGTGTATGTGTGTGGGGGGTTCAGAGAGCAACTGATTTGGGGGGGTACAGAGAGGAACCAATGTGTGTGGGGGGGTACAGAGGGGAACTGATTTGGGGAGGTACAGAGGGGAGCTGATTTGGGGGGTACAGAGGGGAGCTGATGTGTGTGTGGGGTGGGGTACAGAGGTAAACTGATTGGGGGTGGGGGGTATTTAAGGTGTAAAGGTACAGCTTTGTAAAAAAATAAATAAATGCAGATATTTTTGCAGGTAAAAAAAAATGTGCATTTATTATTATTTTTACTAGGAGCCCGTAAAGCATTGTCAGTGTATTTGTCTGCTCATACAGACAGGCAGTTGCATAGTTAGCCTATCCGTATAGTACCCTAGCCTGTCCGTATAGTACCCTAGCCTAGCCTGTTCTGTATAGTACCCTAGCCAGGCCCGGATTTACTCCCTTTGCCGCCCCAAGGCCAGGTCCTTCAATGCTGCCCCTGCCTGCGCAGTACAGCAGGGGGGACATTATCCGCCGGGGGGGACTTTTTCTTTTTCTCTTTTTCGGCAGGACACTGAGAAGCGGGGGGGGGGGGGGTGTTGCTGCCGAAAATGAAAAATGAAAATGAATGACAAAATGACATTGAGAACTGGGAGGGGGGTTGCTGCTGCCAAGAACTATCTCACCTCCTCTTCCCTCTGTTTTTTCTCCTCTCACCATCCGCATGACAGGGGAAAGTAAAAGTGTCCTCTCCTCTCAGCCGCAGTGCCGCCCCTGCACCCACTGGCGCCCCGAGGCCTGGCCTTGTTGGCCTTGTCTGAAATCTGGCCCTGACCCTAGCCTGTTGAGAAGACCCAAGTTGATTGATCGATTAACTTGGTACATTCAGCCTGCCCATTAACGGTTCATTTCTTGGCCGTTTTATGTATGCCTTACTTTACCTTAAAGCCAAATTGAACTTTCAGTTTAAATAGGCTAAATACATCTCAGGTACATCAAATGAAAAGGTGTTTAAATTCGTAGATTATTTTCTTTATAAAAACCAAGCACAGCCTTGGTAGAAAGGAATAATTGTCCTTAACAACATGCTGCAGAGAAGTACAAATCCTCTCTGTGTAAAATCAGTGGTCCCCCTGCAGAGGTCTGCTACACCTCCTGCTGAGTCAGAATTATAGCTTATCTGACCGATTATTTCACTGATTATATATCATGCAGGACCCTGTATTATTTTTAATTGATTTTAAATGAGGTCATAAAAAAAAAAACAGTGGAACCTTGGATTACGAGCATCCGTTCCAGGAGAATGCTTGTAATCCAAAGAACTTGCATATCAAAGCGAGTTTCCCCATAGAAGTCAATGGAAACGAAGATAATCCGTTCCACATTATTGACTTCTATTGCATGCAATACCACATGTGGCCAGAGGTGGGGGGTGCCAGAAAAACTCAGAAAGGCTCGGAAACACTCGGGAACTCTCGGAAACTCTTGGGAAAGGAGTATTTCCGTGTAGTTCCAAATTGTTCCGAACGGCTCTGAGTGTCGCCGGCGCCCCCGCACCTCTGGCTAAATGCGGTACTGCATGCCGCAGAGGCTTGAATCCTGCTTGTTTTGCGAGACAACACTTGCAAACCGAGTCAGGATTTTAAAAAAAATTGCTCATATTGCGTAACGTTCGTTAACCGCGTTACTCACAATCCGTGGTTCCACTGTAGATTATTTTATAAGCAACGATACTAGTGCGTTCTTGTTTCAAGCGTATGCAGTAAAAACCAGGATATACACACTATACATATATATATTATAGGCTTAATAAGATTATAGACTTAAAAATAGCATGCAATGCCAAGCTGCAGTTTACAAAGCAAGCAAAAGCCTTTCTTGTATTAAAAAAAGGAATGGACTGCAGAGAGAGAGACATATAATTTTCCCCTAATCAAATCATTAGTAAGATCTCATGTGGAATATGCAGTTCAGTTTTGGGCTCCAGTTCTCAAAAAAGATATCGGGGAACTGGAAAAAATGTAGCGAAGACTACCAAACTGATAAGAGGCATGGAGAAGCTCAGCTATGAGGAGAGATTAGAGGAACTGAATTTATTTTCTCTTGAGAAGGAGAGAATAAGGGGGGATATGAGCAACATGTACAAATACATAAGTGGTCCATATAGAGAAATTGGTGTGGAGTTATTCACTTTACGGTCATCACAGAGGACCAAAGATATTTCATCTCCAAACACGGAAAGGCTTCTTCATAGTAAGAGCTGTGAAAATGTGGAACAGACTCCCTCAAGAGCTGGTTCTGGCCAGCTTAGTGGATGGTTTAAAAAAAGGCCTGGATTCTTTCATAAATGCACAAAATATAACTGGATACTAATATTTATAGGAAACGTTGATCCGGGGAATATCTGATTGCTTCTTAGGGGATCAGGAAGGAATTTCTTTTTCCCCACTGGAGCAAATTGGATCATGCTTTGCTGTTTTTTTTCTGTGGGTTGAACTGGATGAACTTGTGTCTTTTTTTCAACCAGACTAACTATGTAACGATGTAACTATATAGATAGAGAGATAGATATTCTCTTAAACCGAGTTTGATTATAGCATTATACTGTAACTACTAACGAGCAAGGCCCACTGATTCCTCCTGTATTGAATAACAGCACTGTTTGCCCTAATGTTGTAAAGCGCTGTGCAAATTGTTGGCGCTATAACATTTCTTTATAATAATAATAATAATAATAATAATAACTACCATTTGGTGTCTCCCCAGGCTACGCAAATGCAGTAAAGGAATAAAAAAAAGGATTCCCTGAGATAACCTATTACACATATGGCTAAGCTCAGTTTATCCAAAAGCCAGTAGGAATACTTACAAGGACCTGTGAAGGTCATAGGCATGAGAACTAATCTATGGTGTAAGTGTGTGCAGTGGTAGTGCTACTGATTGCCTATCTCTGCTTGAACATTAATTAATTCCTCTACACCACTTCTGTGACCTGGAGGGAGCTGAGAGTCAGTAAAAATTAAGCCACTGTGTTTTAGCCCATTTTTTAGAAGAGAGAGATCATATTAGATGACTTTGTTTTTGAGTTTGGTGATCGTAAAGTATCTTTCTTTTTTTTTATAACAAAATATTATAATTACTGTGGTTTTGCACAGAGCAGCCCTGATACATCTGGAGTACCTTGCTGGAACTCCTGGCTCCTCCCCCATACCGAATACTCCCCTTGCTAGAGGGCACTCATTGACACACATAGTTCAGCTAAGCCCCGCCCCTACTCCCTCATCACTGGATTTAATTGACAGCAGCAGGAACCAATGGCTCCCACTGCTCTCATTAAGGCCAGTGAGAAGGGAGAGAGTGCAGGGTCGCTGCTCTTGTGCACAGGGCCGGATCGAGATTGGGCTCAGGTAAGTAATTAAGGAGGGGACTGCACCTAAACTTTTTTTATCTTACTGTAGAGCAGGGGTCTCAAACTCAAATTACCTGAGGGCCACAAGACAAGTTTTCATATGCCATGGGGGGCCGCATGCAAACTTTCAAACTTCAAAAACAACAGTACTGGTGTCAGCGAACACATTATTAACCCCCAGCACTGGTGTCAGCGAGCGCATTATTACCACCAGCACTGGTGTCAGCGTGCGCATTATTACCACCAGCACTGGTGTAAGTCAGGGTTTGACAAATTTGCTTGGAATCTAGGAGCCAGCTAAAAAAGTTGGTAAACAGAAAACGCACCCCGTCCCTACGAGCTTGCGCACAGAAGCGAACACATACGTGAGCAGCGCCCGCATATGTAAACGGTGTTCAAACCACACATGTGAGGTATCGCCGCGATTGATAGAGTGAGAGCAATAATTCTAGCTCCTCTGTAACTTAAAACATGCAACCTGTAGATTTTTTTAAACGTCGCCTATGAAGATTTTAAAGGGTAAAAAAGTTTGTCGGCATTCCACAAGCGGACACAATTTTGAAGCGTGACATGTTGGGTAGGAATTTACTCGGCGTAACATTATCTTTCATAATATAAAAAAAAATGGGGATAACTTTACTGTTGTCTTATTTTTTAATTAAAAAAAGTGTAATTTTTTCCCAAGAAAGTGCGCTTGTAAGACCGCTGCGCAAATATGGCGTAACAGAAAGTATTGCAACGATCGCTATTTTATTCTCTAGGGTGTTAGGATAAAAAATATATATAATGTTTGGGGGTTCTAATTAGAGGGAAGAATATAGCAGTGAAAATAGTGTAAATTGACATTAGAATTGCTGTTTAACTTGTAATGCTTAACTTGTAATACCAACGGCCACCACCAGATGGCGCCAGCTCACATCTGGTGGTAATAACTTGTAATACCAACGGCTCACCACCAGATGGCGCCAGCTAAAAAAAAAAATGTTTTTTTTTTTTTGCTCCCCTCACTTCCACCCTGCCTGCGGGCCATTTATAACTGGTCCGCGGGCCGCAAATGGCCCGCGGGCCGGTACTTTGAGACCACTGCTGTAGAGAATACATTAACGTAAAAAATCTTTAGCCTTTACAACCACTTTAAATTAATTTTTAACTTTGACGTTGCAGTCCATCCAGCAAGCATCTAATCTTGAGGCAAACAAAAACGCATTGAAAATGTATATTATACCATCTACAATAATCCTGCTTATATCTCAATTAATTCAATAAACAAAAAAATAGGGTTTGCAAATATACCATTCATTTTAACATTATTGACCTTACCAGCATCAAATCACTAATAGTATCCATTCCATCCATGAATATATTTTTCATGACTGGCCATTTGGATGACACCTCCATGACAGTGGATACCAGAGTAATTAAGCTCTTAGTTAATGTTCCCTTTAATGGAATTTCTCTCTCTTTAAGGGATGATTTAACAAAATTGAAAATAAGCCTCACACTTTCAGGCATTACCTAGGTGAAAGGATACAAAAAAAATAATTAATGCTTGACAACATCTACCAAGCATATATCGCATTTCACATACGATTAAGATAATACAATAATACTACGGTTAATAATAATTCTTGATACTGGGCTCTAGGGATTTACTATACCAAGGTTTATAGTTCAACGTGTTTAAATACATTATTTATATAACACTAACAAAAACGAATAGTAAATCCCAATTACTGTGTTTTGTAAATGTTTTAAAGTTAAAGTGAGCCTATGCCCAGATCATGCACACTAATGTATTTACATATGATGAATAAGCAGTAAAAGCATAAGCCATTCATGATCTCCATATCTGTAAGTATTTTGGAAAAATGTCATTTTCAAAGTTCACAACACCATTATTACAAGTCTTAGCTCTATTCCTTTTCCTTTCTATAACACCAGAATCTTGTAGACTTGCCAGCCTTCTCATGTAAACAAACAGAAGGTGCTTTTGAGCATCTAGAAACCAACTGAAACATGACTGTAGAATCTATGTTGTGATATTTGTGAATGAATAACTTCACATTAAAAGCACCCAGAGTGGTCAGGAATGGTTTTAGAGAAGATCTGTAAAGAAGAGGGGACCAAAATCCCTCCTGAGATGTGTGCAAACCTGGTCACCAAATACAAGAAACATCTTACTTCTGTGCTTGCCAACAAGGGTTTCTCTACCAAGTACTAAGTCATGCTTTGCTTGTGGATCAAATACTTATTTTACTGACTGAACTGCAACTTAATTTATAACATTTATTTCATGTTTTTTATGGATTTTTGGTTGATAGTCTTTATGATTTAAAATACACCTATGATAAAAATTATAGACCGTTCGATTCTTTGTAAGTGGGCAAACTCAATACAGTTTTATCTTTTACATGAGGGACTGTTGTGATTAGGGTTCAATGAATCCTATAAACATTGGTTGGAATAGCCTTTAGAGTTGCAGAAAGCAGGCCCAATACTGGTGGACTTCAGATGGCCTCTTTATGATCCATAATATGTGTTTCAGTTATGCTTTGATGTATATTCAATTATACCAGTGCCTAAATAACAGTAAATAACACAGGTTTTAGATGGCTTCTAGTTGTATTGCTGCAGATCTTTTTTCGATATTATTTATTTTCAATATTATTTATTTTCTTAAGCAACGCTCATCACCAATATTAACCAGCTCCAGCTCAAACCTTTTAGATTATTAGCCTGACTTTTTTTGTTTTAACTGGTCACCTTAAAAAAAGAATATGATTGGTGAGCATAACCTGTTCCTATTCTTCTGGATGACTATGTGCACTGAGAGATCCACAAAATCAATTTAGGTAAATTATTAAACATATAAAAAGTAAGCAATTACTAATACTTTCTGATTATTGTTAGGTTTTTGGTTTTATTATACTATACCTGGTTAGTGGCGTTTAACAGTTCTTTTACCATTAACACAATATCAGCAAGCTCCTCCTGTAATGGAATGTGAAAACATAAATGCAGCGGACGATAGATCATTTTAAAACTTAGTAATCATTTTAATTATGCATTATTTATCAATTAAGTTGACAACCTCTAGTACGGGGAATTTCTCATCTCAGATGCAAAGGGTGGTGGGGAGAACTGGCCATTTCCATTTTCTGCAGGTACCACTTATCTGGGAAAAATGTGGCAATAGTGATTGGAATAGGCTTTATAGAGGGCTGGGCTCTAGAGAGGGTTTAAACCAATCTTCTTTATCCTATACAAAGTCCTTTCCTACTTTAAAGAAGAGAAGGGATATTCTGGAGGAAGTGTGGAGTTGTGTTCATAGGGTGTCACACATATTGGGTCTTAAATGCTTAATATTTATCTATAAGGAAATAGCATATGCAAGGCAATGATCCTAACTGAACAGAGATCCCAACAATTCATAGATCGGTATTGCTGAAACTTGGCTTTATTCCTCACATGACTTGGCAATTATTATTCCTGGCTATGCTCTCTTTCAGAGAGACAGGGTAAAAAGGAAAGGTCTGTCTCTATGTGAGAAGTGATCTTAAAGCGAGTGTGAAAGAGGACCTGGTTGATGGAGAGTGTGATGAGGCTGAAGCATTATGGGTGAAACTGCATACAGATGTGAGTAGTTCAAAGTTAATCATTGGAGTTTGTTATAGACCACCCAATGTAAATGAGGAGGCGGAGACTCAGCTCCTTGTACAGATGGAAAGGGCTGCAAGAGTCGGGACGGTGATAATAATGGGGATTTTAACTACCCAGAAATTGACTGGAGTAATGGCACTGCTGGGACAGTTAAAGGGCAAAAATGTATAAACCTATTACAGGACAATTGTATGGTCCAGTTTATTGAGGCCCCAACTAGGAACGATGTTCTGTTGGACCTGGTAATCTCAAACCATACAGAGCTTATTACTAATGTTCAGATAAAGGAACACCTGGGTAGCAGTGACCATAACATGATTTCATTTGATGTTGGCGGTAAGCAAAAATCACATACGGGAAAGATATAAACACTTAATTTCAAGGGAGCATATTTTCCAAGGATGAGGGCTCGTTTTTTACGTTGTCGTTTTTCACATCGTGAAAAACGGTCGTGTGTAGGCTTTAACGACGTGACAAAATGCGCATGCTCAGAAGAAAGTAATGAGACGTGAGCGCTCGTTCTGGTAAAACTAGCGTTCATAATGGAGATAGCGCATTCGTCACGCTGTAACAGACTGAAAAGCACAAAGACTGAAAAGCGCGAATCGTCTCTCACCAAACTTTTACTAACATGAAATCAGCATAAGCAGCCCCAAGGGTGGCCCCATCCGAATGGAACTTCCCCATGTCCTAGAAGATATTGTCTCCTTCCATTGTTGACAACTGAATGCCTCACTGTCCAGATGTCTTGTGCTTTCAAAATGCCACTTGTCACCAGGCACACATTTTTGACACTGAAAGAGTTCTGGGTTTACAAAGTGTAGGGGGGAAATGTATTCTTCCAAGAATTACCAGAAGCTGGGGCAAAAAGCATATAATAAAAGAAACAGCCCATACCAACCAGCTGGCTCATAAGCACTGGGGTCAACAATTCAACTGGTCAAAACCAATACTTGCCACAAAAAGTAACAAAATACCCCTGTTACTTTCCAGTCAGCATAGAAATGTAAAAATAAAACTTTATAGTCACCACCAAATATATTGCAAAAAATTGGAAATCAAATGTGACCAAAATGAATTAAAAAAAAATCCTGTGACTACCCTTGTACTTATAAGTCCTGGACTTTTTTTTAGAGCATTCTCTAGTTCTACAAACAAACTTTAAGATATTAGGGTGTGGTTACCTGATTATTAAATGGTAAGGCTTGAACAATGAAAATCAGTTTATTTCGGATTTGTACATGTTGCTCAAAAGTTGTTTCATCGTCCTCCGCATATAATCGATTGAGGATTGTGGTTAATAAGACAACGTAGTTTCGAATCTCAATGTGATTTCCCATTAACACAAGTATAGAAAGATTTCTCAAGCCTTCTTGAAATCTAGGTGAAAGAAAAAAGAAAATGTTCCAATGTATTACAAAGAATGAAGGTTAGGTTTGTAAAGTGATCGTAAATGTAACTGTACTTAAAACTGCCAGTTAAAGGCTCTCCTTTCCTCACACAGACACAGTGTGGGAGGAAAGACTGACAATAACCGGTAAGTCTGTTTACATGTGATCAGCAGATCACATGGTAAAGAGCCGCTGTGATTGGCCATTTACCATGATCTGTGATCAGCTGTGTTTAAAGGACACAGCAGTCACCGAGCGCACTAGATGCGGGCCCCAGGGGGCACATGGGAGGCAGAATTCAGGGAGGATGTCCATAGACTGAAAGCTCAGGTCTCAGATGGAAGGGGGGGGGGTCAGGGGAGCCCTTCATGATTTTTGTCATCAGGCCCTGAAGGTTCTAGTTACGCCTCTGCTGCACACAGAAGGTTTTGTACCTTACCATTGAGAGAATGCATTAAGGTAAAAAAAAGGTCTCTGATAATAAAAGCTTTACAAGCATTTTAAAAATTCCTCCACTGTGAAAAGATTTTGACTTTGTAATATATGATTCTTGTGTCTGTGAAATTGTTGCCGGTGGCACAATAATTATGGCATATTATCTAAGTACAGAGACTGCAGGATATATGTTCTGTGTATACAGTGAGTAGACTCAAGATACACGCTACAACTAACACAGTGGGGCTAAGGGCATGATGAGGTTTATGGTGAACTGCAACTTTTCTTTCTTCATTCTTTTAAATGTTAATATGCAAGTGTAAGAGGACTGTTAGAATGCATCCGACACGCACACGCACGCACGCATGCACATACGCACGGGCAACGGGAGATTCTCACACGCGCCAATGCGCATGCGTGTGTGCATCGCTCGCATGTGCATTGCACGGTGTGCACGCGCAGGAGTGTGACCCTAGCCACAATTGGTGCCAGACGGCCTATTAAAAGGATGTCCTGACTTCTGGCAAGTGCTGACTGGTCTTCAGCTGTGTCTTGATAATCTGAACTCTGTTAAACTCAGCTTGATTCCTGTTGCTGAACCTTGGCTTTCCTTGACCCTGCTTTTGGACTCTGATTACTCTGATTACTGGTACCTGATCCTGGCTTCCCATCTGACCTTGCTCCTGCATATGCCTTGTTACCTCGCTGCCCGCCTGTTATCGAACCCGGATATCCCTGTGACCTTGCTACTGTCTCCTGCTTGGCTCAACGCTGTCTCCGAGTGCCTGTGCTGGCTATCCATCCTATCAGCTTTCCTGGGTCTAGCTCCTTACCGGATGCTTTGCCTGCACCTCCAAGCCTGCAACTCCACTTACAAGTTCTGTACACAACACCTATAGGCACTCGTGTTCCTCCTCACCCTAGCCACCATCTGTTCCACCTTCAGTGGGGGTTGGGTTGGAGATATAAGGGAGGCCGACCTTGTCATTCCAGACTCCTACCAGCTAAGTGACAGCAAGTTATTGTCATGAAAAGTGTTTGGGGACCTGGTTCCTGCCCTAGGGGACATGTATCAATGCAAAAAAGTTTTAAAAACTGTTTTATAAACTTGCCGGGACCATTATAGCCACGAGTAGTTTTAAATTACTTTTTTTCCTTTAGAAATGTAATTTTATGCAGGGAATGTTATAAACACGGGGAAACATGCACTATTTTACAGGCATACTATAGACACCCCCCAGGTACGAAATTTAAAGGAATATTTCACTTTTATTGTTTCACTTTAAGCATTATTAAAATCAGTGCTCCCGAAAAAAACTGACGTTTTTAAAACTTTTTTTGCATTGATACATGTCCCCTGGGGCAGGACCCAGGTCCCCAAACACTTTTAATGACAATAACTTCCATATTAACCTTTAAAATGATCACTTTTGATTTTTCATGTTTGTGTCCCATAGACAAATATTTTGCCTGTTTGCATGTTCTGCTGCAAACTGAACCAGGGGGTGTTCGGCTCATCCCTAAGCGGTAACAGAAATTGTTCCTTGCTCAAGGAACCCCTAGAGCAGGGATCCTCAAACTATGGCCCTCCAGCTGTTGCAGAACTACACATCCCATGAGGCATTGTAAAACTCTGACATTCACAGACATGACTAGGCATGATGGGAATTGTAGTTCCTGAACAACTGGAGGGCCATAGTTTGAAGACCCATGCCCTAGAGGAACCACAGGGTTCCATGGAACCCTTTTTGAGAAATCCTGCTCTAAAGCAAAGTTGGATTGGTAAGTCTGTTTCACATCTAAATCCCTCTGGAGGCAACCATTGTATCCTTCAATTGCTATTCCTCCCATTACAGTGCTTCTATTAATGTGCAGGTTGCTGGCTCCACAGAATGAGTGAATGGACAGGTTGGGAATGTAATATGAAAAATATCCTCAATAAATGGAACTACATCCCGCAATTAAAGTATTGTAGCAATCTATGAGTCTTTTCAGGTTGGGTTAATGAAAGCTGAAATACTTTCATTTTCTTTGTAATAGTTTTTCTTATTACTTTTACTAGTAGTAATGAATACAAATAATACTGCTGCAATATGCTGTAATTTAATCTAATTTAAAATAGTTACATTCAGGGCCGGACTGGGAATGAAAACCAGCCCTGGAAATAATTTCATACCAGCCCCACAGCATAACGTCATTATTTTCTTTTTCATCAAAAGGAAAAACATTTGAAAGCACATTTGAAGAGTGTATTATGTAAAGATATGACACAGGATGTAGTATAGGCTTTCCAGTTTTCAACTATAACTACTACATGCTGTGTACCCCTGGCGGGGAGTTGGATCTGGTGAGTGGGGACCCTTGTGGGGGAGCACCGGGACCACCACGAATGCTGTATCAGCTGTATAGGAACACCTTTCCTCACTGCAAGAACCTGCATCCATAAGCCCTGACTGGAATCAATAGAACTTCTCCCACTAGAGACTATTGTGTTTTATGTTTTTATGTGATCTCCTTCATGCGGTCTTACCGGTCAGACATCATATAGCCTTAGACCTGAGGCTGCAATTGGACTATATACTTTCTATCACGTTCACCTACCCCTTTTAGGGGATTGGTTTCCAGCAGTGGCGGCCCGCCCATAGGGGGCGCCCGGGCGCCGCCCCCCCTCCTGTAGGCAAAATATAAAAAATAAAATAATAATACTTTTTTTTTTTCAATGGCCCCTTTAAAAAAAAGAAGTCCTTTAATAAAATTAGATTGAGCGCCGGCCACCATTGCCCTATGAAGCGACACGTCAATGCAATCTTTAGATTGCAGACGTGGCGCTTCATTTGCGGGCTTTTATCCCGCCTTTGGGCGCATTGCACAGTGCTGAATAGCTTCTCATGCGTCCGTATCCACTATGGGTGCCGGGAGCATTACTATTGTTGTTACTTCCGGGATTTGTTTTACAGACGAAAAACGGAAGTGACGTCACGTGGGAAAGCTCCGTCGTTTACAGTGCCCCAGCGGAGCTGGGAAGGTAAGCCATGCCATTGCGGCATTGCCTCATCCCATCGCCTCGTTTTTTATTGACTCAAAATCAGCGGTGGACTGCCTGATGCCCACCCATCCACCTCGGAGCCTGTAATTTTAGTAAGACTGCTGGGACTTGTAGTTCTCCATCTTCTCCTGGGGCTCATGGAGAAGATGGAGATCTACAAGTCCCAGCAGGTTATAATATAAGGCTTCGAGGTGGATGGATGTCCGGACACCCATCTACCTCGGAGCCTTATAGTATAACCTGCTGGGACTTGTAGTTCTCCATTGTCTCCTGGGGCTCAGGTGCATGCAATCCACCATCAATGGGACTACAAGTCCCAGCAGTGAGAAAAACATAACAAAGATGGTGGATTGCATGCACCTGAGACGATGGAGAACTACAAGTCCCAGCAGGTTATAATATAAAGCTCCGAGGTGGATGGATGTCTGGACAGTGACACAGTGGGGACAATTGGCACAGCGGCATGAATGGGCACAGTGGCGACAATTAAAGGGCACAGTGGCTGTGTTTGATGGCATGGCATAGTGACTGCATTTGATGGCATGGCACAGTGGTGACAATTGATGGCACAGTGGTTGCGTTTGATGGCATGGCACAGTGGTGACAATTGATGGCACAGTGGCTGTGTTTGATGGCATGGCACAGTGGCTGTGTTTGATGGCATGGCACAGTGGCTGTGTTTGATGGCATGGCACAGTGGCTGCGTTTGATGGCATGGCACAGTGGCTGCATTTGATGGCATGGCACAGTGGCTGCGTTTGATGGCATGGCACAGTGGTGACAATTGATGGCACAGTGGCTGCGTTTGATGGCATGGCACAGTGGTGACAATTGATGGCAAAGTGGCTGCGTTTGATGGCATGGCACAGTGGTGACAATTGATGGCACAGTGGCTGCGTTTGATGGCATGGCACAGTGGTGACAATTGATGGCACAGTGGCTGCGTTTGATGGCATGGCACAGTGGCTGCGTTTGATGGCATGGCACAGTGGTGACAATTGATGGCACAGTGGCTGCGTTTGATGGCATGGCACAGTGGTGACAATTAATGGCACAGTGGCTGCGTTTGATGGCATGGCACAGTGGTGACAATTGATGGCACAGTGGCTGCATTTGATGGCATGGCAGTGGCTGTGTTTGATGGCATGGCACAGTGGTGCGAATTGATGGCACAGTGGCTGCGTTTGATGGCATGGCAGTGGCTGCGTTTGATGGCATGGCACAGTGGTGACAATTGATGGCACAGTGGCTGCGTTTGATGGCATGGCAGTGGCTGCGTTTGATGGCATGGCACAGTGGTGACAATTGATGGCACAGTGGCTGCGTTTGATGGCATGGCACAGTGGTGACAATTGATGGCACAGTGGCTGCGTTTGATGGCATGGCACAGTGGTGACAATTGATGGCACAGTGGCTGTGTTTGATGGCATGGCACAGTGGCTGTGTTTGATGGCATGGCACAGTGGCTGTGTTTGATGGCATGGCACAGTGGCTGCGTTTGATGGCATGGCACAGTGGCTGCGTTTGATGGCATGGCACAGTGGTGACAATTGATGGCACAGTGGCTGCGTTTGATGGCATGGCACAGTGGTGACAATTGATGGCAAAGTGGCTGCGTTTGATGGCATGGCACAGTGGTGACAATTGATGGCACAGTGGCTGCGTTTGATGGCATGGCACAGTGGTGACAATTGATGGCACAGTGGCTGCGTTTGATGGCATGGCACAGTGGCTGCGTTTGATGGCATGGCACAGTGGTGACAATTGATGGCACAGTGGCTGCGTTTGATGGCATGGCACAGTGGTGACAATTGATGGCACAGTGGCTGCGTTTGATGGCATGGCACAGTGGTGACAATTGATGGCACAGTGGCTGCATTTGATGGCATGGCAGTGGCTGTGTTTGATGGCATGGCACAGTGGTGCGAATTGATGGCACAGTGGCTGCGTTTGATGGCATGGCAGTGGCTGCGTTTGATGGCATGGCACAGTGGTGACAATTGATGGCACAGTGGCTGCATTTGATGGCATGGCAGTGGCTGCGTTTGATGGCATGGCACAGTGGTGACAATTGATGGCACAGTGGCTGCGTTTGATGGCATGGCACAGTGGTGACAATTGATGGCAAAGTGGCTGCGTTTGATGGCATGGCACAGTGGTGACAATTGATGGCACAGTGGCTGCGTTTGATGGCATGGCACAGTGGTGACAATTGATGGCACAGTGGCTGCGTTTGATGGCATGGCACAGTGGCTGCGTTTGATGGCATGGCACAGTGGTGACAATTGATGGCACAGTGGCTGCGTTTGATGGCATGGCACAGTGGTGACAATTGATGGCACAGTGGCTGCGTTTGATGGCATGGCACAGTGGTGACAATTGATGGCACAGTGGCTGCATTTGATGGCATGGCAGTGGCTGTGTTTGATGGCATGGCACAGTGGTGCGAATTGATGGCACAGTGGCTGCGTTTGATGGCATGGCAGTGGCTGCGTTTGATGGCATGGCACAGTGGTGACAATTGATGGCACAGTGGCTGCGTTTGATGGCATGGCACAGTGGTGACAATTAATGGCACAGTGGCTGCGTTTGATAGCATGGCACAGTGGTGACAATTGATGGCACAGTGGCTGCATTTGATGGCATGGCAGTGGCTGTGTTTGATGGCATGGCACAGTGGTGCGAATTGATGGCACAGTGGCTGCGTTTGATGGCATGGCAGTGGCTGCGTTTGATGGCATGGCACAGTGGTGACAATTGATGGCACAGTGGCTGCGTTTGATGGCATGGCAGTGGCTGCGTTTGATGGCATGGCACAGTGGTGACAATTGATGGCACAGTGGCTGCGTTTGATGGCATGGCACAGTGGTGACAATTGATGGCACAGTGGCTGCGTTTGATGGCATGGCACAGTGGTGACAATTGATGGCACAGTGGCTGTGTTTGATGGCATGGCACAGTGGCTGTGTTTGATGGCATGGCACAGTGGCTGTGTTTGATGGCATGGCACAGTGGCTGCGTTTGATGGCATGGCACAGTGGCTGCATTTGATGGCATGGCACAGTGGCTGCGTTTGATGGCATGGCACAGTGGTGACAATTGATGGCACAGTGGCTGCGTTTGATGGCATGGCACAGTGGTGACAATTGATGGCAAAGTGGCTGCGTTTGATGGCATGGCACAGTGGTGACAATTGATGGCACAGTGGCTGCGTTTGATGGCATGGCACAGTGGTGACAATTGATGGCACAGTGGCTGTGTTTGATGGCATGGCACAGTGGCTGCGTTTGATGGCATGGCACAGTGGTGACAATTGATGGCACAGTGGCTGCGTTTGATGGCATGGCACAGTGGTGACAATTGATGGCACAGTGGCTGCGTTTGATGGCATGGCACAGTGGTGACAATTGATGGCACAGTGGCTGCATTTGATGGCATGGCAGTGGCTGTGTTTGATGGCATGGCACAGTGGTGCGAATTGATGGCACAGTGGCTGCGTTTGATGGCATGGCAGTGGCTGCGTTTGATGGCATGGCACAGTGGTGACAATTGATGGCACAGTGGCTGCATTTGATGGCATGGCAGTGGCTGCGTTTGATGGCATGGCACAGTGGTGACAATTGATGGCACAGTGGCTGCGTTTGATGGCATGGCACAGTGGTGACAATTGATGGCACAGTGGCTGCGTTTGATGGCATGGCACAGTGGTGACAATTGATGGCACAGTGGCTGCATTTGATGGCATGGCAGTGGCTGTGTTTGATGGCATGGCACAGTGGTGCGAATTGATGGCACAGTGGCTGCGTTTGATGGCATGGCAGTGGCTGCGTTTGATGGCATGGCACAGTGGTGACAATTGATGGCACAGTGGCTGCGTTTGATGGCATGGCAGTGGCTGCGTTTGATGGCATGGCACAGTGGTGACAATTGATGGCACAGTGGCTGCGTTTGATGGCATGGCACAGTGGTGACAATTGATGGCACAGTGGCTGCGTTTGATGGCATGGCACAGTGGTGACAATTGATGGCACAGTGGCTGCATTTGATGGCATGGCAGTGGCTGTGTTTGATGGCATGGCACAGTGGTGCGAATTGATGGCACAGTGGCTGCGTTTGATGGCATGGCAGTGGCTGTGTTTGATGGCATGGCACAGTGGTGCGAATTGATGGCACAGTGGCTGCGTTTGATGGCATGGCAGTGGCTGCGTTTGATGGCATGGCACAGTGGTGACAATTGATGGCACAGTGGCTGCGTTTGATGGCATGGCAGTGGCTGCGTTTGATGGCATGGCACAGTGGTGCGAATTGATGGCACAGTGGCTGCGTTTGATGGCATGGCAGTGGCTGCGTTTGATGGCATGGCACAGTGGTGACAATTGATGGCACAGTGGCTGCGTTTGATGGCATGGCAGTGGCTGCGTTTGATGGCATGGCACAGTGGTGCGAATTGATGGCACAGTGGCTGCATTTGATGGGCACATTTTTTTTTCTCATTTGCGCCCCCCAAAAAATTTTGAGCACCAGCCGCCACTTTTTTCCAGGGGTGGCAGCAGCCCAATTTACGGTCCTAAGCGCAGGCAGATTATTGTGTTTTTTTGGCATTTAAAAGGTAGGTGCCGAGAGGGGGGGGGGGGTTGACCATGCAATGGTGAGAGAGATTATACTGTCCAGATTACAATTTGCAGGGGCAGCAAAGGTGACAGAGAAAGGGGGGTGCACCATGCAACCCCCCCCCTCTCTCTCTCTCTGTCACCTCTGCTGCCCCTGCAAATTGTAATCTGGACAGTATAATCTCTCTCACCATTGCATGGTCAACCCCCCCCCCTCTCTGCACCTACCTTTTCTTCTCCTGCAAATTGTAAACTGTATAATCTCTCTCACACCACCATTGCACGGTGCACTCCCCCCCCCCCTCCTCTCTGAAATCAGTTTACAATTTCCAGGCCAGCAAAGGTAGGTGACAGAGAGAGGAGGGGGGGGGCCCGGGGGGGGGGGGGCACCGTTATATGGTGAGAGAGAGAGTCGAGATACAGACAGTATGGATTTTCACCTTATGTTCCAGGGGTGGCCGAGCGTTCACTTCTTCTCCTGAGATCTCCTTTGCGGGCGCTCTGCCTTCACACGTGACTCTGCACTGGGCGGTGCTGGCGCCGCACGGGTAGATGGAACAAGAGCTGTTCTCCTGCTCGGCTCCTCCCCTCCCTCAGACACGTGACATGCTCGCCGCTCCACGGCTCCAGGCAGTCAGCGCGAAAAGGAAGGAAAGTGCAGCGGCGAGCATGGCGGCCGCAACCGGCCGGCGGCCGGCCCGCCACTGCTTTTTGTACATACACGACAATGTGATGTGACAGAGACATGACACTGGAGAGGGGCCGGGCAGGCGTATAATTAAAAAGTGCGGCCGCCGCTGTGGCCCACAGGCATCTGAGCTGACAATTTTTTGATGGACAGCAGGCGGCCTACCGGGAATTTTACCGGTCTCCCGGTAGGCCAGTCCGGCCCTGGTTACATTTGATGCAAAACGTAAAAAAAAAAACTGTAAAAGGTTAAGACTTACAGTTCAATCTCCGGTAAAGCATTAGATGTATTCTTGGAGAAAACTGGATGTACATTCACATTCAGTGGACATGGCTGAGTTTGGGATCCAAATGAATTTGTTATTTGAGTAAAAACCGTGACTGTAAAGAAAAGAAAATGTATTATTTTAGTATCTACCGTATTATCTCATAGACATGTTTTTCCAAATAAGCCTTTAGGGCGTGCTTAAATAAGTGCATTTGAAAACTGCATATCGGCAGCACCCAGTCGCATACCCAAAGTTTTATACACAAGTGTCTTACATTACATATTCCAGAAGCCAAACGAAAAATCTTGCATGAATCAAATGTTTGTAGAACACATCCACTGAAGTGGCTGATGTTCAGTGTTGCCAACCGTCCGTATTTTTACAGACAGTTCGTAAAAACTGGCACTTTTTTCCACCGTTAGTAAATGTCCGTGGTTGTGGGAATGTGCCAGTAAAAATAGCCAAAATCGGTTCAGGTTGGAACTGCGCATGGTGATTGGAGGCAGGGGGTGATGGTGGCTACGGTGGCTACGCAGAGGGCGATGGAGGCAGGGGGCAATGGAGGGAGGGGGAGATTGGAGGCAGGGGGGGTTGGTGGCACCGCAGAGGGGGATGGTGGCACCACAGAGGGTGAGGGATGGAGACAGGGGTTGTTGGTGGCACCGCAGAGGGGGATGGAGGCAGGGGACAATGGAGGCAGGGGGTGATTGGAGGCAGAGGGAGATTGGAGGCAGAGGGAGATTGGAGGCAGGGGGAGATTGTGGCACCGCAGAGGGGGGTGAAGGCAGGGGGTGTTGGTGGCAGAGGGGGCTGGAGGCAGGCGGTGATGTGACTAAGTAATTTGCCCTTATTATATCGGAAATAACAAAAATATGCTTTTTTACCCTAATATCTACCTGCTATTTGCCTAGCATACTTGTTTATAGCCTAAATACTAAAATTTGCACCTAAAAATTAAATTTTGTAACTTTTGTGAAATGACAGTAAAAACGTGGCTGCGCCAGTAAATTTCAGGTGTCGTGCCAGTAAATTTTAATCTGGTAGGTTGGCAACACTGCTGATGTTATTGTCAGGGGTGTGTTGCATATTCAATGCACTTTGCACTAACAGCTTCCAAGTGTAAACGTTGTTGGTCAGCCAAACATTACAATGAGGAAGATGCACAAACTTAGCAAGTTTGACCATGGGATGATTATTTGTGGCAGATGGGATGGTAGCAGCATTTTAAGTCTAAAACTATTATAAATCAAAGCATTGGTGGTAGAATGTTCTGTGAAATGTTTTCTTGGCACACATTAGGTTTCTTGAGCACATTGTTGTACCCATCATGCTATGAATTCCTGTGTTTTAAATTCACAGTGGCAAGTAGCTACCTGGTACAGATAGGTATACACAATAAAATGTCTACTGAGTGTTTATTCCTAAGTATAATGTATACTTCAGTACAGTATGATCTACAAATGTAGGGCATCATTGTGGCATTTAGAACATACAGAACAGTGTACTATAAATAGTAAAATTTGGAAAATAGAATATATAACACAGGGTATGGAATACAGAGGTAAAATATTGTTTTGAGGAGACTAATGTAGCTTACAGAATGTACAGCACAGTGTACAGAGTAAGGTGTAAAATATACAGTTGATTGTATAGTCATATGGTGAAAAAGGAAGTTTGGAGAAGAAATGCTGTTTTGGAGAGAGCTGGATCTGAAAAATTAATGTGGAAAGAGTGGATGCCAAAGCAGAGGAATAGAGAAGTCTAGGACAAGAGGAACAATAATGACAATGGTGGTGAGAAAGCGTGGGTGATTGGCACAGTAATGCTGAGAGTGGGGAACCTGAAGGGTCATCAAGAAAAAAACGGAGACCAAAAGAATTTTAAGAAAGAATGGCGATCTAAGGAAGAGTTTGAAGAGTGTAAACAGTGCTCAGTGGAGCAGTTCTGATGAAGTATACCTAGGAGAAAAACACAATCTGGGAGGCACCAATGATTTATAGAGTCCGTCTTAATCCATGAAATCAATACAAAAATATTAAGCCCTTTAAAATAAGAAAATAACTCTTGGTTGAGTCTTGGTTAAATACTGGCAATCCATAACTATTAGAGCCCAAGAGGAATTAGTACATTAGCCACAAGCAACCAAGTCCAAGAATTGAGGAGAGCATACTGCAGTAGGTTGCAGAAAATGAGATGGTAGTGCTAGAACAATAGAAGGACTGGGGATTAAGAGCAAGCAAACATGTAGAGAACTGACCCAAGAAACAGCCACAAAGCAGAAGTCTGGGAAATAGGTATATAGAAGGATTGAAAAAGGGTAACCAAAATCCTTGGGAGGCCTTCTGCTTGAAGTTGTAGTAGTAGCAGTAACTTCAAACACCTTTCTCTAGACTAGAGTCACTAGAGAAGAGTCCCATTTACAGAAAACTATGTGGACTAAGCTCTTCGGAACACCAGCTGATGTCCCCTTTAAACAGACTTTTTTAGCACCAGAGGGGTGGAAGCAGCCCAAAAGATTCAAAGATCTCTTAGAACCGCCTGTACTCGCACAAGGCCCAAGGACAGCTGGTTGCCTCCTTCCAACTACCAAGCGGCACCTTACTCCGGTGATACCAGACCAAATGTTCAGCGGACAGCCTCCCTAAGGCCTTGTACACACGGTCGGACCAAACCGATGAGACTGGCCCGTTGGTCCGCTTTCAGCGGTTCACCTCTGAAGTGGCCGTACGGCCTGATATGTGTACACACCATCAGTCCAAAATCAAATCGGGTCAGAAAACGGTGACGTCAAACACACGACGTGCTGAAAAAAAAACGAAGTTCAATGCTTCCAAGCATGCGTCGACTTGATTCTGAGCATGCGCGGGTTTTGAACCGATGCTTTTCTTACTAAGCATCGGTTTGATCTGATGGGGCAGCGGTCCATCGGTTCGGTTTTGAAGCATGTTTAGAAATTTTGGACCGAAGGAAAACAGACCGATAGCCTATACACACGGTCGGTTTGGTTCGATGAAAATGAACTTCGGTTCATTCTCATCAGACCAAATCGACCGTGTGTACGGGGCCTTAGTCTCTAGCTTCAGGCTCTCAGCATTCAGGCCCTCAGGTCACCCACATATGGCTTTGGAACAGCAAACTGTGTCAACAATGCCTTGGAGGGCTTGACCAACCCACTCTAGAAAAAGACACATGGCCAGATTCATGTAGATCAGCGGATCTTTAGATCCGCTCGATCTACGTGTTTTACGATCCGCCGGTGCAATTTAGCGAGGCTAGTGCAGTATTCATCAAGCACTTACCTCGAAAATTGCACCGTCGGATCGTAACTCCCCCGGCGGAATGCAAATTCCGCGGCTAGGGGGAGTGTACAATTTAAATCAGGCGCGTTCCCGCGCCGATTTAACTGCGCATGCGCCGCCGGCGAAATTTCCCAGTGCACATGCTCCACATGACGTCGCTAGGACGTCATTGTTTGCGGCGGCTACGTCAATTGCAGCCATCAGAATTCCTGATCGACTTACGCAAACGACGTAAAAATTTGAATCTCGGCGCGGGAACGACGGCCATACTTAACATTAGCTACCCCTCATATAGCAGGGGTAGCTATACGCCGTAAAAAGCCGAACGCAAAACGATGTTAAAAAAAAGCGACGGGCGGGCGTACGGACTTGAATCGGCGGTTGTTCTCATTTGCATATCTGACGCGTAAAAAAAAGCGACGACACCTAGCGGCCGGCGGTAGATTGCAGCCTAAGATTCGACTGGTGTAAGTCACTTACACCAGTCGGATCTAAGGGAGATCTATGCGGAATCTGATTCTATGAATCAGCCTCATAGATCCGACCGGCTGGACTCAGAGGTACGGCGGATCAGGAGATCCGCCGTCGTATCTCTTTGATGAATCTGCCCCACAGTGCTTAGTGTGCTCAAAGAATATATACAGTCTCCCAGCATGCAATGACGGTTTGCCTCCCTGAGATTGGCAAGGGCTGTATCAATATTCATCCTGCCATCTGCATAGCTCCATACCAATATCCAGAAACTTCTCAAGCTCTCTGGAGACAGAGACAGCCATAAGACTGGCAACATCTGAGCACACTGAGCAGACCTAACTAGTAGAATTTATCTGTAATTAACAGGGAGCAAACTAAATTTACCTAACAAACACATCACAGCCACACTGGGTACAGTGAGACAACTAAATTCAACTTTCAGAATATAGCTCCACAAAATACAGTGAGCCATCACTGAATCTATCTATCTAATCCTAGAACCTACCTAGGAGGGTGCTACATTTTTAAAATAAATGCAATATGTCAAAATTTAACTAAATTAAAATGTACCTTATTTCTCTTCTTCTGTTTCATCTCTCAAATGCAAGCTTTTTCCTACTGTTCCCAGACTTTCTGTTCTAGGGTAGATACGTTTGTTCTCCATAACCTCCTTGTGTATGTGAATGTAGCCAACCTACCTTTCACACCCCCAAGATAGACTAATGCTGGCCATACACTCCACGAAAAATCATCCGAAAGAACTTTCGAAAAACAAAAGTTCTTTCGTGAGTGCAAACGATAGTGCCATCATGTAATGGGCGATAAATCGTTCAGTGGACATAAAAAAAAAAAAATATGTTTTTTTTTTTTTACATATACCTAGTGCAGAAAGTTCGGACGGTAAACACATTAGGCCCCATACAGACGACCGAACATGTCTGCTGAAACTGGTCCGCGGACCAGTTTCAGCAGACATGTTCGGTCGTCTGTACAGCCAAGCGGACAGGATTCCACCGTACATTTGCCCGCCGGGCCTTTTTCGAGCTGGCAAATATATCTAAACATGTTTAGAAACATGCCCGCTGGAATCCTGTCCGTCGGACATGTTCGATCGTCTGTACCGTACATGTCCGAGCGGCCGCCATCCCTCGCATGCGTCGAATGACTTTGACGCATGCGTGGAAGCATTTAACTGCCAGGGCCGTGCACGTCGTATCGAGTACGCGCGGATTTCTGTATGATGGTGAGTACAGCCATCATACAGAAATCTCCGGGCAGACATGTATGCTGAAAACGTACATGTCTGTAGAACCGTTTTCATCGTACATGTTTGCTCGTCTGTACGGGGCCTTAACCTTCCGATTTATCGTTCGTTCGGCAGAAAATTTCCAAACTTGTCCTTCGTTTTTTCGGCTCAAAAACGTCCAAACGATTTTCGATTTTGTGCCCATTAACTGGCCGAAAAACTAAAGATCTTTCTTTATGACCGATTTTCGGCCGAATTTTCGTATAGTGTATGGCCAGCATAATGCAGACATTCTCATCTCTATGGGAATTGTCTTACACATAGAGCACAGGCACAGGCCATTTCATGTGGCCCTCGCACCTATAGATATATATACACATACACACAGATCACTATACATATCAATACATGTTATAAGAGACATTTTTTATATAAATATATATATATTATTGTTTTTTTGCTAGTGAGAAGTAGATGAATCAGTCCATGATCTTGCAAGATAACAGACACTCACTTCTTTGCACATTGCGGCTGTTCGCTGCGTTTGACATTCTTTTCTCCATCAGAGATGAAAAGTGCCAATCTTAAAGTGAAGTACCGCCGATTTTTTTTTTAAAGTCAGCAGCTACAAAAGAGTAGCTGCTGACTCTTTATAATCAGACACTCACCTGTCCCACAGTGCAGCGATGCGGGTGTATATAGCCCCACTCCTCTCCCCCTCCTCTCCAAGGCTCCGGCATTGTTACTGTGGGCGCCCGGCTGTAGCTTCACAGCCGGGCACGCGCTGCAAATGCGTGAGCCGCACTGCGTGCTGTGAATGGCCTGGCAATCTTCTGGGACCTGCAACGTGTCCCAGAAGATTGCAGGGGGGAGGTGAACTTCCTTCCGGCGCAGCTGAGCCCTGGGAGGAAGTGGGAGCTGGATGCCTCTAAAAAGAGGGTATCCGCTCCCCCACCAAAAAAAAATCCACGCAAATGTGGCATGTCGGGGGGTCACCATCACTTAAAGTGGAAGTTACATTTTTGTGTGGAACTCCACTTTAAAAAACATTGTCCCCCCAGAGATGTTTAAATGCACTGCATAGCCGCAATGTGTTCAGGTATGCTAAATTACACTTTATAAAACGTACATCTAAATCTATTTTCATCTTATCACTTCATAATCTTTAATCAAAAAACAACTTACCTTGATATCCACTATCTGGATCCCCTGATGGCAAATTAAAGTAGTATTGAATATCTCTTCCTTTATACAACATTTTCCTTGATAAATTCCCCACTTGGTAGCTGAATTCATAGGAAAGGTCCTGGAACCATAATTATAGCTACATGAACAATATGTATAAAAAAACACCATTTTGATATAATAAAGCAGAACATTGACTAAAAATTACAAAATAAAAATGAATAGCCCATCAATACTCACCTTCAATGCAGGGATTTTCCCCACAGTACTTTTTCCTGCGACACAATCTCCTCAGTCTGATGGCCAGCATTGTTCACCCCACTTCCTGTGAGCCTAGATTGTCCTGAAACCAGTGGTGGCTGGTGAAGTTTTAAGATGGGGGGGCGCCAGACCCCCGCTCTTCCTTTTTGACCCCTCCCACTTCCCATAACCCCTGCCCCTTATATAATCCACCCACTTTGTCCCCTGTAGTACATCATATACCAGGCTGTACATTATACACAGGGCCCTGCACATCATATACCAGGCTCTACATTATATAAAGAATTCTGCACATCATATACCAGGCACAACAATTTACACAGGGCTCTACAAAAGAAGATGAATCATGCCCATCTATTGTTAAACCACATTAGGCACTTCTGCCAATCTACCAACTGGCTGTTTTTGGACTGACTTTTACCAATTTGCTCACTCACCTGCAAACCCAACAGAGCACCCAGGATGGGAATGCCTAAGGCATAGAGAGCACAGACCCTGCATAGAGACAGATTTGTTTTACCTGCACCCTAGAAGGAAATATGCCCCCCCCCTCTTCACAGGGAACTGAAAGTAAAAGAAAAGCCAACATACTAGGTCATCACCAGAGCTGGCATAGGGGGACATTTTACAATGGGAACACATCTCCCATACGAAACGCAGATGGCAAAAAAAACAGGGTTTCACCATTTGCTATGCTGTCCAAAATTAAAAAATGTTTTTGGCTTTAGATATACTTAAAGGGCTGGTTCACACTTCTGCGGTGCAGAAACCCTGCAAATCCACTGCGGGTTTTCGCATTGCACTTGACACTTTGCACTTGACACTTCACACTGCCATATGCAAACTGCGGGGAGTGTCAATGACACCCCCATTTCAGCTTGCATATCGCACTGCAAACTGACAGTTTTGACATGAATCGGATTGCATAGATGTAAACACCCGTGCGATCCGATTCTGGTGCGGACCAAAAAAAAAAAAATCCTGTGTGAGTTTGGTCCGAATGTAATTTCAGCCATACTATCTGTATGGCTGAAATCGCATTGCATGGACATCGCATGCGATTTGCACTGCATATCCAACTACAGTACTTACAGCAGAGAATTATGAGATCATTGCCAAATCCTAAATATTGGATTACATTGTTTTGCCTTATTTTATGGTCCACTGACTATTTAATAACATTGCCTGCATATTGATTAATAGGCTAATTCTGACATGCAAAATGTTATGCTTTGCCAAACCATGCTAAATTTACAATGAGCAGCATATACTGTATATACCAATTTGGGATTCCGAAAAAAAAGTACCACCTGGGAGTTTAATGCAGAATAAGAAACCAAATCTGTGCGTCACATGATGGGGAAAAAATATAATCATCTACATTTTGTATTCAAAGTGATTTATAACATTATCATATGACAAGCAGTGCATCCGGATTTAAATTACTCAATACTGCCAGTCTGCCACTAAAGCACCCAAAGCTGGAGAAATCACTTACCGCAGCGCCAAGTTATTCGGGATACTAATTAAAAAAAAAAAAGTACTGCCCGGGCCGTGCATTCCATCCACGGAGCTGTGGACGTCACTTCAAGTTTTTTAATGTACACAAATAAACCGAAAAATATGCGGGCGCTCCGTGGGAAAGCACCGCCCATGTCTAGGGTGGTGCAGTGTCAATCAAGTAAGCAAGCCTAACACTATGGGTATGGGAGGAAGTAATCAGGTACACTGCATTGCGCCACAGGCAGGGCAAAATAAAGCAAATGAAGCGTGCCGTCTGCAATCACATGATTGCATAGACATCACGCTCCCATAGAGCACTGTGTCCGATGCCCGTGCCTGAACACAATGCACTTAAAAGACCTTTTTAATTTTTTTATTTCAAAGGGCCCTTTTTTTGTGACTAGGGGAGCAGCGTCCATGCACCCCCTAAGGACAGGCCGCCACTGCCTGAAACTACCCCAACCTGTGACTGGACAGTGAAAGGAGAAACAGTACGGTGATGAGCCAATCTCTCTGCCTGTATTTTCTTCCCATATGCATGATTTCATGAACTCTCCATGTACTGCTACTTCCCATCAAACTCCAGCCCTGCCATACAGGGATAGCAAGTGACTGATGCCAGATAAAATCAGATACTTGCACTATATTTATTTGTGTCTTATAGATCTGCCTAGAGTTCAGCTTTAAATATAGACAGCACAATACAGTAAAACCTTGGATTGCGAATATAATTTGTTCCAGAAACATGCTTGTTATTCAAAGCACTTGTATATCAAAGCAAATTTCCCCATAAGAAATAATGGAAAACACAAATGATTCATTCCACAACCATTTATTCATAGATCTTTCAGTTTATAGTCTAAATAAAAAGATTATAGCAATGTGATTGGGGTTGTAGAATCATAAAATGTCCATCCACAAGGATTAGAAGCCAAATCCAGCAGGTGCCTCTAAGTGTAGCAATATGTTGCTAAATGTTGTACCTTCATTAAATGTAACCATATTGCTACACTTAGAGGCACCTCTCTTTTACACACAGTTGTGACATGACACTTGTATATCAAGACATTGCTTGTATATCAAGTCAAAATTTATTTAAAAATGTTGCTGGCCTTGCAAAACGCTCTCAAACCAAGGTTTTACTGTATATAAAAAAGTACTGGTTAAATCACACTTTAATTCTTGGCTTACATACCAGCTTGATTTTACCAGTATATTGGCACATTTATTGCATTTTTTTGTATAGGATGAAATATCATTTTTTATATTTAGTTTGATGAAGAATCAATTATACTTTTTTTATTTCCTTTGACCATATCAGCTGAGATTCTAACAGTTGTTTGCTTTGAGGACATTGAGGCATAAATATGACACATTTAATAAAAAGATTACAATTTTCATCCAAAAACTTAACAATGTCAGGATTTATGGAGCAGAGACAGGGCTTGCACAACAACCTTAACGAAAACCTGTAGCCAGACCAATAATAAATCTCCCATAAGATTGTATGTGCATTTAATGTATTTTATGCCTATTATTTACCTGTAAAAAATAAAGCACATTGCAAGTAAATAAATAAAAACAAAATATGGAAAAGAAAAACAATGTAAAACAATTGTGAAAATATTGGTACTACAGCGCTAATTAAATATCAAATTATAGAGCATTTAACAAAATTACCAAATAATAAACGCAGCAAAAAAGTAATGTAAGTCAAACAAACGACGATAGTTTCATACAGACACAAATCCAAAATGTGTTAGAAATACCCAGAGAGACATTAATAGAAGATAGGATAAAAAATAAAGCTATGGATGATCAAGTACCAATTATTTTAAATTATAACGTACAACATAAACAACTGGAAACCATCTTCAAAAGGCAACTACAATGTATACTGCCTAGTATGCCCAGAATAATATATAGACGTGCCCCTTCCCTGAGGGACTTGGTGGCAAAGAATATACCTGATCCTCCCACCAAATCCAATACTCTAACCTTCTTCCAAGGCAAAGGTTTTTTTCCTTGTAAAAGGTGCTTTGCTTGCAAAAAGACCAATTTCAATGGACATAAATGCTCCAGTTTTGTGTCCAATGTTACACAAAAAGAATACCAAATTAAAGATCTAATAACATGTAGAACGGAGGGAGTAGTGTATGCTTTACAATGCTCATGCTCCCTTCAATATATTGGTCGCACAAAAAGGCCCTTGTGGAAACGTCTTAGGGAGCATGTGCAAAATATTGAAAAGGGCTTCCCTAAACATAATGTGTCACGACACTTTGACCTGTGCCACCATAGGGACCCCAAAGAATTAAAATTTTGGGCTATCGCCAAATACAACCCACATTGGAGGGGGAGCCACATGGTACGGACATTGAGTCAAACTGAATCAAAATGGATTCATGAGATGAGATCATTGTCGCCCAATGGGTTAAATATTGAATTTGACCTCAATTGTTTCATCTCTGACTATTAAGTTTTTTAACGTGATGATTTTTTATATATATATTTTATATATTGTTTATTTTTACATATATTCCTCTTTTTACAAAATATTTTAATTCTAGAATATTTTATTTTAAATGGTATGTTGTTATTTATAATAGTATATATAAATGTACTTTATAGATATTTTATATTGTAATTATATCTGCTCATTGATTGATGTAGTGCAGCATGTGCTGGAGTTTTCAAGTGCTGTATTTACTGTGGCCACTAGAGGCTGCTATGCATATAAGCATATCCTCAGTTTAATAACGCCACTAAGATGTTCTTGGATTTTTTAAATGATGTTTTTAATTACTATAATAATTATTATTCTTTGTATTAAATTGCCTACATGCACTATGTTAATGAACAGTGTATGATCCTTCGTTTATGCTTGCAATGATGTAAGATGTCTAACACTCCCTCACTACCAATTCCGTCTCTGCCTGATTACTATGCTGACTATAAATAATACCAGCGTAGAGCGGACAGGGAGTGACCCATGACTAAGTCAAGTGACTATTGACGTAACGCGTGGGGGAGGAGTTACGAGCGGGACGGATCTAGGATTCGATCTAGGATTCGAATGAGGAGAGGAAACATCATATGAGCTGAGCGGCTTAATGAAGGATCGGTGTATTGTTGCTATATGCGGCTTTTAATCGGTGGATTCGTGAGTGTGCCATTGTTAGAGACCATCTATCCTCTTTGTATTGTTTAATACTCAGCTGCGCTATGAGAGTATCTCTCTTTTGTTTTCCATGAGCTGTGGTTAATGTGGAAGAGGCGTATCTACTTGTGAAGCAGGAGCACGTTGTCCGAGATCACATCACACCTTCCTTTAATCATCACACTGATCTGGGTGTTGTTTCATTGAAAACCACTGGTGCATATTTATGCAATTGGACTTTACTTGTATCGTTTTTGCCTATTAATTTGACACTTGATAGTTTCTTTTTAATCACCTATTAGCACGATTTGCATTTTCTAAGTTAATATTCAGCGCGAATTAACATATATATACAATGTAAAACAATTCAAATGCTTGTTTTTTCTGTGCTTTTACCTACATTTTGGTTGGTGACTATGGGCCATATTCACGTAGAGCGGGCGCAATTTTACGTAACCGGTTTACGTTACACCGTAAAATGGGGCGGGTACCATTTAAATTAGGCACGCTCCCACGCCGGACGTACTGCGCATGCTCCCGTCGCAAATTTCCCGACGTGCTTTGCGCGAAATTACGACGCGCCAACGTTTTGTGAATCGCGACGTGAAAAAAGAGTTATGCCGGGAAATTTTTTTTTTTTTTAAATAATTCAAAAGCAACGCGGGAAAGACAGGCACACTTTAACATGGTGGAGTACTTTTACACCATGTTAAAGGTGCACTATCTTTGCGACGGAAATCTAACACTCACGGCGACGTAACAACGGGAAAAAGCTTAGTGGATCGCCGTAACTCCTAATTTGCATACCCAACGCTGGTTTACGACGCAAACTTCCCCCAGCGGCGGCCGCGGTACTGCATCCTAAGATCCGACAGTGTAAGTCCATTACACCTGTCGGATCTTCTGCCTATCTATGCGTAACTGATTCTATGAATCAGTCGCATAGTTAGAAACAGAGATACGACGGCGTATCAGGAGATACGCCGTCGTATCTCTTTTGTGAATCTGGCCCAAAGTCTCTTTAAACTGGGAGGTTGATCAGAAGGAAAAAATAGGATTTTTATAACAGCTTACCTGTAAAATCCTTTTCTTGGAGTACATCACGGGACACAGAGCTGCATAGCCATTACATGTGGGTTATAGAGTCTACCTTCAGGTGATGGACACTGGTGTAATCAATTAAACAGGAAGTTCCCTCCCTATATAACCCCTCCCCTACTGGGAGTACCTCAGTTTTTGTAGCAAAGCAATAAGTGTCCCAATATCCCCAAACAAGAGGGGTGGGAGCTCTGTGTCCCGTGATGTACTCCAAGAAAAGGATTTTACAGGTAAGCTGTTATAAAAATCCTATTTTCTTTATCGTACATCACGGGACACAGAGCTGCATAGCCATTACATGTGGGATGTCCCAAAGCAATGCTTACTGAGGGGAGGGAGACACCAACAACGCAGACCGCCATCAGACGTGAGGACCTATAATGCTGCCTGCAGCATACTGCGCCAAAAAGCTGCATCCTCTTGCCATCTTATGTTCACCTGATAGGAGTTAGTGAACGTAAGCACAGATGACCAAGTTGCGGCCTTGAAAATCTGCATCATAAAGGCTTGGAAATGCATTGCGCATAAAGCGCTTACCATCCTGGTAGGGAGCACCCCCACAAAAAAACAGGGGGAATCCTACTCTAACCACAAGCCTGAATAATAACCTGATGAATCAACCTTAACAGTTGATTTTAGACGCTGCCTGCCCTTTCCTGGGGCCTCCTGGTAGCGCAACAACATCAGTTTTCCGTATCCGAGCAGCCGCTTCAGATAGGCCTTGACCCTTCTTACTCCAACGAGAGAGAGAGTGTAACCATTTTAATAGCTGACCTGAACACTGCCTGCCCATCTAGGGTCTTCTGGCAGCCCAATAAAAACGTCAGCTTTCTATATCTGAAACCTTCAGATAGTTATTTAACTGCTCTCATCTCAATTGAGAGAAAAGCAATAACCTTTCCTTCCGTGAAACAAGGTTTTGAAAAAAGGGAAGGTAAGAATATCTAGATTCAAATGAATACTAGATCCTTCTAGTAAATAAGGTTGGGTGAGGATGAAAATCACTCTACTTGTAAGAATAATTGAGTATGGCTCTATACCAAGAAAGTTGCCAATACTGAAACTCTCTTGGAGGCTACCACAACCAAGAACACCAATTCCTTGTTAAAGGATGAAGAGAAATATGGTGCATCGGCCCAAGGAGCTGACCCTGTAAGCCGACAAAACTAGAGCCAATCCTCCGAGCACAAGGGCGACCCAACTGGTGGACTTATGCACGTCACCCCTTGTATAACAGCCCGGGCCAAAGAGTGTGAAGTAAGCGACCTTTGGATGCAAGGCCGAGATCGGATCCTTGATATAACTTAAGGCTAGCTCCGTCTCCTTTCCAAATGTAGGAAGGCAGGAATTTTACCTTTGACAAACTTCCACGGATGCCACCATCTGGTTTCACACCAGGAACATAGGCCTTCCAGACCGTAGGATATCTGGTCCTGGAGGCCAGCTCTCTTGTATGAATCAAGGGAATTGCCGCTGATTCTGAAAGCCCCGATCCTCGAGAATGTGGGCTATAATAGCCAGACCATTAATTCACCTGTTGCAAGGCAGGATGTAATACCCCCTGCAAAGTAGGCCTGGACAAGATGTAAGGGACTGTGGGTCCTCTACTACCACCCTTACTGTTCCTGCACCGAGAGGTCGTCAGGGTTATGCCGGAGTAATCAGGCCAGCTTCCGTTCTCCTCTAATGTTGCATAGAAGCCACAAAAGTCGCGGCACTGGGGGGAGAGACACAACCAGTGACAACTGGTCCCCCCGGATTACAAACACATCTGCCCCGCATGCGGGTGGATCCTTTATCCTTGACCCCAAGCTGTTCAATCTCTTGTTGAGCCTGGACGCCAATACATCTTATGTACAGGGTACTATTTCTGTGACATTTGGTCAGGAAAACAGTCGGGGTGTAGAGGTCATTCTCCCGGAGACACTTGTTGACGGCTCCAGGGAATCGCCTGCCAATTCTGCATTTCATGAAATGACGAATGTCAATAGGCAAGGCACAAGCTCCTCCTTGGTAAATTAAGTAAATCACTAGTATGGCATAGTCTGATTGTACTCTGACAGAACCAACCTGCCACCTGAACGTTCAGGCCCCTAAGCCAGATGCTCCATCGGTAGCTCTAGCTGACAGATAAGGCTCCCTTGGAGCTTGACTACTTCCCCTGGGCCATGGTCTCTTCCTGACCTGGCAAACCCTTTTAGTTAAGAATCACCAAGAGGAATTCCAGCATATCTCTGGGACCGGGTTCTTTGGATAACGCTAGGTCAAGATCCACTCTTTCTAGGCCGACAAAATACTGTTTATAATAGCCCTGAATAAAAGTTAGTATAGGGAACTGTCTTGAATGAAGCCAGCATCTTCCCTAGTGCCTTAATCAAAAGGCCAAAAGTAAGGAACTGTTCCATGCCGTGACCACATAGACCAGTTTTCTTATAGCGATGGTCTTGTCTGAGGCAAAAAAAACTCTCCTTTTTGGACTGTGCCAAACATACCCAGCTTCTTGTCAAATGAAAGAATGTATCTTTAGAGTTCCAGATACTTGACCATGCTGGACACCCTTAGGTCCAGCCATGCTACTGACTGACCCATCAGCAGGAGTTTGCTTCGGTATGCCATTACTGCTATACCCTGGGCCTACAGACCTGCTAGAGGTGGGCCCTAGCACCCTGACAACCCAGGCACGGAGGCTAACCCAAAAGGGCAAGACCACCAACTGGAGATAGTGCTGTTCCCCTGCGAAACGCAGACAACTTCTGCAGACCCAAGTAAATAAACACATATGCAACTGGCTCCCCATGTGTGTATGTGGCAACTGTTAAAGCCATATGCCTCAATGGAAGTGTGTGTACATGGCAGCGTGTGTTACTGGAAGCATGAATTCATATAAATATGTTTTAAGCAAAACATGCATATAGCATGTGTGCTCTGGAACAAGCATCTTGCAAGCAAGCATGCGCTATAAACGTGTTATGCAACAATGTGCAACATTAACCCATGCAGACACGTATTTCTATGCAAACACAAGGAATCCTGTATTGCTTAATTAGGCCGCCATGTGCAACTTTAAAGTAATCATGCATCCTTATGCGATTCAGCATCTTCCATGCGATCAACATCTTATGCATTTTAAGCACTACTGTGCGGACAAGAACCCTTGTGTGACCAAGGACTCTTGTGTGACCAAGCACCCCTGTGCGATCCAGCATTCTTATGCACTCAAGCATCTTAATGCGACTTTAGGCATTTCTGTGAAACAAGCCTCTCTATGTGATCAAGTATCCTTGGGTAATCCAGGACGCTGTTGATCCGACAACCATGTGTGATCTAGCTTCTTTTTGCATTCAAGCATCTTTAAGCGATCTTTAGGCATTCTTGTACAAACAAGCCTCTCTGTGCGACCAAAATATCCTCGAATAATCAAGGACTTGGGTGATCGGGTAATCATGTGTGATTCAGCATTTTTATGCCTTCAAGCCTCTTTATGCGATTCTAGGCATTTCTGTGGAAACAAGCCTCTTTGTGTGACCAAATATCCTTGGGGAATCAAGGACTTGGGTGATCAAGTAATCATGTGTGATTCCAGCATTTTTATGCATACAAGCATCTTTATGCGAACTTAGGCACTTCTGTGGAAACAAGCCTCTCTGTGTGACCAAATATCCTTGGGTAATCCATGACGCAGATGATCAGGTAACCATGTGTGATCCAGCATCTTTTTTGCATCCAAGCAACTTTATGCGATTTTAGGCATTTCTGTGGAAACAAGCCTCTTTGTGTGACCAAATATCCTTGGGGAATCAAGGACTTGGGTGATCAAGTAATCATGTGTGATTCCAGCATTTTTATGCATACAAGCATCTTTATGCGAACTTAGGCACTTCTGTGGAAACAAGCCTCTCTGTGTGACCAAATATCCTTGGGTAATCCAGGACGCGGATGATCAGGTAACCATGTGTGATCCAGCATCTTTTTTGCATCCAAGCAACTTTATGCGATTTTAGGCATTTCTGTGGAAACAAACCACTTCTGTGTGACCAAACATCCTTGGGTAATCAAGGATTTGGGTGATCAGGTAAACATGTGTGATCCAGCATTTTTATACATACAAACGTCTTTATGCGATTTTAGGCCTTTCTGTGGAAACAAGTCTCTCTGTGTGACCAAATATCCTTGGGTAATCCAGGACTTGAGTGATCAGGTAACTAGCATCTTTATGCACTCAAGCATTTCTATGCAACTCTAACAAACATGCAACACCATACAGACAGAAACATGTATCCTTATGCGATCCACAATAAAACATGCTCTGTTACTTGTTTTTATCCCACATGCATTCCAAACTCATGTATCTTATGCAACATGCGGACTGGTAAAGAGGAAGTTATCCTCTGTAGATGTGCGTTTCCTCAATTAAGAGACGTTAGCAATGTGTACCAGCAACTGTGCATCCCTCAGATGTGCATTTGGTTAGCCTGAAGCCGACACCAGGCTGAGGACCATATGGAGGTCTTACTAGCCACCTATAGGAAAACCTCTCTTTACACTCTAAGGAGAAGATAGAGGCTTTGGCCAAGTAGGCAGAGGGAAGTTATATGCATCATGAATCTCTGAAAAGACTGCAGGTGCAATCAGAACCTGTAGGGCTTTTGATAGCTTCTCCTCGTTAGGCTGCAGCTCCTGTCTCCTGTCCTCTGACAGTGAACCTTCATCCCCAGCTCTTCTAATCCCTTTGTTTAAGGATTAAAGCAGGAAAAGGGACACACCCTGCTTTTCTTTTTTTTTTTTTTTTTGCTTCTTGTGAGGATGCTGCGAACATAGCAGTTAACCTTTTGTAGAACAACAAATGTGATGCAAAAAACAAAACACATGCAGAGTGGCTGCAATGTTGGGGGAGGCTGCTTTGATTGCCTGACAGGTCTGATGGCTCAATCTGTGAGCTGTCTCTACAGGGGAGAATAAGGGGCCACCAGGTTCAGGTGGCGATTCCTTTTTATATTCCTACCCCTGACCTTATTCAATGGGGAGACCAAAGTCCTAAGCTAAAAGCAGAGGAGCTTAACCCAGGTGCATCAACAGCTGAACTTAGTCTGGCAGCAACAATGCCTGCTAATCTGCACAGCTAGATGCGGAGTAGGCGTCTTAGATGAATCTGTATCCAACTCACACAAGGTGCTTGCGTTTGTGTCCCCCCAGCTTTACCGAGCTCTGACGTCTGGGCCTTTTTGAAGAGCCCTCTCTGCGACTGCACTGAGCCGGTGAGCACGTGCGACATGGTAGAGCCTGAAGCTGAGGAAGTGGGACGCACAATAGACCAGCTAACACTTAAGCTTCCGTCTTTGGAAAGCATGGTAAGCAAAAACATCAGGCATGTCTTTTACTGCCCATAGTAGTGGAAAAACAGATAAGACTTGCAGCTACTCATGGAAGACAATGCTTTGCATAGGATTAAGGGCATTTTTTTTTTTTTTTTTTATGTACCAGCCCCTTCAAGGGGAGATATATGGGTACTACAGCCATCCTGTCTGAACAGACATAGTGGCCCAGGCTACATGCCGGCTAGGGGAGGTATATGGGTGCCCTGAGCCATCCCGTCTCAGAAGACATCGTGGTTTACATTGCCCATGCATAAAAACATAATATAGGCGAGACCCATAGTCCCCTACAGAAGACCTACTGTCGAACCAAGTCCCGTAGGTCCCTCTCTTACCTTTCCATGCTGCAGGGTATTGCCAAGCAAGAGGCCCAATCTTCCCCCTTCACCGTGGGTATAGTCCTAGACCTTCAGGGACCGGGGTCCATGGCAGGAACACCACACCCCTGGACCTATATAGCACCCTGGCAGCAGAAAAAACATTTGGTCCTTAGAAGGCACAAAGTTCTGGAACCCAGGATCCAGCCCTCCGCAGAGAGGCATTATAGGCTAAACCTCGTTCTTCGTACCGAGGCCCGGGTACCGTCCACTTTGGCTATGAAGCACCTTGGACGGATCCGGATTTATGGAGGCTTTTTACATCCAGCATGGATCCCTCCAGTGGAGCTCCTAAGAGCACATGTTAACTCGTGACCAACACCTTAGACACTGATGAAAAAACTGAGGTACTCCCAGTAGGGGAGGGGTTATATAGGGAGGGAACTTCCTGTTTAATTGATTACACCAGTGTCCATCACCTGAAGGTAGACTCTATAACCCACATGTAATGGCTATGCAGCTCTGTGTCCCGTGATGTACGATAAAGAAAGGATATTTCACTATAACCATTTTGGTAGTGTACAAAGTAATAATGTATAGGAAAAAGGAGTTGTTTACAGTTTAGAATAAATGTATTGACTTTCCCTAATTATTTAGGTAATTTTGAAAAAATTACATGGAATTAAACTTTACATTTTAACTAGGATGAACTTATGTCACATAACTCATTAAGTGCTTACACCTGGGCAGCTCCATCATTAACATTTTGACCAAAGAAATATATATCAATGAAAAAATACCATTCAACCACACTGAAGCTTGAAGCTTATAGAATTAATGGGTAGCAGCCAACATTGGACATGTGTTCCCATACCTACAATGACAATAGAATGAATCGAAAAGAATGGTGGTACCCTCCCTTATGGGATAATAGTATCAACCTGTGTGACTACACCACACATAAATACATAAACCAAAACATCAACAAAATCAATTGTGCCTCGAGTTAGTGATATCATAATAGCAATAATGACTAAAACACAAAAGAAGCTTATGTGCATATAAACCATAAATTGACCGTCAATATATAATCTTCCCACACATTAAATATACAGTCCTTAGAGCCGGTTCACACTGGGGCGGCACGACTTCGGGGGCGACTCGGCAAGTCGTCCTGAAGACGACTTCAGAGGCAATTAGCAAAATGACTTCTGTATAGAAGTCAATGCAAATCGCCCCGAGTCTCCCCCGAAGTCCTACAAGAAACTTTTTCTAAGTCGGAGCAACTTGCGTCGCTCCTATTAGAACAGTTCTGGTGAATAGAATGGGACGCGACTTGTCAGGCGGCTGCGTCGCCTGACGAGTCGCCCCAGTGTGAACCGGCTCTGACAGTTTTTATGTTATAGTAACAGTCATTATTGTATATAGTTAATTTTCTTTCAAAAACAGTTCTCCTTGTGAAATGTGTTCTCTTGATCCATGCAATAGTGAATATATGACTGATAATCCACCATGTGAATCCTCCACCTCATGTATTAGCAGTTTAACCCCATGTGTGGACCTATCTTTATATAGGTCAAAAAGTGCATTTCCCCTTTAAATTGGGACCACCATTAATATTAAGCAGCTTTGCTTAAGTGTTTTTGTAAGTATTTGAATAACATCCAATGGTTAATTCTCTTCCTTGATCTACCACTTCCAATAAGGGATTTACTCAAAGAAACAAGAATCATCGTGCAGGTTGTTACAAAAAAACATAAGTAAAAAACAAAAACCTTATACACTCACATTTACTGTATATCTAAAATCATATGCAATAGTGAATGTATAACTTACACACACTGCGTGACTCAACCATATATACTAGCAGATCACCTTCATACACGGACCTATATATGGATAGGTCAGGAGTGCTTTTTCCCCTTTAAATTGGGATCTGTAATAGCAGTGGGTGCCTCTCCTCCTGGTGTGCTCGTTTAAATACTAGGTAAGTATTGGCCAACTCTCTTGATCCACCACTCTCAATACAGTATAAACTTATGCCGTGTGCACACGATTGGAATTTTCGACAAGAAAAGTCCGATGTGAGCTTTTGGTCGGAAATTCCGACCGTGTGTAGGCCCCATCGGACTTTTTCTGTTGAAATTTCCAATAGCAAAAATTTGAGAGCCAATTCTGAATTTTTCTGATGGGAAAAGTTCTTGTCGGAAATTCTGATCGTCTGTACGCAATTCCGATCCGCAAAAAAAACAACGCATGCTGGGAATCAATTTGACGCATGCTGGGAATCATTTCACTTCATTTTTCTCAGCTCGTTGTAGTGTTGTACGTCACCGCGTTCTTGGCAGTCGGAATTTTGTGTGACCGTGCATATGCAACTCAAGTTTGAGCCAAAATTCCGGCAGAAAAAAAATCCACGTTTTTCTTGCCGGAAATTTCCGATCGCAGAGCTTCACTTTTTTTTCTTTGTCTGCTATATACTGTCAAAAAGGAAGCAGAAGCTTCAGTTCAGCAATGTCTAACCTCATAGTGTGGATAGTGGAATGCTCCCCACCCTTTCTGTAAGCTGGTCACAACTAGGGATGAGCCGAACACCCCCCGTTCGGTTCGCACCAGAACCTGCGAACAGACCAAAAGTTTGTGTGAACTTTAGAACCCCGTTAAAGTCTATGGGACTCGAACATTTGAAATCTAAAGTGCTAATTTTAAAGACTAATATGCAAGTTATTGTCCTAAAAAGTGTTTGGGGACCTGGGTCCTGCCCCAGGGGACATGTATCAATGCAAAAAAAAGTTTTAAAAACTGCAGTTTTTTCGGGAGCAGTGAATTTAATAATGCTTAAAGTGAAACAATAAAAGTGAAATATTCCTTTAAATTTCGTACCTAGGGGGGGTGTAAAGTATGCCTGTAAAAAAGCGCATGTTTCCCGTGCTTAGAACTGTTTCTGCACAAAGTGTCATTTCTGAAGGAAAAAAAGTCATTTAAAAATCACTCGCGGCTATAATGATTTGTCAGCTCCCGGCAATTCAGAGAGAATTCATTCAGGTCTGGTATGGATATTAAGGGGAACACCGCCGTCAATTTAAAAAAAAATGACGTGGGGTTCCCCCCAAATATCCATTCCAGACTCTTCAGATCTGGTGTGGATTTTAAGGGGAACTCCACCCCAAATAAAAAAAAAATGGCGTGGAGTTCCCCCAAAAATCCACAGCAGACCCCTTATCTGAGCACGTAACCTGGCCGGCCACAGAAAAGAGGGGGGACGAGAGAGCGCCCCCTTCTGAACCGTACCAGGCCACATGCCCTCAACATGGGGAGGATGTCCCCATGTTGATGGGGACAAGGGCCTCATCCCCACAACCCTTGCCCAGTGGTTGTGGGGGTCTGCGGGCGGGGGGCTTATCAGAATCTGAAAGACCCCTTTAACAAAGGGGACCCCCAGATCCTGCCCCCCCATGTGAATTGGTAATGGGGTACATTGTACCTCTACCAATTCACTAAGGAAGTATAAATAATTGTAAAAAGTCCTTTATTAAAAAAATAAAAATAAATCCAGCGGTGGTAATCCACTCTCGATCCCCGCTCCAACGTTGTCGGTATCCAGCGACGGGTGATCTCCTCTCCGCCGGGGTCCAGTGATGAGAAGATCATCCAGGTCCGGGATCCAGAGCGTACGCATCGCTGGCCGCCTGTCTCCACCGGAGACAGCCCGGCGAATGACGCAGCTTGAGCTAGTGACAGCCCTTATATAGGTGAGGTGGGGCCACCCTTCACGTGACCCCCCCCCCCCTCTGACGCAAGGGAAAGCCTGAGCCTGCTGAAAGCAGCAGATAAAAAGATACCCATTGAGAACGTCCGTTAATGACGAAACGTCGTCTGGGAAGGCGCACACTGATGTCACCGCGTTCCATCTGAAGGAGGAAGGGCTCCTATTGCCGGCCGGCATACATACACGCTTTTAATCATGAGATGTTTGTAAGTACATGTCTTATGCATTTTTATTAAATATTTCGTACGGTATCACGCTATGGTTCGTTTTTATTTATATACCGAGGATATGTTCAATCATCGATGTGGTGCAATTTGAGATCTGCTCCCTGGATCCCTCCCCAGTCTGATGTTAATCTGATGTGGAGCCCATTGAATAGAATCTGTCTACATGCCTAATGCCGCATACACACCATCACTTTATGTGATGAAAAAAAACGACATTTTCTGTGAAGTAAAAAACGATGTTTTTGAAACTTCAATTTTCAAAGACGAAGTTGCCTACACACCATCGTTTTTCTCACAATGTTCTAGCAAAGCGAGGTTACGTTCACCACGTTTTTCCATTCAAGCTCGCTTCATAAGTAGCTTCTGGGCATGCGCGGATGAAAAAACGTTGTTTTTGCTACACACGGTCAATTTCTGTGAAGTAAAAAATGACGTTTTGAAAAACGACACATAAAATTGAAGCATGCTTCAATTTTTTTTGGTCGTTTTTTAGAAGACATAAAACAACATTTTCCCCCACACACGGTCAATTAAAGTGACGTTTTTAAAAACGCCATTTTATTTCATCACATAAAACGACCGTGTGTACGCGGCATAATGTTTGGGTGGTTCTGGTAAGCGGCTTTCAGTTTGGTGGTGGTGTGTTCACACTGAAGTGGTACTGCTACAAACTTTTTATTGGACTGAATGTGCTTTTATTCATATTATCTATTATCATTGCTTTTTACCAGCCTGATATCTGGTTTCCTACTTGGCGCAGTTTACTTTTATATTGGACTTTATATGCTTATCACATTTCTTCTGCTGCCTTGACGCATATATATTTAGAACGTTTTTGACAAGCGCAGTTTTTTCTCCCTATAGATAAAAAGATACAACTTATATAGGAGGATTTGTTTCATCTCTTTTTTTATCACCTGAGACCAGTCACTTTAGTGGGTA
Organism: Rana temporaria; assembly: GCF_905171775.1. Lineage (NCBI taxonomy): Eukaryota > Metazoa > Chordata > Amphibia > Anura > Ranidae > Rana > Rana temporaria. The sequence goes on from NC_053493.1 coordinate 170,865,081, forward strand.
TATGTAAGGGATTACATCCACTTTAATGCAGACATCTCTTGGTGCCTGTTATACATGTATTATTAAAGATAAGAACCCCTAGAGTGCTTTGAAACAAAGCCCTATCTTTTCTTTAAAATATCAAATGCAATTTATTAAGATAGTTTAAAATCATAAAATACTGTTTTGGGTTAAACCTATACATATTTTTTGGTTTCATATATTAATTTATTGAGAAAAGAAAGTGGGTTAATATATGATAATATACAATGCAGAATACAGGCAATTACAGGGGTAGTTGTATCTACATAGCTATGTAATTACCACATTATCACAGCTGAACATATAATCCGGGAGAGGGGGAAATGTGAGGACAAAGCCAGAGCAGCAGCTGCAACCCCATTAAATGCACCAAGTGAAAAAAGCAAAAAAAAAAGTCAACCTCTAGGTAAGTAAACCCATTTTTTAATGGGCACACACTGGAATAACAGACTTGGTAGAGGTGAAGGATCACCATTTTACGTGCTGGAATAAGAAGCTCATGGAGTAAAATAAGGTTTGCTGGAGATAACACTAGGTCCTGGAAAAAATGTCTAAAGGCACACACCCTAGAGAGAAGTGACATTGGGCATCCCATCAAGTTGAGCATAAATTTGAGGATCGGCACCCAAAATTTGTTTGCAACGGTGCAAGGCCAAACCAAATGAAAAAAGAAGGCTCGTAGCAGTTGGCATTTACCGTAGATCAATTCATAAGGAAAAGTCAGTAAACATAGCCATTCTGTGATATGTTTATGTATGGTATGGATTTGAATTTGACCCTCTCTGGCACATAAGCACACCTTGGCAGGGACTTCAATGCAGTCCTCCTCCCTAGAGTCTGCCAAATCTTGAAGTCAGGTTCCGTAGGATTTGAGTGGCAATACAATGTAAAACTATGCTGTTTATTACACGTAATTAACACACTAAAGAGAGAACAGATCCTCAAGATACTACCCCTATATAATAAATCAAAGGATGTCCTGTGTGTATATATATATATATATATATATATATATATAAAACAGATACCTGGAAAAGCTTTGAAGTAACCGGCAGAGACCTGCAAAACCGGTGATTCATGGTTCTAATTCATCCACCTCCAATCCATGAACCACCAGGGACCTATGCAGGGATGGGAGAGCTCTATGTTGGATGACTTGCACATGGGTTAAGATCCAAGTCACATTCAGCAAGACTTGATAAGTATACTATTATTATGGATCTTTGACTTTTGCTTATGAACTTGTCTACAAAGAACTGTGTATATATTCCAACAAGTTGATGACTGATATGGGACATACGGACAGGCCAACTATCATTGTTTCCTGCTACTAACTGTATAACCTTTACAGTGTGAGGGAGATTTTCCGGGTATTTATCATAAATTACATTTACATATAACCCCTAGTGGGTCTTCATGTACTCAGCTACAACTTATATAAGCCTGCAATCTACCTCTGGACCACTGTATCCTTCTTCTACTTAAGTCATCATATATGCCTTATATATCCTGGAATACACAGTTGGAATTTCCAGATCCCGAGTTACAGCACATCTGTGGATATCTGGGATTTTGTCCTTATACAGAGTTCATATTGCAATTTTACATCATCTACAATTACCCTGGTCATTCACAAGCGCGTCCCTTGAACTTAAACGCTAAGGTCCACTGGTTGCATGTTCCCTCTTCCCCCTCCACACTTGGACTCTGAGGAAGGTGGATATACAGCTTTTGTAGCATACGTGTAGTTTGTTTTGTACCATTTTAACATGTCTTTTCTTTTCATAATTTTGATACAATAAATATGGTTCTAGTTGATCTAGCGAGTTTTGTGTATTTTTGATTGTTATCAGAGGTGGTTTTTGTGTTCATTACATGTATAATGGTTAGGTTACAAAGAGTTTTGTGCTTCTAAAACTACTCTTTATGTTCTTACCTCTTTGCCTGATGTGCAGAAAATGCTGAAAATTGTAAAAACTTCAGTGCCATATCTGGGTTGAACTTGACATGTAATTTTCTGAGACATTTCATGGACACTAAGGTACAGTTGTGATCGGCCAACTTTTTTTCCATTAGATTCTAGAATGAGAGAAAAAAAGAACTAGAAAATCATTCCAGCATAAATGGAAACGTCTCAGCCTAATAAAACAACAATTTGTTCTCCAGTTTGCAGCACAATAATTAAAGCAAATAAACACTGTGATTGTTGCAATGACCACCAGTAACAGCATTAAAAATATGTTTTCATTCTAATATATTACCAATTTATTTCACTTTGTAATGAGTTTAAAGGACACATTTGTTTGCAGGTTTGATAACAGTAATCTGGAACATATAGTATATGTTATTCCTGCGCTACCAAGTGTGAACAGAGAGCAAGGGAACTTCTGCAGGCACAGAAAAAGGGTCAGACCATACCCATGAGACAGAAGAAAAAAGTGGGGGTTGCTGCTGCGCTATTCCTAATGAGTATCGTGCCACTGGGGCTAGTATGTACATGTAGTGTAAAGCATAGCTAATACAAAAAACTCATATAAAAGTGCGAAAAACATTGATTCTGATCTAATAAATATTAGAAACGGTAAAACCAATGTAGTGATAGTAGGCCCCCAGCCTACTATCTTTGACCTCATGGCCCTCCCGGCCAAAGGTATGTGACAACTGCTCTCCTCTACCTCGGGCCCTGCTGGCTCGAGGTTGTGTTACTAAACGTTGGCCCAGAAGTCTGGCTGGGGGCCTACTAGTCCAGAGGAGGTCCTGTGCTGTCTTTTCTGCGGGAAGAAGCAGAGCAAACTGAGAAGATCCAGGGGAGGACCTTTCTTGGAGAGAACAAAGCGGAAAGCTGGTTTCTCGAGAAGGGCCTGGTGACTCATTTGGAGGACACATCTAAACCAATTTACCCTCACAGTACTGCCGGATGGCTTAAAGGCTCTGGTACTGTGTAGCTGTGTTTCAATTTACCAACTACTGGTCACACAATCCTGTGGCAGAGGATTATCCAGCAGTTTCATTATATTTCTAAGTCTGTGGCAGGGACTTTGTCCGTGCATAATACCGGCTGCTAGGTCGGTGAGAGAGGCCTATCCGAGTGTGCAAAAAATCTGCTGACAGAAAGTGGCATTTGTCTTTTGGATCCTAAAGTTCCTCAGTGATCTGCAATAAGGTATCTGAACTTCCCCTAACCCTCCATCCCTCTACTGCTACTACTGCAAGTTTTGTTTATTAAAAGCATTTGGAAAACAGGACTAAGTGATTGGTGCATACATCTGTTTGACATTCCTTTTCCAATATAGACTCTTAGGGCCAAATCCACAGCCAGCGGCGCAAAATACGTTTTTTCAAACTTATGTCATTTAAGTTACGGCGCCCTAAGTTGGTGTCGTAATTGCCGTATCCACAGCGCATTTGCGCACAAAATTGCGCCTGCCGTAACCTAAATTCGGAGGCGTAAGGCGGGGTTATGGCAAGTGGGAAGGAAGTGGGCGTGCTTCATTGTAATGAGCCGTGACCCCATGCAAATGAAGGTCCGGCCGTACTGCGCATGCGCGCAGGAATCTGCTGCTCACTGCGCATGTGCAGAACTTTGCTTGGCGCAATCAGTGAGATAGGTAAAAGACCAAGTGTATTTAGTTTGAGGATCGCCCTGTGCTTAACTAGCTCCAGTCAAACACACTTCATTTGCAAAAGTATTTCCCTGTGTTCCCTTCCATGAGCAATTTGCTTCTGCTCTTAGTTTGTCAGTGTTTGTTGGTAAGTTGTGTGTGATAGAGAAGTGTTGGAGGAGTAGTAGATAGTAGTTGTTGTTTGTTTGTGATAAGTGTAATTTTTGTTTGATTGTTTCTGCTAATTTTTTTGTTTGTTTTTTTTATGCTTGGATTTTGTGTTTGGTTTTTGTGTGTTTGTATTTGACTTTGTAGTAGCTGTCTGCTTCTGTGTGTATTTTTGTGTGTTTGTATTTGACTTTGTAGTAGCTGTCTGCTTCTGTGTGTATTTTTGTGTATTTGTTTGGTGTGTATTTTTGTGTGTTTGTCCGGTGAGTTTTCTTGTTGCTGTGTGGTGTTTGTGATGGCTCCCAAACGCAGGAAGCTGAATTTTTCCCATGTTGAAAAGCAAATCCTTGCCAGGTATATCATCCAATATGGAAGATATTTACATGGGCCTGATAGCCGGAACACCTCCCCGGCCCAAAGGAAGAGGATCTATGCCAAAATAACAGATCACATAAATGCGGCGGGGGGAGGGGAGACGAGGACCCCCGCTGGCATTAAGAAAAAGATCAATGATCTGAGGAGCGTGGTCCGCAATAAGGTGGCCAAGCTCACTGCGCATAGGAGGGGCACTGGAGGAGGGAGACCATGCCCCATCCGGCTGACTGAGGAGGAATGGGCAGTGGCCCGGTGTTTCGAGCCAGAGCAGGTGGTGGGCCTGCCTGGTTATCAGTCTGATGTTCCTGTGAGGCCAGGTAAGGTTTTTGTTTTTTTATTTGGTGATTAGCATGTGTGGGTGGGGGAAGGGAACATGTGCCAAGTGTGTGGATCCTCAAACCTGTGATTGTTTGGTGTCTTCCACAGATGACCAGGAGATTGCTGGGCCATCAGGCCAGGCTGCTGCACCACCCCAAAGACAGGAGGCTGCTGAGGAGTCCCCAGGGGAGGGGAGTGGCCAAACCTCCCCTCATGAGGAGGCTGAGGGGGAGGAGGATGAGGGGGAGGAGGATGAGGGGGAGGAGGAAGAAGATCTCCAGATTGGCCGGGAAATCATTATTGCCACAGATCTGATGACATTTGACGATACCCTTGAGGCTAGCCTTGAGGCTCCCCTTGAGGCTACCCCAGAGGCTCCCCTTGAGGCTACCCCAGAGGCTCCCCTTGAGGCTACCCCAGAGGATCCCCCAGAGGCTACCCCAGAGGCTGGCACCAGTCAGGCCACCATCAGGGGTAGCCCCTCCCACTCCTCCCACAACATGCCGCAACCCACAAGGGTCACTCTATCCCCTCCTACCTGGCCACAAGCCTCAGGGGCAGGCAGGATGGCGACCCATGAGACCAGGGGGGGTCTGAGCATATGCCGGCCAGTCTGCTGAGGGACAATGCCCAGCAGACCCGCAGTCTGGGTGACATCAAAAAAACTATGGCCAAGATGGAGCACAGCCTGGATGTAATGAGGGAGTCACTCAGTGATGTGGCCACCAATTCATTGGGTGTCATCACCTGTTTGTGGTCCCTGCATACCGCCACAACAGGTGTGGGCCAGGAGGTGACTGCCCTCACCCGGGCTGTGCAGGACAACACCCGGGCTGTGCAGGACAACACACGGGCTGGCCAGGCCAATACGGCTGCCATCACTGACTGCCTGAACAGGATAGCCTTGGAGGGCAGGCCAGCCGGAGGTCAGACACCAGGGGAGGCTCCTCCCTCCCCTGCTCCCCCCCCATGAAGATACTCCCTCCCCTGCTCCCCCCCCAATGAAGATACTCCCTCCCCTGCTCCCCCCCCGTGAAGATCCTCCAGGTGCCCGTGGCCGTGCCCGTGGCCGTGCCCGTGCCCCTGCCCGTGGGCAGCCCAGACGGAGCACTCGCCGCCGGACTTAAATACCAGGGGTACTTTTTTTTTTTGGTTTTAAAATTTTGTTTATTATACTGTACTTATGATTTGGTTTATGTGTGTGAATGATGTGTGAATGTGGGGGGGGTGGCATTCCTGACAAAATAAGGGTGTCACCCTCAGTTTTGGTGGAGAAGGGATCCCCAGGACCAGGGAGAAGTCATCCTAGGTTCCTGAATGGTGTATGAATGCACAGTGACATAATTGGAGCCGTGGCGGGGCGTTACTGCTCCCAAGTACCAAAGGGGGGGGTACTTGGATCTAATCCAATTCGATGTGCATGTGATGTGTCTGTGCTAGGGACCACAGTGGTGTGCATTCATGCATTCTCATTGTGACATAAATCATGTGCGTTTCCAGAGACAAAAACATTCTCAATGTGTCATTAAACATGTGCGTTTACTATGCAAAGCAACATTCTCATTGTCACATAATTCATGTGCGTTTGCAGTGAAAACAAATAATATCATTGTCACATAATTCATGTGCGTTTGCAGTGAAAACAAATAATATCATTGTGACATGATTTCTGGCCATTTACTGAGAAAAGATGCCTTCTGCGAGGCGTCTCCTGGCTACTGTGCCCTCAGTAGACCGGGTAGAGTGGGCTAGGGGGGGATTGCCTGGGTGGGGGGTCAGGTCAGCACGTAAGTTAATCTCCAGTCCCCTTCTCATTGCAAAGTTATGAAGAATGCAACAAGCCCCTATTATTTGGCACACAAAGTCTGGGGAATACAACAGTGTACCCCCAGTCTTGTCCAGGCATCTGAAGCGGGACTTCAGCAGCCCAAATGTACGCTCCACTACTGCCCGGGTGCGAATATGAGCCTCGTTGTAGCGTTGCTCTCCTGGGGTTTGGGGGTTCCTGAATGGGGTCATCATGTGAGGTCCCAGGGCATATCCAGAGTCACCTGGAAGGGAAAAGACAGGAGGATATTAGTCATGCATGTGCCCCATGTGATGTCTGCATCATGGGGGGGGACAGTCATACCTGACACACATGTCACTCACCAACCAGCCAGCTGTCTCCATACACGTTCTGCTCCAATTCACGTGATATGTTGGTCTGTCTAAAGATGTAGCTGTCATGGCACGAACCTGGAAATTTGGCACAGACATGCCAGATGAGGCCATGGGCATCTACGATTACCTGCACATTGATGGAATGCCAGTTTTTGCGATTCCTGAACAGGTGCTCTGTATCATGGGGGGGCTGTAGTGCCACATGGGTACAGTCAATGGCCCCGATGGTCCGTGGGAATCGGGCAATCTGATAGAAGTCGGCCATGCTCTTCATTCGCTGGTCCTCCTGGGTGGGCTTTTCAAATTGACTGCCCATGCGTCTCAGTATTGCAGGGACAACCTGGTGCACACACCTGCTCATCGAGGACTGTACCATCCCAGCCAGACCTCCACATGTTCTCTGAAAAGACCCAGTGGCCAGAAAATGCAGGGTGGCCATAACTTTAATGTGAGCTGGCAGGGCATGGGATCGTTGGGTTGGGGTGTTCAGATCATCCTGCAGGATCCTGGTTAAGTCCAGGATGGCTTCCTGGTTAAATCTGAAGTTGCCAATGACCTCAGACGCAGTCATGCCAAAGAGATCTTGGCATGGGCGGTATACCCTCTCCTGTGCCCTCCTCCTCCTCCTCTGTGCCCTCCTCCTTCTCCGCGCTTGTAAAGTTGCGAGTGCCGTTATAATCATTGATGGCCCGGGCATTTTGGCAGTCACAATGAAGTCAAGCAAAGAAGTGTTGGCAGCTCTTCCTAAATGGTGTTGCTTCAGCAGACCTTTACAGGGCTGGTGTAAAATTAGGGCTGCTTTTATAAAGTCTAATTTTGCTCCAGAAAACGAACAGGTGCGTACAGGGCGTTATCTACGGCGCACAGGGCGTAATCTACGGCGCACACACTTAATTTTGAGGATCGCCCTATCTCCCTCATTTGCATCTTTGCCTATCAAATAAAGCGGCGTGACTAGCGTAATTTGCGTCAGAGGATGCGCCGGAGTAATTATTTTAAGTAGGACGGAAAAACCGGATTTTTCCTTTTGAGGATCGGGTGCAAAGATACGCGCGGAGTAAAATTAGAAATCTCGAGTTAAGTCGGCGCATCTGCTTTGTGGATTTGCCCCTTAGTTTTGAAACGGTGGAAGGAGAGTGAAGTAACTGCTGCAATATACAAGGCTAATAAATATAAACTAAATTATTATCCCGATAGATGTTTACGGGTTCCCTCTATCTATTGCATAAATGGATTGATCGGTCTACGCCTATAATTAGCTAGTCTATTAAGAGACACACATACTGCTGCTAGTAAAACAATATCTTTCATTTATTTCCTATGAAAATCTAACATCACACCTTAACCACTTAAGGACCGCCTCATGTACATATACGTCAGCAGAATGGCACAGGCAGGCACATCAACGTATATATACGTCCTCTGCTTGACGTGGGTCGGGGGTCCGATCGGGACCCCCCCCGGTACATGCGGCGGTCCCCGTGGCTTCAGGAGCGATCCGGGACGACGGCGCGGCTATTCGTTTATAGCCGCTCCGTCGCGATCGCTCCCCGGAGCTGAAGAACGGGGAGAGCCGTGTGTAAACACGGCTTCCCCGTGCTTCACTGTGTCGGCGCATCGATCGCGTTATCCCCTTTATAGGGAAGACACGATCGATGACATCATTCCTACAGCCACACCCCCCTACACTAGTAAACACATACACAGTGATCCCTAAATGTTACAGCGCCCCCTGTGTTTAACTCCCAAACTGCAACTGTCATTTTCACAATAAAGAATGCAATTTAAATGCATTTTTTGCTGTGAAAATGACAATTGTCCCAAAAATGTGTCAAAATTGTCCGAAGTGTCCGCCATAATGTTGCAGTCACGAAAAAAATCGCTGATCGCCGCCATTAGTAGTAAAAAAAAAAAATGCAAAAAAACTATCCCCTATTTTGTAAACACAATGGGCCAGATCCACAAAAACCTGACGTAACTTAAAAAATCCCATTTAAGTTACACTGCCTTAAAGTTTCTACCTAAGTGCCTGATCCACAAAGCACTTATCTAGAAATTTCAGGCTGTGTAACTAAAATTCCGCCGGCGCAAGGCGTTCCTATTCAAATGGGGCGAGTCCCATTTAAATGAGGCGCGCTCCCGCGCCGGCCGTACTGCGAATGCGCGAAGTTACGTTACGCCGAGTTTTGAGGATCGCGACGGCTTAAAAAAGTTGCGTCGGGAAAAAAAAAATGACAGCGGCATGCATTCCTGAGGGAGAACTCCATGCCAATTTTCAAAGAAAAAACCGGCATGGGTTCCCCCCCCAGGAGCATACCAGGCCCTTAGGTCTGGTATGGGTTGTAAGGAGACCCCCCCACGCCGAAAAATTGACGTAGGGGGTCCCCCTACAATCCATACCAGACCCGTATCCAAAGCACGCTACCCGGCCGGCCAGGAAAGGAGTGGGGACGAGCGAGCGCCCCCCCCCCCTCCTGAGCCGTGCCAGGCCGCGTGCCCTCAACATGGGGGGGTTGGGTGCTCTGGGGCAGGGGGGCGCACTGCGGGCCCCCCCACCCCAGAGCACCCTGTCCCCATGTTGATGAGGACAGGACCTCTTCCCGACAACCCTTGCCATTGGTTGTCGGGGTCTGCGGGCGGAGGCTTATCGGAATCTGGGAGTCCCCTCAAATAAGGGGGCCCCCAGATACCGGCCCCCCACCCTAAGTGAATGGATATGGGGTACATCGTACCCCTATCCATTCACCTGTAGGCAAAAAGTTAGTTAGTAAACACACAACACAAGGCTTTTTAAAATATTTTATTATTCTGCTCCGGATGCCCCCCCTGTCTTCGTTATTAGCTCAATTAGCAGGGGGGGCTTCTTCTTCTTCCGCTCTCCGGGGGTCTTCCACTCTCCGGGGGTCTTCCGCTCTCCGGGGGTCTTCTCCGCTCTCCGGGGGGGGCTTCTCCGGACTCCGGGGGGCTTCTTCCATCTTCTCCCCTCTTCCGCTGTTGACTCGGCGAACCCCGGTTCTTCTGCAGCTCTCCGGTGCCTTCTTCTTCAGCGCTGGCTGCCTGCTATGTTTGTGTGTTAGCTCGATTTCAAACAGGCAGCCAGCGCGGTCTTCTGTGACGTCAGGGTCTTGTCTACTGTTCTTCCGATGTTGCCTCGTCGCCTGTTGTCGCTGTAATGATGGAAGCGCGCCTTGCATCCCATTTATATAGGCATCACCGTCCCATCATGCTCCGGTAGGTACCCACGTGGTGGGTGCACGTGGGTAGGCACCCACCACGTGGGTACCTGCCGGAGCATGATGGGACGGTGATGCCTATATAAATGGGATGCAAGGCGCGCTTCCATCATTACAGCGACAACAGGCGACGAGGCAACATCGGAAGAAAGGAAGAGAAGACCCTGACGCCACAGAAGACCGCGCTGGCTGCCTGTTTGAAATCGAGCTAACACACAAACATAGCAGGCAGCCAGCGCTGAAGAAGAAGGCACCGGAGAGCTGCAGAAGAACCGGGGTTCGCCGAGTCAAGAGCGGAAGAGGGGAGAAGATGGAAGAAGCCCCCCGGAGTCCGGAGAAGCCCCCCCGGAGAGCGGAGAAGACCCCCGGAGAGCGGAGAAGACCCCCGGAGAGCAGAAGAAGAAGCCCCCCCTGCTAATAGAGCTAATAACGAAGACAGGGGGGGGCATCCGGAGCAGAATAATAAAATATTTTAAAAAGCCTTGTGTTGTGTGTTTATTAACTTTTACTTTTTGCCTACAGGTGAATGGATAGGGGTACGATGTACCCCATATCCATTCACTTAGGGTGGGGGGCCGGTATCTGGGGGCCCCCTTATTAAAGGGGACTCCCAGATTCCGATAAGCCTCCGCCCGCAGACCCCGACAACCAATGGCAAGGGTTGTCGGGAAGAGGTCCTGTCCTCATCAACATGGGGACAGGGTGCTCTGGGGTGGGGGGGCCCGTAGTGCGCCCCCCTGCCCCAGAGCACCCAACCCCCCCATGTTGAGGGCATGCGGCCTGGCACGGCTCAGGAGGGGGGGGGCGCTCGCTCGTCCCCACTCCCATTCCTGACCGGCCGGGTAGCGTGCTTTGGATACGGGTCTGGTATGGATTGTAGGGGGACCCCCTACGTCGATTTTTCGGCGTAGGGGGGGTCCCCTTACAACCCATACCAGACCTAAGGGCCTGGTATGCTCCTGGGGGGGAACCCATGCCGGTTTTGTTTTTACAAATTGCCGTGGAGTTCTCCCTCGGGAAAGCATACCAAATGCCGTTGCTGGAATGGGCTTTTACAAGGTGTGACTAGTTTACACTTTGTAGAACCAGCCCTAATTTTACACTTGCAAAATAACACTTACGGCGCAAAAAGGAAGCTGGAAAGCTTTGTGGATCGCCTTAAGTGCTAATTTGCATACTAGAAACGGCATTTCGACTCGAAATGCCCCCAGCGGCGGATGCGGTACTGCATCCTAAGATTCGGCAGTGTAATTCAATTACACATGCCGGATCTTCTGCCTAACTTTGGAAAAAGCCTTTTGAGGATTGTTTCCAAAGTTACACACAGACTGAACAGCACTTAAGTCGGAGTATCTCTTTTGTGGATCTGGCCCAATGGGCCTGATTCCCAAAAGAGATACGCAGGCGGAACTGCTGTTCAGCCTGCTTATGTCTGTGCCTAACGTTGGAAACGATCCTCAAAAGGCTTTTTCCAAAGTTAGGCAGAAAATCTGACATGTGTAAGACACTTACACGGTCAGATTTTAGGATGCAGTACCGCATCCGCCGCTGGGGGCATTTCTCATTGAAATGCAGCTTTGAGTATGCAAATGAGGACTTAAGCAGATCCACAACGCTTTTCAGCACTGTGATTTCTGCGTAAGTTCCGATTTTGCTTGCGCAAAACTAGGGCTGGTTTTACAATGTGGAAAGTTAGTCACACCTTGTAAAGGCCCATTCAAGCGACGGCATTTGGTATGCATTCCTGAGGGAGAACTCTACGGCAATTTTTAAATTCAAAACCGGCATGGGTTCCCCCAGGAGCATACCAGGCCCTTAGGTCTGGTATGGGTTGTAAGGAGACCCCCCCACGCCGAAAAATCGACGTAGGGGGTCCCCCTACAATCCATACCAGACCCGTATCCAAAGCACGCTACCCGGCCGGTCAGGAATGGGAGTGGGGACGAGCGAGCGCCCCCCCCCTCCTGAGCCGTGCCAGGCCGCATGCCCTCAACATGGGGGGGTTGGGTGCTCTGGCGACGAGTCAACATCGGAAGAGGGGAGAGAGAAGATCACCGCTCAAGGTAAGTCTATTGTAGGGTCGTTTCAAAAATCGGAAAAGGGGAGAAGAACAGAAGAGAAGAAGGTGACGTCACAGAAGACCGCGATGGCTGCCTGCTAGTAATTGAGCTAACACACGAAGATAGCAGGCAGCCAGCGCTGAAGAAGAAGGCACCGGACATCTGCAGAAGAACCGAGGGGTTCGCCGAGTCAACAGCGGAGAGCGGCGAAGATAGAAGAAGACCCCCGGAGAGCGGAGAAGACCCCCCCCCGGAGAGCGGAAGAAGAAGCCCCCCCCGGAGAGCGGAGAAGACCCCCGGAGAGCGGAAGAAGAAGCCCCCCCTGGTATTAGAGCTAATAAAGAAGACAGGGGGGGCCTCCGGAGCAGACTAATAAATTATTTTAAAAACCCTTGTGTTGTGTGTTTAATAACTTTCTTTTTTTTTTTTTTTTTTTTTTTTTTTTAACAGAAAGAGGTTTTTATTAACAAAACAGCATTACAAGATATGCATTATTCGACAATCAGATTTGCATAGAAACAATGACAGTCAGAAACAAGTGATTTCAGCATTTGCAGATCATAAACAAAGGCAATCCAAAAAGGAAAAGGGAAAATAATACAAGTATAATAAGCAACGAGATGCTAGTCCATAGCCCTCCCTCCCCAGTCCCCCCCGACCGTAAGCCACCAGTCGCAGACCAACCGGAGTATTCCTTGGAGTACACACGGGCAAAAGACCGTCGCCCCCGCACCCAGTCCCTAGATAACCCCCAAACCGTGTGAGGACCCCAGCTGCCGATCGAAGTGGGCATCGCCCCGAGAGAGAGGGGGGGGAAAGGCCCCCATTCCGGGCAGGGGGGGGAATCCATCTTAGTCCCCCACCCCCCCGGCCCCCCATCCCGGTGCATCCACCCAGGCCGACCAGACCTTATCGTACTTAGCAGGGCACTGCCTACTCTCATACGTGAGTTTGTAAAGGGGCAAAGCCGAGTCCACCGCCTTCCTCCAGGATCCAAGGGTGGGAGGTCCTACCGACTTCCACCGTAGCAATATCTCCCTCCTAGCATAGAACAGTGAGAACGTGATACATAGCTTAGTGTACCTGTCTCCCTCGACCTCACCCAAATGACTCAGAAGGAGCACCAAGGGGTCCAACGGCACTCTGGTCCCTCCTATGTCGCTAAGCCTCTCTGCTACCCCCGCCCAATACGGCCGAAGCTTCGGGCAGTCCCACACCATGTGCCAGAATGTCCCCACCTCGACCCCACACCTGGGACAGTTCGGATCAAGATGCGGGTATATGTTGGCCATTCTATGAGGGGTGAAGTAGGCCCTATGTAGGAACTTGAGCTGGAGGAACCTGTCCTTAGCTGCTATCATGGATGGGATGTATGTGGAGACACATTCCTCCCATTCCTCCTCCCCCAAAGCTGGAATGTCCCCCCTCCATTTATTCATTAACCGGGTGAGTTTAGCATCGTGGGCCACCGTAAGGTACATGTAGAGAGTGGAAAGGGGCTTCCCCATTGCGCTCGATGTCAACAGTCGCTCAATTGAGTCGGGCTCCAGGGTCAGTGCGTCCGGGAATTGGGCCCTCATCGCATGTCTCAGCTGAAAGTATTTAAACTCGAGGGAGCCAGGGAGGGAGTACTGTCGTCTCAGGTCCTGAAAGGGCTTGATCCTACCATCTGCTATAACGTGTTTAAGGGTGGTGATCCCGCGTCTGGCCCACTGTGAGGGTTCGGGCAGATCACAGAGATGAGGCAGGGTGGGGTTACCCCACAGCGGGGTGTGTGGGGAGATACAATTCGGTCTAGCATAAATAGCTCTGGCCGCCCGCCACACCCTAACAGTCGTCTTCATGGACGCCGTCAGAGGATGGGGGGCGCCGGGACCCCTGTACACCAGATTAGACAACGCAGCATATGATCCCAGTATAGCAGCTTCCAGCCTCACCGCCGGGTTCTGTCTGGGCTGGGAGAACCACCAGCGCACTGTAACTAGGACAGCCGCCCAGTAATACAACAAAAAATTTGGGAGGGCCAGTCCCCCCCCCGATAGGGGGAGATACAGTATCTGTCTCGCAACTCTGGGTGGCCTTCCGGCCCAAATGAAAGACGTCAGCACCCCCTCCAGTCGCCTGAAGAAAGTTCTGGGGATGTGGGAAGGGGTGTTGCGGAAGAAATATAGGAACTTAGGGAGGAACACCATTTTGAGCAGGTTCACCCTGCCAACTGGGGTTAGTGGGAGGGTGCGCCAGGCCGTGCATTTGTCAGTGAGGTGAGAAAGGAGGGGCCGTACATTCCCCTCTATGTATTCCTGTGAGGTGTTACTAATCCGAATGCCTAGATATGTAAATTCACTTACCCACTGGAGGGGGGTTCCAGTATCTACTCTGGGAAGCGAGGGGTGCAGTGGGAAGAGAACGGACTTGCCCCAATTTATGCGGATTCCTGAGAACCGGCCGAATTCCTCAAATAGGTCAAGTGCTCTCCGTAGCGACTGAGATGCATCCGCCAGGTAAAGTAGAGTGTCGTCCGCGTAGAGGGACACCTTCTCCTCTATGTCCCCCACCGCTATGCCCCTGACCCCGGCCTCAGCCCTCAGGGCTATGGCAAGGGGCTCAACCGCCAGGGCAAAAAGTCCCGGCGATAGCGGACATCCCTGGCGAGTGCCCCGGCCCAAGGGGAAAGTGTCTGAGAGGAGGCCATTCGTGCGGACCCTGGCCCTGGGATCAGCGTAAAGCATCCCCAGCCATGTCAGAAAATTTGGCCCGAAGCCAAACCGCGCAAGAACCCCCCACAGGAACCCCCACTCCACCGAGTCGAAGGCTTTTTCGGCGTCTAAAGACGCCACTACCCCTGCCGCCTCCGGCAGCGCCCTGTCCATATGCGTGTACAGCCTTCTAATGTTAATGTCCGTTCCCCTCCCTGGCATGAACCCCGTTTGGTCTGGATGTACCAACGCAGTTATGACTGTGTTTAACCTCCTGGCCAAGACTTTGGCCAGGAGTTTTGCATCAACGTTTATCAGTGAGATGGGGCGGTATGAGGAGCACGCGGTCGGGTCCTTACCCGGCTTAGGGATCACCACCACCACAGCCTCACTCAGGGAATGCGGGAGCTCCCGCGCCCTCTGCGCCTCTGTTAACATACCGAGCAGTTTGTCCGTCAAGTCCTCAGAGTATTGTTTGTAAAATTCAACCGGTATACCGTCGGGGCCCGGCGACTTACCCGATTGGAGGGTCTTAAGAGCTTTCAAGAGTTCGTCAGCGGCTATGGGGGCGTCTAGCAGTTCTCGGTATTTAGTAGTCAGAACTGGGATGTCAATGGGATCTAGATAGGAGGCCAGGTCATCACTAGAGTACGCAGCCCTGGAGCTGTAGAGGCTTTTGTAGAAGGAAACGAAGCAGTCGTTTATTTCGTCAGGGGCGTACGTTAGGTCCCCCCCCGGTTCACGTATGCAGGGCACACACATCCCCCCAGATTGTTCCCGTGACAGCCAGGCCAGTAACTTCCCGGATCTCTCCCCCTGTTCGAATATACGCTGCGATTGGGCGAGTAAACGTTTCTGGGTGAGAGCAGTGCGAATACGCACCACCTCCCCCGTCAGGGACTGAAGAGCGTCGTAGTCACAAGGATCCCTGGAACGGACATATTGTGCTTCCTGCAGGGCTGCCCTCCCCTCTGCTCCCACCAAGTCAGCCCTCCTCTCCCTCCGGACCCTAGCTATTATGGATTGATACTGACCCCGCGTGTAGGCTTTAAAGGCGTCCCAGACCGACAGCGGCCCGGCCGAACCGGGGTTGACCGCCCAGTATTCCCGCAACGCCTCCCTAAAGTGACCATCCACCGCCTCGTCCGACACCCAGAACCTGGACAGCCTCCACAAAACTGTGCCCGGGGCCGAAGAGAGCTCCAGCGTCAGGAGAAGCGGCGCATGATCCGAGATGCCCCTAGGGAGAATCCTAATGTCCTGAACCTTAGGCAATGCCAGGCCCCCCAGGTACGCCAGGTCTATTCTAGAGAAGGACTTATGCGATGCAGAGTGACAGGTGTAAGCCCTGGAGTGAGGATTCCTCCAACGCCACACATCCGTCAAGCCATACATTTCTGCCCACTCCACCAGACCAGAGTGGAATGATCCACTCTGGGACATCCTGTCAACGCTCTGATCCGGGACCATGTTAAAGTCTCCCATTATGACCAAGTTTTCGCTAGCAAATTCAGCTATACTCGAGGTGATTCGGTGTAGAAGTGAGATCGATGCAGGAGGGGGCAGATACACCCCTGCTATGACCAACCTCATGGACCTAATCTGAGCATGAATTACGACGTATCTGCCATCCGAGTCAAGTGTCAAGTTGAGCAGCCGAAAGGGGAGGGACTTGTGCACCAGGATGCTAACTCCCCTGGCAAAGTTGGAGTAAGTGGAGTGGTAGTGATGCCCTATCCAGGGTTTTTTTAGGGCCAGCGTTCTACTACCCACCAGGTGGGTCTCCTGGAGGATACAGATATGTGGGCTATGAGCCCTAATGAATTGAAATACCAGCGACCGTTTCGTTGGAGAATTTAGACCCCTAGTGTTCCATGACAGTATATTAAGGGCTGACATACCAGCAGCTGGGGGGAATTATCTCAGGATGAAAAGGGCGCCCACCCCCTGAGACCGCTCTCTTGACTCGGAAGGGGTACCCACAACATACACCTGACGCTGACTTTGGTAATGCATATTCAGAACCTACTTGCAAGACATTTTTTTGAAGAAAACAAAAATAAAACACAAACCATAAACCATCCCAAACATGGGAACCCTCCCCTCCCCCCACCCAACCCAACCCCTTAAAACTGAGGCAGGTTTCCATCCCAAAACCAAAAAACAGCTCGCCGGCTGCAAAGGGGGGTCCTGTGCAAGAGCCGCTCCCAACCCCCCGCAAGTTCAGCGGGGTCAAGGAGTGAGTTGCGCTATGTCCTCTTTAGCTGTAGCATCCGCCGGGAAATGTCTCAGACTGTCGGGAACAAAAATTTAAAATAAAATTCAAAAAGGCATATGTAAACAAAAGGTCCCTCCAGTAAGAAAGGGGAATAAGTAAACCATCTACTCGTAAGGATTGCAGGCCCGTCTGTCAAATCCTTGGGTGACAGGAAGTCTCAGCTGCAGAAGTCTCCTGGTTCTTCTAACCAGGGGCACCATCTTAGTGTCCCACACGTGGGGAGTCCCTGGGCACCCCGTAAAGGCAACCACAGCATCAACGGGCACAACAGTTGCAACAGACGCTGTGGGTGTGCACCAAACCTGAGGAATAGTGCAGCGCTCGCCCGGGCGAGGCTATGGACGGGGCCCAAAGCACAAAAAGGGTCTTCAACGGGTACTCACGGCTCACGCTCTTGGATGCTGGTCACGAGGCAGGGAGTCCAGCCAAGCAGAGGCGTCTCTCGGGGAAGTGAAGAAGCGGGTTGTCTCACCATCCTGGACTCTCAGGCGGGCCGGGAAGAGAACGCTGTAGCGGATGTTGCGAGCCCGCAGCCCCGCCTTCACATGATCAAACGATTTCCTCAATATCTGCGTTTCTATAGAGTAGTCAGGGAAGATCATCAATTTGTTGTTTTGGAACCGCAAATCCCCCACCGCCCTAGATGCACGGAGGACCTCATCTCTGTCCCGAAAGTTGAGGAGTTTGAGGATAAACGTGCGAGGAGGAGCCCCCGGAGGGCCAGGCCTGGGTGGAATCCTGTGAGCCCGCTCCACCGCATAGTGAGGGGACAGGCGTGCATCAGGCAAAAGGTTGCGTAGCATGTCCTCTACAAAGCACGTCGGGTTGTTGCCCTCTGCGCCCTCCGCCAGGCCGACTATGCGCAGGTTGTTGCGCCTATTTCTGTTTTCTGCATCCTCAGCTCTATACTCCAGGGCTTTGACCTTAGTTTGAAGCGAGCGCAGTGCTGCACTGTGTTCCGCAACTATATCCTCTGTGTTACTGACTCTCTGTTCAGTCTCTGTCACCCTGGACCTGAGTTTGTCCATGTCCTGTCTGATAAGGCCAACGTCCATTTGTACTGCCTCTATTTTAGCCGTGAGTGTGGATTGACACATGGCTATAGCCGCCATAACTTCCGCCAGCCACGGGGGCCTCTCTCCTTCAGCCTCCATTGGGCCCGTTTGTGATGCCCTGTGCTGGCCGCGAGTGGCCCGAGGGGTAGCCAGGGGGTCCGGCGTCAGCTGGGGGGACTCCGGGAGAGGAGGGAATTTGTATGTCTTCCCCTTACCACCCTTTGATCCTGACCGGCCTCGCCTCATTCAAGTGTCTCTGCGACCACAATTAAAAGCCCCCGGATGCCCCCCGGCTCCCTATCTCAAGGACACCCAGGTAGCAGTCAGCCGCGAAGGGAGAAAGATAAAGTTCAGCAGGCCACACACACGGTGGTGGTACCCCCCCCAGGCTCGGGGACAGCAAGGCCTCAGCTCTCAGCAAGGGGGGGGGACCGGATCAAGGGGGAGGTAGACGCAGCTGCCAGACCCTCTGGGGGGCTCCCCAGCAAGCAGACCACCCGCCGGATCCGCCTGTGTGGTGGGCGGGATCGTGGCCACCGGGGGGGCCACAAAGTAAAATCCAGGCCGCGGCCTCGTACAGGCCTAGTCCAAGGCCCTTGCGGTGGAGCCGGAGCGGGCAGGAAGCGCCTCCGCGGCAGTCCCCCTGAGCGGATCAGCAGCCGATGATGTCCGGAGTTCCCCGCCCGCTCGCTGGGCGGGATCGTGGATGCCGCGGGTCCGCGAGTGGAAATCGAGGCCGCGGCTTCGTTGCGGCCTAGTGCGGGTCCCACGAGGACGGGCCGGAGCGGGAGCCGAGTGCGGCAGCGGAGGTCCTCGGGTGCCGGGTCTGCGGTGGCGGGCTTGCAATATGCTGGGCGGGATCGTGGCTACCGCGGGTCCGCGAGGTGGAAATCGAGGCCGCGGCTTCGGTGCGGCCTAGCGTGGATCCCGCGAGGAAGGGCCGGATCGGGAGGTAAGTGCCCCAGCTTGGTCCCTAGGTGCCGGGGTGGTGATGTAGTCTCTCAGGGTCCCCTCACCAGAGCAGGATGGACGTCCAGAACAGGCCGAAGCCGCGCGTCCCGAGGGAAGGCCGGGCCCGGCCCGGAAAGAGATGGTGTGGATCCCCACACAGCTAGTCCAAAACGGAGGAATCCCCCGACCGGCTCCCCAGGTTCACAGCAACGTGGGGTATCCCCGACAGGCCGCAGGAGAGTAATCCGGTGCCGATGGCTCGGATATAAGAGCGGATGCCGGCGGAGCACAGAGGATTAGCTTCTGCTCACTTCGCCATCTTGGACACGCCCCAGTGTTTAATAACTTTAACTTTTTGCCTCCAGGTGAATGGGTAGGGGTACGATGTACCCCATATCCATTCACTTAGGGTGGGGGGCCGGTATCTGGGGGCCCCCTTATTTGAGGGGACTCCCAGATTCCGATAAGCCCCCGCCCGCAGACCCCGACAACCAACGGCAAGGGTTGTCGGGAAGAGGTCCTGTCCTCATCAACATGGGGACAGGGTGCTCTGGGGTGGGGGGGCCCGCAGTGCGCCCCCCTGCCCCAGAGCACCCAACCCCCCCATGTTGAGGGCATGCGGCCTGGCACGGCTCAGGAGGGGGGGGGGGCGCTCGCTCGTCCCCACTCCCATTCCTGACCGGCCGGGTAGCGTGCTTTGGATACGGGTCTGGTATGGATTGTAGGGGGACCCCCTACGTCGATTTTTCAGCGTGGGGGGGTCTCCTTACAACCCATACCAGACCTAAGGGCCTGGTATGCTCCTGGGGGGGGGGAACCCATGCCGTTTTTTTCTTTGAAAATTGGCATGGAGTTCTCCCTCTCAGGAATGCATGCTGAGCGACGCTGTCATTTTTTTTTATAATTATTTGTTTTCCCGGTGCGTATATTTTTTTTCACCCGTCGTAACTTTATTGTCCCGTCGCAATCCACAAAGCCGCCCTGCGTCAATTACGTTCGCGTGCTGCACGTCGGGAAAATTCCGTCACACGCATGCGCAGTACGGCCGGCGCGGGAGCGCGCCTCATTTAAATTTTAAACGCCCCCCGGAGAGGAGGACCGCCTTGCGACGGCGGCACTTAAGTTACACGGCCTGAAATTTCTAGGTAAGTGCTTTGTGGATCAGGCACTTAGGTAGAAATTTTAAGTCAGTGTAACTTAACTGCTGAAAGTTAAGTTAGGCAGCTTTTTTGGGAATCAGGCCCTATAAATGTTGCGCAAACCAACCGATAAACGATTATTGTGATTTTTTTTACCAAAAATAGGTAGAAGAATACGTATCGGCCTAAACTGAGGAAAAAAATATGTTATATATGTTTTTGGGGGATATTTATTATAGCAAAAAGTAAAAAATATTGAATTTTTTTCAAAATTGTCGCTCTATTTTTGTTTATAGCGCAAAAAATAAAAACCGCAGAGGTGATCAAATACCACCAAAAGAAAGCTCTATTTGTGGGGAAAAAAAGACGCCAATTTTGTTTGGGAGCCACGTCGCATGACCGCGCAATTGTCTGTTAAAGTGACGCAGTCCCGAACTGTAAAAACCCCTTGGGTCTTTAGGCAGCATTTTGGTCCGGGGCTTAAGTGGTTAAGCAGCAGAGTATACTGTATATACAGAAGAACATCAAAGATACTTTTCACACATCGTTCCATCAGCTGGGTTCTGGATGGTTAAAGGGAATGAGCCAAAGGCTCACATGAGCATGCCAGGAACCAAAAGTGGACAAGGGAACTCTTGGGCCGCGTACACACGGTCGGTCCAAACCGATGAAAATGGCCTGAAGTCCAGTTTCATCGGTCCAAACCGACAGTGTGTGCGGCCCATCGGTCCGTTGTCCTGCGGTCAAAAATGTTAGAACTTGCTTTAAAATCGAACCGATGGACCACTGCCCGATAGGTCCAAACCGATGGTTTGTGCACAAAAGCATCGGTTCAAAACCCGCGCATGCTCAGAATCAAGTCTAAGCATGCTTGGAAGCATTTAACTTCTTTTTTTTCAGCACGTCGTGTGTTTTACATCACCGCGTTCTGACCCGATTGGTTTTTGAACTGATGGTGTGTACGCACATCAGACCATCAGGCCACTTCAGCGGTGAACTGATGAAAACGGTCCGTCGGACCATTCTCATTGGTTTGGATCAACCGTGTGTACGCTGCCTCACTCTTCGGTATGTGCTTTTTTTTTTTTTCTTCTTTTTCTTTTCCACTTCAGACTCCAACTCTGTTAAGAGACTTACTCATGGTTTCTTAGCTCATGTTGTCTCTACTCGGTTTCACATCATCTGTGGTTATGCTTTGCCCATTTATTTATATAAAAGGGTTTCCTTATATATTTTTTTTTAGTTAAATAATATGTGTTCTCTTTTCCATTAAATCTCATGATGAGCGGTGGCTTATTAAATTTCCCTTAGAGGGCACCCCAGTGATTATCAATGTAAACCTACGATCCCGCGTTCTCTATACCAATCCATCCCCCTACCCTCCCCCCTCTCCACCCCCCTCTCCCACCTCATCTCTCCCCTTCTTCCCTAGTTGGTAGTTTTACCTTTCCCCCTGATGGAACTCTTAAATCAATACTCTTAGTTTTTCCACATAACTCCATGTTTGTTTGAATTCTTTCCACTTTTTCCATTTTTCTTTGAATCCTATCTTTTCCTCTCATGTACAGTATTTCTGCTCCTCCATCCTGTATGTTTCTTCTACCGAGTCTATCCATTCCCATATTTGTGGGCTTTCAACTTCTTGCCATTTCTTTGGGATCATCCTTTTAGCTGTGTTCAATAAATGAGGCGTCAATGATTCCTTATATTGCAGTTTTTTTTCTCTTCCCCTTTTTTTCTCTTTTCTTTTCAGGGGTTTCATAATCTGTGAGTTATCTTTTTAAAGTCTATGCTGCAAGTGTCCCGTCCATACAATACATCTATATACAAAATGCTGGAGAGGGGTTCCTCAACCTTCTACCTTCAGTATCAGCAGGCTGACGTGCAAAACACTTCTCATTTATGTTTGAATATGCGGCATTACCTTGTCTTCGTCTTTTTTGTTAAGTTTCTTCTGTACCGAGGTACTCTCATCTGTCAATACGGCTGTGTTGTCCTGTCTAGCCGTCTGTCCTCCAGAAGGGATGGCCGGCTTGTCCTGCTCCTGTCGGTGCTCGTGGCCAGACACAGGTGGGAGCCCATCGAGGTTTCAAAAAACCCGGTGGATCGCGGGGGGTGGATCTTTTGTGCAGCTCTGGAGCCTCACTCACATCCCTGGCGTTGTGCGCCGCTGTCCTTCTTTCTGCGGGTTAGCCGCCCGGGCTCCTGGGGATCGTCGGGGGGGGGAAGCAGGGAGCGGAGAGCGGGGGAATATCATCGGTGGCCGCGTAGCCTCTCACGCTACGCTGCTGCCATATTCACGGTTCTCCCAGAGCTCTCACCCGGCCTCCTTTCAGTGACGCGTTTGGGCCCCTCCCCTTCCGTGCGGGCTCACGTCCTCACGCCCATCTCGTCCGGAAGCAGATGATTCTCTGTTATGTGCTTTTAACAATGCTTTTAACAATCATTACCTTCACCCAGAACCACCCACACTTGCCTCCTGTCCAATCAGATAATGCCAAGCCATTCCTTCTCCTCTCTTTGCTTGTAGAATCACTGATTCTCATCTTATTGTCTTAGACACAAAGGAGCCAGGCCCCCCCCCCAGATGTGTGGAAACCTTAGGAAAATACTAGGTTGTTCTCCAACAGAGGGGTAACGGCATGAACCAAAATTATTCTCAGCAGCTTCTATGGGGGTAGTGCTACATAGGTTTTACATGTATATCTGCTGTCTTCACATTTATATACTGTTTAGAAAGTTCAGATCGTGTTAGGAAATCTTCTCTTCCTGGTGATGTCTGGGAATACAGCCAAGATAGCTAAAATTGCTGATTGCAGGAAAGGCACCCCCCCCTCCACATAGGCAGAGACTCTCAGGTGTTTTGTAACAGGATCAGCTCCCTGCTAATCTATTTTAGCAACCTCTTCTGACAGAAATTTCAGGCTGCTTTTATCTGATGTGTTCAAGAATTTGTCAGAAGTTATCAGGCTGATAACAGAGAAACGTTTAGGAGAGAGCTACGGGACTTAGCTCTTTGAAGAGAGCTAACAAAATAGTGCAGATATATATGCCCAGCTCAAATTTCATGAATTGTGTTTACATCCACTTTAAGTCACTAAGCGGCACGCTGAGAGGCTGAGCCAGCTGCTGGCCAGGAATCTGGGCGGAGCCTGAACTGTGGACTTTAGCTGGCTGTCAGTTAAATCTGAGTCCCAGTAGTGCAGAAGTGCACTCCTGTGACCCCCAAAAGTATGTCCAAAAGAGCTTTGGCCAAACTTATTTAATTTTCCTAAAATTATTAATGTAGAATATGTAGCAGGACTATCACTTTACACATTTTAATAGAACTTACCTAAAGTGACATCAAGCATATACATCTTGCTAGGTTTCAAAACGAATGGCTTGAATGAAACAGGGTTAGAAGAAATGCCTGATAAATAATTTAAAAAGAAAGAAACATAAATTACCACATAGTTGTTTTAGATTGAATACTGGAACACAGAAGAAGTACAGCTTGTAGTATAAAACAGAATAATAATATAGAACTGAGTGAGACGTCTTTTTAGGTGAAAAAGGAACAGCAAATGCAGGTTAACGCACAACGTAAATGTAGATTGTAACCAATCAGGTTGCAATAATCTAAAATGCTGTTCCATCTTTACCCCACAAGACCTGTGAGTGCTTCATGCTTAAATATGTGTGTGTGTACAGTATATATATATATATATATATATATATATATATATATATATATATATATATACACATACACATGAGAGCTGCTGAGTTAGGGTTCCCCACTGCTGCACAGCCAGTCACTTAGCATTTCCTTCATTCATTATTAGATGATGATAACTTAGATGGGATGAGGAACCATGGCATGCCCTACTTGTAAAATGTCCAAACTCAAACAAAGGGACAACTTTCCCCCTATTTACACGGACCTTCTTCTTCCTTCTTCCAGTACATCAATTATTCAGCAAAGGCCCATTACCGAGAGAAGCTCTCAGCCCCTTTGGAAAAGTAGCACAAATGGAGTGAACAACATAACACAGTCTTTTCTGCTTCCCTGTGGCCACTTATCCCAGTTCCACTTGATTGCAGAATGATAGCCCATCTGGCTGCCACCAGTCACACCTGGCTGCTCTTCCTCCAAGTCCTACCAACTGACTCAAACACATGAAGATTAACCAGGGCAAGGTTAGACGAAGACTTGGCACACTGCGATCTTTAAGAGAGCACTGTTACAACTGAAAGTCTCTCCCCTTGATCTACTCACTGTCTCTACTTGCTCTTTCCCACTGCCTTTCCAGCATGAATCCCTCCAACTGCCTCCTGTAGTGGTATGCTTCCAGACCAGCTATCCCAAGCTCCAGCTCGAGGCAACCCCCCCACCCAGTAAAGGGGTTCATGAAGAGCCACCAAAAAAGTATTCCTCAGCACTACTTTTCCATCTTCCACCCCTGCTGGCATAGCTCGTGTCTATTTTTTGGGTTTCCTTAATTTCCTGCCAGGCCCACTCCTGAGGATTGGCCAAGGACCCATAAATATTAAAGACAACTCCTCCTCACTCCCACCAACTAGTTCCAGTACATTCTCCAATGCTCTGGAAACAGGGGGGAGGTATCAGAGAGCTGCCAGGATGATTCATCCAGCCCTGGCCTCTAGTAACCCTGACCCAATTCAATGACTCCGGTCTAACCCAGAGCCAGCTATATTTTCCCTACACTGCCACTACTAGTAGCACACACTAGAGGGTGCCACAGACAGTATATACTGTATTTAGTATCTATTACATATATGTAGTGATGTGCTGCATTCTACTGTTAGCTGCTAATATCACAGTGTTACTTATAATAATGTATTAGCACTTTCTGTCTTTGGTAACCTGAGAGAGAGAGGAGAGCGAGGGAGAAACTGACAAGGAGAGAGAGGAGAAAGAGTGAGAGAGAGAGAGAGAGAGAGAGAGAAAGAAAAAGAGAGAGAGAGAGAGAGAGAGAGAGAGAGAGAGAGAGAGAGAGAGAGAGAGAGAGAAAAAGAGAGAGAGAGAGAGAGAGAAAGAAAAAGAGAGAGAGAGAGAGAGAGAGAGAGAGAGAGAGAAAAGAGAAAGAGAGAGAGAGAGAGAAGTTCTTCTGCTCACAGTTTTTTTGATTAAATTACTGAATAATTTCCTAGGAAGAAAATCACAGAGGCCCTGTCCCACATGGAGGCACTGCCAACTATTTAGGGAGGGTCATTTCTCATACCCCCCCCCACCCCCCAAAAAAAAGGGCTACATATAATTCAGAAACAGATCCCATCTCACGCCAAAAAAAACACACATAATGATTCCAGTAAAAGTGGAGGTTAAGGGAGCCAAAGAGATGGGATACCGCACAGCCACGCAGCGTCTCAGTATTCCAGCCCAGGGAGAGTCACAGAGGAGCTCCTCTGTGACTCTCCCTGGGCTGGAATACTGGGACGCTGCGTGGCTGTGCGGTATCCCATCTCTTTGGCTCCCTTAACCTTCAATGTTACCCAGTGTGTTGGGGGTCTCTTCTGGCTTACAGCTGATCGTCTCCAGCTGCCTCGCCATTTTTTAATTCAAATACCTGCCTTAATGCCTGCTCCCCAGCCACCCTTAACCTAGTTCTCTTACTAGCATAGAGTATTATCTGCTTTTCTTCCCCCTTGTTCGCCACGGGGGACCCTGGTCAGCGAGTTCCACTACGGTCCTCGACCCCTGACTGCCTCCTGAAGAAGCGGTCATCCGCGAAACCGGTAGAGGTCTTCCTATGACTCCATCTCACAATCCCAGATACCCCACGGTTTTCCGTTTGTAAATTCTATCGCTGTATCTTAAGTGAGAATGATGGTCTTAGCTCTGTTTTTTTATAAAAAAAAGCTGTATGTTTTTATGTATAATAAATGAATTTTTTACCATATTGATTTGTGTTATCAGTACCGAGAAAGTCCATTCATACATTTTTGCCTGGGTGATAATTGGTGTGGGTTTTGCGGTACTAGCAGCCGTTACCTCTCTATTCCCGTTCCCCCTTTTTTCTGAGGTCTACCTAGCCTCATCTACTTGCCTGTCTTCTGAGTTCTTGAAAACCTGTTAACCTTGTTACTGTCCCAGCTATGCCTGCTATGAATAGCTATGTTATTCTTTTTGGATTGCCCTTGCCCGCTTTATCTGCTGTTCTTTTGTGTTATGGACCCTGGCTTGGACTTCTGACCATGATTCTGCCTCCTGACTTCACAAGGTTCAATGCACACCCTGCAACATGAACCATGACACATATAGTATGCTACACATGCTCACCCCTAATTTCTATCCTTGATTAGGTATACAATCTTTTCATGTTTTTCCTAATACAAATGGTTATAACCACTTATACTGTAGACAAGTGGTGTGGGGAGGACCTAAAGAACAGAATAGTGGAGACTGCCTGTGTTTCATGTGGTATTGCTTGCTAGGAATTTTCTCCAAAAGCAGGGGAAGGTTGTTGGAAAAACTGTTTGCCAAATTGTTACTTTAGGTGGGCATAATTGGCCCATTGTTCTTATGCCCCGTACACACCATCACTTTATGTGATGAAAAAAAACAACGTTTTTAAAAACGTCACTTTAATTGACCGTGTGTGGGGGAAAACGTTGTTTTATGTCTTGTAAAAAACGACCAAAAAAAATTGAAGCATGCTTCAATTTTATGTGTCGTTTTTCAAAACGTCGTTTTTTACTTCACAGAAATTGACCGTGTGTAGCAAAAAACGTTGTTTAAAAAGACGTTTTTACACCCGCGCATGCCCAGAAGCTACTTATGAAGCGAGCTTCAATGGAAAAAGTGGTGAGAACGTAACCTCGCTTTGCTAGAACATTGTGAGAAAACGATGGTGTGTAGGCAACTTCGTCTTTGAAAATTGAAGTTTCAAAAACGTCATTTTTTACTTCACAGAAAATGTCGTTTTTTTTCATCACATAAAGTGATGGTGTGTACGGGGCATTACAAGTTGCTAAATTAAGCTCAGCTTCTGTTTGCCCGGTTACACACATAATAAAATTCTTGGTTGAACTCCAGCCAGGGTATCAAAAGTCGCATAAAGTGCAAATAATATAGGGATATAGGGTGTATAATGTGACAATGAGTACCGCATTCTAAAAGTATCAGAAAATCAACATTCAGCCAAGGAATTCAGTAACCCCAGGAACACACATGGCTGTAGACCACGTGCATTTGAAAATTAAACTGAGAATAATCTGCTTAATATACACTACAGGGAATATACTGACAGGCATTATTGGATGTATTGGGGTTAATTTACTAAAACTAGAGAGTGCAAAATTTGGTGCAGCTCTGCATGGTAGCCAATCAGCTTCTAACATCAGCTTGTTCAGTTAAGCTTTGAAATGCATGTGGTTAAACTGGATGGACTTGTGTCTTTTTTCAACCTGACTAACTATGTGACTATGTGACTAACTATGTGATAATGTGCTTATGAGCAAAGACCAGGCATACATCTTAAGTGAGAAATTAAAACAGATTTGCTTCATTCTTTGAAGACTTGTGCTCTCTTCATGATACAACAAGCCACAGGAGACATAGGCCCAGATTCACAAAGCACTTACGCTGACGTATAACAAGTTACGCCGAGGTAAGTGCAAATGTGCGCCGTCGTATCTGTGCGCCAGACGTATCTGTGCGCTACACCCCGCCGACGTAGCTTGCTCATGCCGGCGTAGGGTGGGCGCACATTTAGGCTGGGTGCATGGTGCCGCTCCCATTGATTAGCCATTCAAACATGCAAATGAGGGAAATACGTCGATTCACGGACCTGCGTGCGCCCAACGCAGGCTACGCAAGGTGCGTGTAAGTTGTACGTCCGGCGTAATGTTATTCCCCATAAAGGAGGTGCAACCCAGCAGAAGACATGCAAAGGTCTGCACCAGGGAACACAAGCCGGCGTATTTTACATTGGACGTGTGTCTGGCTGGGTGTAGGTTACGTTCACGCCGTACGCAGTGATCCGGCGTAGTTTAGGCAGTTGTTCCGACGTGGTTGTGAGCAGGCGCAGGGGGATGCATCCACGTCACGGCGCATGCGCAGTTCGTGATACGTATCTGTCTGGCGCTCGGCCCATCATTTGCATGGGGTCACGCCTCATTTGCATGGGTCACGCCCACTTCCACCTACGCCAGCCTGCGCCCTCGAAACCTACGCCACGCTGACGCAGCGTTGGGAGCAATAGCTTGCTGAATGCAATGCTTGCCTCTCCGCGCTACGTTGGCGCGGCGTACGGCGTCGTAATGTGAATCTGGGCCATATTTTTTATTATAAATCACAACAAACATGGAAACGTGATATAGCATTCTAATTAAAAAAAATTAGATCATTCTAATACTACATAAAATAGAATAATTTTGCATCATTATTACATTCAAGACTCGTATGCATAGCAGCAGTTTATACCATTACTATTCTTGTTTCTCTGGCACTGAATTATATGATAAGATGACAAACTGAGTAGTGCCCTCACGGGGAAATGGGGCCCTCAATGTTACCAAGCATGCATAAATATCTGGATATATGGTAAAGAGAAATATCATATATATATATTTTTTTTTTTACAGTGCTACGTTACATGCTTCAGTCTGCAGCATGTGCCATGATGAACGTTAGCTAAGATTTAAAGTAGATATATTTGTTATATATTATTATATTCTCTGTGTTTAGATTTGTTTTAGACATACCTGAAGTACAATAACTGTTGAATACATCAATACTAATGGGAAGTTTTAACCACTGTATCATAGGTAAAATCGGAGGTGCTGTATTTGGCAGATCAACAAGGTTATACCCAGAATCTTCCGTAGGAAAATCCACTTCAAGATCTATTTCACCTTAAAAAAGATAAAAAATGTATGATTACTGCATATAATTGCATTATTTTAAATACATGTATATTTTCAACTTACCTTCAGTCCTTGTTCCAGAGCCTCCAATACCTTCTTTAATATCATTAAATAAATGTGTGTCAAAATCTGCCAAAAATAGAAAGGTTATAATTTACTTTTCATATCATATTGTATAAAGTCTGTCCGGTACATAAAGCTCAGTCTAGCTATATTTGAAAGACAATCATTCAATGACTACTGTCGTTGCAACATAGATAATATTAGGAATCGGCTAAGCTATATACCGTAAATATTGTAAGGGGGACAGATTAAACTGGAAGTGGTAATCATAAACTTAATCAGAGTTGCACTAATGCGATTTAACTGCATGCACCAAATCAAAGAGTGATCCGATACAGTCCACAGGTAATATAGTGATGTGTTCTTAGTCCATATCACCACCATCTACCATCTTGAAGTGAGTACCGTATTTTCCAGCGTATAAGACAACCCCCTAATTTTCCAGGAAAAATGTTGGTTTTGGGATATACTCACTGTATAAGACTACCCCCTTCTAGTCTTTCCGGAAGCTGAGGGGTAGCCAGAACCGCTGACAGAAACAGGCTTTTTCAAATCTCACTGTGCCATTACATTACATTCCTCACTGTGCCATTACATTACATGCCCCGACTGTGCCATCACTTGCCCCGACTGTGCCATTACTTGCCCCCAGTGTGCCATCACTTGCCCCCATTGTGCCATCACTTGCCCCTCACTGTGCCATCACTTGCCCCTCACTGTGTCATCACTTGCCCCCTCACTGTGCCATCACTTGCCCCCATTGTGCCATCACTTGCCCCTCACTGTGCCATCACTTGCCCCTCACTGTGCCATCACTTGCCCCTCACTGTGCCTGAGCTTGCCCCCTCTCTGTGCCTGAGCTTGCCCCCTCTCTGTGCCTGAGCTTGCCCCCTCTCTGTGCCTGAGCTTGCCCCCACTGTGCCTGAACTTGCCCCCCAGTGCAATCACTGCAAACATTGCCATCACTCACTTTTTTTCTGGATAGACTTCAGGCGGTGCGGTGACAGTCTCCGTGCTGCACCCGTCAATGATTTAAAAGACGCGCCTTCTCCTCAGACTGTCCTGTGCTAGGCGGAACACAAAATTTCCCAGCAGCGCCTCTGTTCTGTGTTCCGCCTATCACGGACGTCTTCTCATCTCGTCCGAGGATGAGAAAGCATCTGTGATAGGAGGAACACAGAACAGAGGCGCTGCTGGGAAGATTTGTGTTCCTCCTATCACAGAACACTCTGAGGAGAAGGAGCGTCTTTTAAATCATTGACGCTCTCGCAGCACGGAGACCGTACCCGGCGTATAAGACGACCCCCGACTTTGGATGCATTTTTTTGCATCCAGAAAGTCGTCTTATACGCCGGAAAATACGGTAATCCTTTAAAAGAGCATGTAAACTGGTCATACAGTTGATATATATGATCATAAGTAGTACCCAAAATATAGAAGGCTCCACATAGCATAAAATCCTTAAAAAGCTTTATTTACCAAACCATAAAAATGCACTTACAAGAAAATCCAATAATTGCGTTAGGAACAATTATGCTGGCTGGCAAATTTAGCAACACCCATCTGCCTGGGATGGAGTGTTGCGGTGGAGTCAGCACGTCGCTTCACCCTACGCATTTCACCATACGTTGACATTTTATGACATTAATTACACACTTCAAGGTGGTGGACGGTGGTGATATGGACTAAGAACACTTATCACTATATTACCTGTGGACTGTATCAGATCACTCTTTGATTTGGTGTATGCAGTTAAATCGCATTGGCGCAACTCTGATAAGGTTTATGATTTCTGGACTGTGTTTATATCTCATGGGAGAGTTGCTGCTTTATAATGTTTACTGGATCCAGTTTTTGGCACAGTATTTTTAAAAAAAAATTGTATATGTGTTAGCGGTAACCAGGAACAAGACAGGGATGCCCAGGAACAGTCCAAGCAGTTATGTCCTGCACATTTATTCACCAAGGCACTAAACAAACACAGTTCAATGAATAAAGTCCAAATCTCAAACGTATGTCAGTTCCTGGCTTCCCTAAGGTTTAACACACACCGTAAACATTGTTAATCACACATTTAAACCTTTGATCGCCCCTAGATGTTAACCCCTTCCCAGCCAGTGTCATTACTACAGAGTATTAGCAGAGTATTAGCACTCATTATTGATGTCAGTGTCAGTTAGTCAGCATCATATTTCCCACCATACTATAACAGTCCCATTAAAAGTCACTGATCACCACCATCACTAGTATATATAAAAAAATAATAATCCAGTATCTATACCAGACACTATAACATTAACACAAACCAAATAATCTACACATATTAGGATTTGTAGCATAATACATTTTGGCCTAAATTCATAAAAATCTGATTTTTTATAATTGTTTATTGGAAATGTTTTATAGCAGAGAAAAAAAAAAAAAAATATATATATATATATATATATATATATATATATATATATATTTTTTTTTTAATTTTCCATCTTTTTTCATTTATATCGCAAAAAAACAACCAAAAAACAAAACAAAACAATGGTGGTCAAATACCACCAAGAGAAAGCTCTATTTGTGTGAATAAAATTATACAAACTACATTTGCATACAGTGTTGCATGACTGTGCAATTGCCAGTTAAAGTAGCACAGTGCCGAATAGCAAAGATGCTAATCATGAAAGGGAAAAAATCTTATGGAGATCAAGTGGATATTTGCCCAAATTTTTTATAAATACAGTCATTTATTGAAATGTGACGTGTTTCTTGCATGAAGGGATGATAATCAATGCTTTAACTATTTTAACAATTAATGACTTTTTGGATACCCCTTTTTTATTCCCTACCAAATAATGTTTTTTTTTTTGTTATGTCAAAATTAATGGAACATAACATAATTTGTATGTGAATATATATATATATATATATATATATATATATATATATATATATATATATATATATATATATATATATACTGTATATATACACACACACACACAGTATCTCACAAAAGTGAGTACACCCCTAAATATTTTATTATATCTTTTCATGTGACAACACTGAAAAAATTTCACTTTTCTACAAATTAGCTGACCTCTCAAAAGTACTCAAAAACACACAGCCATTAATGTCTAAACCGTTGGTGAGTACACCCCTAAGTGAAAATTTCCAAATTGGGTCCAAAGTGTCAATATTTTGTGTGCCCGCCATTATTTTCCAGCACTGGCCAGTCCATCACCTTTACCCTCAGCTTCTTTAGCAAGGCAGTTGTCATCTTGGAGGTGTGCCTGGGGTCATTATCACGTTGGAATACTGCCCTGCGGCCCAGTCTCCGAAGGGAGGGGATCATACTCTGCTTCAGTATGTCACAGTACATGTTGGCATTTATGGTTCCCTCAATGAATTGTAGCTCCCCAGTGCCGACAGCCCTAGACCATGACACTCCCACCACCATTATTGACTGTAGGCAAGACACACTTGTCTTTGTACTCCTCACCTGGTTGCTGCCACACATGCTTGACACCATCTGAACCAAATACGTTTATCTTGGTCTCATCAGACCACAGGACATGGTTACAGTAATCCATGTCCTTAGTCTTCTTGTCTTCAGCAAACTGTTTTCAGGCTTTCTTATGCATCATCTATAGAAGAGGCTTCCTTTTGGGACAAGAGCCATGCAGACCAATTTGATGCAGTGTGCGGCGTATGGTCTGAGCACTGACAAGCTGACCCCTAATCCCTTCAACCTCTGCAGCAATGCTGGCATCACTCATACGTCTATTTCCCCCAAAAAAACTCTGGATATGACGCTAAGCACGTGCACTCAACTGCTTTGGTCGACCATTGCGTGGCCTGTTCTGAGTGGAACCGGTCCTGTTAAACCACTTTATGGTCTTGGCCACCGTGCTGCAGCTCAGTTTCAGCTCAGAGAGTTCTTTGCCATGAGGTGCCAGGTTGAACTTCTATTAACCAGTATGGCCCCGTACACACGGCCGAGGAACTCGACGTGCCAAACACATCGAGTTCCTCGGCCAGTTCAGTCCTGGAGCCGCCGAGGACCTCGGCGGGCCGAGTTCTCCCATAGAACAACGAGGAAATAGAGAACATGTTCTCTATTTCCTCGCCGAGGTCCTCGTCGGCTTCCTCGGCCGAAAGTGTACACACGGCCGGGTTTCTCGGCAGAATTCAGCCAGAAACTTGGTCGGAAGCTGAATTCTGCCGAGGAAACTGGTCGTGTGTACGGGGCCTATGAGAGAGAGAGAGAGCGATAACACCAAATTTAACACACCTGACCCCCATTCACCCCACATGACACCAGGAAGGGAAAATTGCTAATTGGGCCCAATTTGGACATTTGCACTTAAGGGTGTACTCACTTTTGTTGCCAGCGGTTTAGACATTAATGGCTGTGTGTTGGCGTTATTTTGAGGGTACAGCAAATGTACACTGTTATACAAGCTGTAAACTCTTTACATTGTATCAAAGTATCATTTCTTCAGTGTTGTTACATGAAAAGAGAGAATAAAATATTCACAAAAAAGTGAGGGGTGTACTCACTTTTGTAAAAATAATGTGTGTGTGTGTGTGTATATATCTTAAATAGTAAAACAGTATCTATGAATTAAGAGGGCAATGCTAACAATCATTTTCCTGTCATCAATTTATAGATCACTTCCCATTCACAGAAGTGAAGGGCAGATGGCGAGAGGGCGGGGGGATCGCAGTGGCAACATTTGATGGGCACAGTGGCATTTAATGGGCAAAGTGTCAGCAATTGATGGGGCACAGTGGCTGTGTTTGATGGGGCACAGTGGCTGCTTTTGATGGGGCACAGTGGCTGCTTTTGATGGGGCACAGTGGTTGCATTTAATGGGCAAAGTGGCTGCGTTTAATGGGCAAATTGGCTGTGTTTGATAGCACAGTGGCTGCATTTGATGGGGCACAGTGATTGAATTTGATGGGCACAGTGGCTGCAATTGATGGGCACAGTGGCTGCAAATAATGGGCACAGTGGCTGCAAATAATGGGCACAGTGGCTGTATTTGATGGGCACAGTGGCTGCGTTTCATGGGCAAAGTGGCTGCGTTTCATGTGCAAAGTGGCTGCGTTTCATGTGCAAAGTGGCTGCGTTTCATGTGCAAAGTGGCTGCGTTTCATGGGCACAGTGGCTGCAATTTACGTTTTGTTTTTCGGAATTTTCAGTTTGTTTGCTCCCCCTTCCCCCAAAAAAATTTGCACCAGTCGCCACTGCATCAGACTATTACTAACTGGACAAGACACATGAACAGAGACCAGGAACATGTCTTTGAGGACTCCACTCTTTTAGAACAATCACAGCTGATGCCCTTAGCATTATTGTTTTGTGTTGTGGAATGTAATTTGCCAAGTAGACAATTGGTTAAGGTAAAAATGTGTTTTGAACATGTTTTATTGACATAAAAATAATATACTGTAAATACAATACAATGGTACATATCATGTATGGAGTAATAACACATAATATAAATGCGCACATGGCAAGACTGTCATATAATTGAACATATGTTGGCTTGGCAGCACTAAAACATATTTTGGAATAAAAAACAATATAATATTGTAAGAATGAATAAATGTTGTATCTAGATGAAATAAACAGTGCAAGTTTGGGAGATATTCACAGTACCTACAGTTAAGCCTCATTACAGGCTTACCTGTAGTTAAAGATGAAAAAGAGGGTTTACTACCACTGTAAGGTGGCATACATGGATCAAAATTTGACCGGTTTTGCATGGGGCTGGACGAATTTCAATCCATGTATGGCCACTGTGACGGTATCGGTATGATATCCCCGTCAACGTTCCCTTCTTCCCATAACGAAAATCACCCCAATATTCCACGAGGAGGGATATCCCTGGAATCGCCCAGAAAGCCACACATGAGACAAGCTTACTGCTTGAACAAGACAGACTTTAATGGTTTTTCTTCTCAGCTTTTTATACAGTCCAAGACATTGAAGCAACAATGAAATCTCCACCCCCCCTAATCACACACTAAGGCTAATTACTAAAACATTCTAGACAGGTCGGCACCGACCGACAATTATCATGTCTAATCACTGCACATTCCTTACACAACAAACCACCTTCACACACTTGAGTTTCCTAAGCAGACGTTTCGTCTGCTTCCAGTTTGACACCTATTAACACCTCTGAGAATCACTAGGTTGTAGACAGCGTTGTCACACAATTAAAGGCCTTTCAAAAGCTAGCCTTATTTAACATATGAACAGTCTTTACAGAGAGAGATGAATCACACATGAAACACCTGTTACCTGTAACCCACAGCATTAAGTTAGCAGGGAGAGCATTAGACTGAAGCATATAGGCAATTGCATCACAATGGCCCCCCTTTTCTCCCTGCTCCGGCAAACCCGGTTGGACCTTCCCTGGTCCAGTAGGGTTGACGGGTTCAGAGCTTTTAGTCCGAGGTTAACTCCGTTTGGCGTGACTGACCTCCCTTGGCAACTGCTTCAGACTCAGGTATGCCACCGGGTCTTCAGATCACACGCCGGTCAGTCCCCAAGTCTTTGTGCGATCTGCAAAGTCACCAGAAGTCAGTGTGAAGACGGTGAATGGGTCTGTGCGCCGCCATCTAGGTGTCCCGCTATGGGAGGGGCAGGTTATGGCTCTGAAGTGACAGTCACAGGAGATTCATAAAAAGAAAAAGTTATATTTGTTGAAATGCTGTAGCACTGGTGCTCAGAGTCCGGGGGGGGGGGATCAGTGCCCCATAGGGTCAGCCACCCTCTGCTCCCTCCGCAGCCGCCGGTTCTCCTCTTTGAGCTTCTCCAGCTCCATCTCCAGTTCATGGAGCCTGGGGGGGTCAGCCTGCTGTGACCTCAGGTGGTTGTTTTCCTCCTCCATGCGGCTTATGCACTCCTCCAGCTCCATGTACTCACGGATCAGCTCCTGCTTGCTCATGTCCTGCAGGCTCTCCACGTGGTCCTTCATCATCAGGAACTGGGTGGTGGTGTAAGGGGCCACCGGTGGGCCCTTGGCGAACATCTCGGCCCGCATCTGGGACGCCCGCTGCGACTCCCTCTCCTCCAGTCGCTTCTTCTCCTCCCAGGTCAGCTTGTTATACGGCTTCCAGGACCTCTTCTTCTTGAAGGGTGGCCGGCGGTGCCTCTTTCTGCCCAGCTCCCTCCAGGGCCCCTCCGGCTCAGGGCTGGAGCCCATGACCAGCTGACAATGGTGTTCCCTGTTGTCCGTAATAACAGATTGTACCATGAGGGCTTCGTAAGGGGTGCCCAATGGTTCTTCCTGACCCAGCTCCTGGGGATCCCAAGCCGAGTCTACACAATGGGCTGCTGCTGGTGGGCGGTACCCAGGTTGAGACCAATTTGACCTGGTGTTGTCATTCATGGGGCAATTCTGCTTGAAGTGACCCAACTGTTTGCACCGGAAGCAGCGTTGTTCGTTGCCCTCCTGGCGTGGATAGCGAGGGCTAGATGTCACCGGTCTGTTAGGAGGTTGGTATCTAGCGGTTGGTGGGTGTGAGGGCACCGTTTGTGGTGGAGGTTGTTCCTGTGGTGTGACCTGGTTCGTCTTGCGAGTATCTGCATATTCATCCGCCAACTTAGCGGCCTCTGGTAGAGTCATGGGCCTGCGATCTCTCACCCAGTCTTTGACGTCCGTCTGGATGTGATTGTAAAATTGCTCCAGGAGCATTAGTTGCAAAATGTCCTCTGCGGTGGTGGCCTGGCTGCTGTTAGCCCAGTTAGAGGCCGACCGGGACAACTGGCATGCCCATTCCGCATAAGAGTCTTTCGTGGTTTTGCGTGAGTCCCTGAACTTCTGTCGGTGGGACTCTGGGGTTACTGCATAACGAGCCAGGAGCGCTTCTTTAACCCGGGCGTAGCTATGGATATCCTGATCTGGCACGGTACGGAAAGCATCAGAAGCTTTGCCTGACAGTTTGCCTGACAATATTGCAACCCACTCTCCTCTAGCTATTCGGTGCAGGTTACATTGTCGCTCAAAATCCGCCAGGAAGTTATCAATCTCACAGTCCTTTTCATCAAAAGCTTTAAAAGCGCTAAACGGAATCTTCCTTGCGTCTGCTGTGCTGTACTCACTGTTTGGAGAATGTGCGGCTGCTTGTTGGACTGCTGCCAGTTTTAACTGTAGCTCTGCGTCTCTTATTTGTTTATCCTTCTGTAGTTCTGCGTTTACTAACAGGTCCATCACTTTCAGCACCACATCCGCCGTTGGGTTCGGGCCGAACCACGCTAGCTTCTCTCTCATTAGCTTGTTGGCTGGCGATTCCTCCTCCTGAATCACTGGTGTCTCCATCTCTTGTACTGCTGGCGTTGCTGCAATCCTTCCACGAACTTCCAGTAGTTCTTCCAGTGTCTGCTTGGAATCCGGGTGTGAAGGGGAATAGAAGGGAAAATCCCACTGCTACCAACCAATTGTGACGGTATCGGTATGATATCCCCGTCAACGTTCCCTTCTTCCCATAACGAAAATCACCCCAATATTCCACGAGGAGGGATATCCCTGGAATCGCCCAGAAAGCCACACATGAGACAAGCTTACTGCTTGAACAAGACAGACTTTAATGGTTTTTCTTCTCAGCTTTTTATGCAGTCCAAGACATTGAAGCAACAATGAAATCTCCACCCCCCCTAATCACACACTAAGGCTAATTACTAAAACATTCTAGACAGGTCGGCACCGACCGACAATTATCATGTCTAATCACTGCACATTCCTTACACAACAAACCACCTTCACACACTTGAGTTTCCTAAGCAGACGTTTCGTCTGCTTCCAGTTTGACACCTATTAACACCTCTGAGAATCACTAGGTTGTAGACAGCGTTGTCACACAATTAAAGGCCTTTCAAAAGCTAGCCTTATTTAACATATGAACAGTCTTTACAGAGAGAGATGAATCACACATGAAACACCTGTTACCTGTAACCCACAGCATTAAGTTAGCAGGGAGAGCATTAGACTGAAGCATATAGGCAATTGCATCACAGCCACTGTGGTTGGAATCTACTGATTCACTTCTGTTCAATCACTGTTCAATTTGGAAAAAAAATGCTTGTTCAGCACTGCAGGCAACAGACTGCAGCACTGATCTATGTGTTCTGATGGCAGGAAAGTCTCCCTGTTGTCAGACTACGACACAGTGGGTAGGATTAGGTCAGTTTTTTTGTTTCAACTCGCTGGTTATATGAAAAAAGCTGACTCACGTATGGCCAGCCTTACTTTAAAAGCCAATTATAAATTGATGTGCTTCCCATTTTTGTTTATCTTGTTGGAATTGGTGTGGGGCCCTTTTAGATATCTTAAGCTGCCATTTTGCTTTGCTGGGCTTCTGATCCGTGGCTGGGCACTTAAAGAGGACGTACAGGTACGTGATTGTGCCCAGCCGTGCCATTCTGCCGACGTATATCGGCGTTAGGCGGTCCTTAAGTGGTTAATGACCAGGCCATTTTTTGCCATAAGGCACTGCTAGCTACCATAACCCTGGAATCCTGGCTACCTACCTCCCATTTGGATATCTTTGACCCTTGAAGCTCAATCATTTTTTTTGGGGGGGGGGCCTATCTGAAGGTAAGAGCCTTGGAGCTGCAGCTTCAATATCCCCTATGTTAACCTGGCCCTGATCTGGCTCTTGGGGCACCATTCCCCCTACTGACATCCAACAATGAGGCACTATTCCTCTCATTAAAATCAATGATGGGGCACTGATGCACTGATACCCAGACATCTTTACTCCCACTGGCCACAGCCCAGCCACCCTGATGCCAGAAGTATAGTAAACCGTCCTTTTGCTTAGAAAGTTTGGGGACCTCTGGACTAGCATAATTTTGATTTTTTTTTTCTGTTTAGCTGGTAAGTATGTTTGGAAACATGTTTTTTTGTGCTTGGCAAAGCCTTTCTGTATGCATCGTACTTTAAAAGCTAGTTATAAATTGGGGTACTTGCCATTTTTGTTTATTTTCCTCTCCCAAGATGACCAGTATTACTGGCCCAATTTTCCCTATTACATCCTGCTTCTCCATTGCTGGCTTTGAAGTCAAAGGAACATAATAGTTAAATCCAAGTAAATTGAGTCCCTTTCTAATCTAGCATAACACTGTTTTCTGAATATAATTTTCTGTTTAGCTCCAGGTACATTGAAAAACAATGTATGTTCTTTCCAAAATTGTGCACATAATGTGGGGAATAGAGTTTACAATCCATCTGTAAATTTCCCTAAAGAAGGGTTCTCTTGTCCCCAAATACCTCAGGGTTTTGTGAATTTTTGTATGCCATTAAATGTCATCTTATACTTCTCTAAAGAAAATGCACATCTCTAGGTAGTGTGAAAATTACATAACAAACCTGTAGATATAGTAAACTAGTGAGTGCTTACCCATAGAATCTCCTTCTCTCAATCCATCCACTCCTTCTTCTATCAGATTCAAGTTCAATTCAGGTGATTCAAACAAGTATACATCAGTTGTTGATTCTGTATTCTCACTGTTATTATGAATTACTTCTGGTACCTCAATTAATTTAGATAGATCTTCAGTGTATTCATGTTCCATAGAGATTGGAGTAGGCTGAATTTGATTTGATGCAATTTGCATATTAGAGATGTCAAAAGATGTTTCATTGGCAGAATGAATTGCAACCAATGAACTTGGAGCTCCCATGCTTTCTTTTATTCTGCAAAATGGAACTGTAAAGTACAATGATAAATTGATTAACATTTCTACTCATTTTATGAATAGCCTGTGTTCCTACTAAACGACTAAAATAAACTACTATCCCTTTATTTAGGTGATGATAGCATGTGTAACCATGTCCAACAGCAATTCTTATTCCGCTGTTTATGTAGAGAGATTACAGGCCCATGCTACTACAATCATTTTCAATTTTCCTGTTTTCCCGAAATTGGAATGCATTTTATTTTCAAAAAATGTTTTAACTTGTTGATTTTTTAAGGGATGCCATATGCAGATTAGAGGCCACATGTCATATGCAGATTCAAAGTCACATCTGTGTTTGAGCTTTGTAATGCACATCCTAAAGCACTATAGAGGTGCATTTTCTATTGAATTCTACATATGAATTAAACAGAAAATGCAATCAAACAATACATTTATTCATTGTTTTTACTCACTGATACTTGCAGACTATCTGCAAGTGTCATTTTACACAGGAGCTGCTGCATTTTGACAGCCACTCCTGCTGTGTAATTCAAAGCAATTACCAGTAATAACGAAGGGGAGAGCAAAAAGTGGCAAGGGGAGGTGCTAGATGTAAAAGTTTTGTAGGATGTATTTTATCTTTAAAATCCTATAGTGGTTAAAGTGATGTGTGGTTCTATGGGACAAAAGTTATTGTCCTAAAAAGGGTTTGGGGACCCTGGTCCTGCCCCAGGGGACATGTATCAATGGAAAAAAAAGTTTTAAAAAACTACCGATTTTTCGGGAGCTGTGATTTTAATGATGCTTAAAGTGAAAAAATAAAAGTGAAATATTCCCTTAAATATCGTACCTGAGGAGTATACTATAGTATGCCAGTAAAGTGGCACGCGTTTCTCGTGTTTAGAACAGTTTCTGCACAAAATGACATTTCTAAAGGAATAAAAGTCATTTAAAACTGCTTGCGGCTGTAATGTAATGTCGGGTCCCGGCAATGGATGAAAATGACTGAGAAAAATGGCATGAGTAACCCTTTGGGTCTTGTATGGATATAAGGAGAACCCCACACCCAAATGAAAAAAAGAAAGGCATGGGGCGTCCAGGCCCTATATACTCTGAACAGCAGTATACAGGCGGTCCAAACAAGACAGGGACTGTAGGTTTGTTCTTAAGTTGAATCTGTTTGTAATTTTGAACAGGTACATTTTGTAATTGTAGCTCCAGCCCAAAAATCTATTTTAAAGCTTTTTGGATAACATATGGAAGGGTTATCATCACCCCTGTAACATTTGTTTGGCTGTCTGTGCCCCTGTTCAGAAGATTTCCCCTCACTTTCTGTCCCAATGACAATTGGATTTTGAGAATTTTAGGGAAACAAGGATTGGTGATAAAGCATCAGTGGAGACACCTTTTTCCCATATTAACTCTAAGGCCCCGTACACACGACCAAACATGTATGCTGAAACTGGTCCGCGGGCCAGTTTCAGCATACATGT
The DNA here is from genome assembly GCF_905171775.1 of Rana temporaria. NCBI lineage: Eukaryota > Metazoa > Chordata > Amphibia > Anura > Ranidae > Rana > Rana temporaria. The sequence goes on from NC_053493.1 coordinate 170,906,260, forward strand.
TCGGTCGTGTGTAGGCGCGAGCGGGCCGAATTCCTGCAAACATTTGCCCGCCGGGCCTTTTCCCAGCGGGCAAATATTCCTGGACGTGTTTTAAAACCGTCCGCTGGAATCCTGCCCGCTCGGACATGTACGGTCGTCAGTACAGACCTACCGTACATGTCCGAGCGCCCGCCGTCCCTCGCATGCGTCGAATGACTTCGACGCATGCGTGGAAGCCTTTAAATGGCAGGCCCGCCCACATCGCCGCGTCATCGTCGCGTCATCGTCGCGGCGACGACGCGGACACGCCCCGCGTAGTGTTTACGCGCGGACTTCTGTATGATGGTTAGTACAACCATCGTACAGAAGCCCTCTGGCAGGCATGTACGGTGAAAACGGTCCGACGGACCGGTTTCACCGTACATGTTTGCTCGTGAGTACCCGGCCTTACAGTAGACAATTTCCCTTCCCAGGGGTAGATTTCCTCTCACTTCCTGTGGTCTCCATCCGTTTGTAAGTAGGAGTCGTTTGTAAGTTGGATGTTTGAAAGTAGGGGACCGCCTGTATATACTATACGACCTGCCCTGTATACTCTGCAGAAATTTGGGCCTTAGGTGTTGGTGGTACAAGAATACTCTAAGCCCTCACAGTTAATCTTGGTGGGCGCTGGAACCGGCCCTGCTGTGAAATATTATATCAAGAATTGTAATTACATGCCCCTGTTGAACAGGGGTAGAAAAATTGGGCCTTCGGTGGTGGTTCCACAACACTGTAAGCCCTGACAGTTACTCTTGGTGGGCCCAGGAACGAGTCCTGCTGTGAAATATTAGATAAAAAAATTGAATTACAAGCCCCTGGGGCAGAAAAATTGGGCTTTAGGCACTAGTGCTGGTGCCACAACACTGCAACCTCTCACAGATACTCTAGTTGAGTGCAGGAACGAGCCCTGCTGTGAAATATTACAGCAAAAATTGTAATTACACGCCCCTGTTAAACAGGGGCAGAAAAATTGGTCCAGCCACTGGTGGTGGTGCCCAGAACCAAAAATGTTCTTAGAAGCTATCAACATGAACATTAAGGTGGAATAGGATAGTCACTCAGCATCAGCATAGGCAGTCTTCAGGGGATCTCCCATTCATAAAGAAATTAATCGGTTACATCAGCATCAGGTGCTTGGTAGCTGGTGATCCAAGACTGATTCATTTTTATGAAGGTGAGCCGATCAACCGAGTCTGTGGACAGGCGCACACTGTGATCGGTTACAAAGCCTCCAGCAGCACTAAATGTGCGTTCCAAAAGAACGCTGGATGCAGGACAGGCCAGTAGCTCAATTGCATACTGTGCAAGCTCTGGCCAGTGATCCATCCTCAAGACCCAGTAACCCAGTGGATTTTCGGTTGGAAAGGTCTCCAAGTCTGATCTTGCCCCTAGGTATTCCTGCACCATGTAAATCAGACACTGGCGATGGTTGCTGGAACCGATCAGACCTTGGGGCTGCCGACCAAAAAATTGTCTGAATGCATCGATCAGATGGCCACCTTCTCCACCGCTCCTTTTGTGACTGACTGAAGCCTCAGCAACACGTTGTCCAGGAGGACCAGGAAATTGTAACCTCCCAGGCTCTGGAAATGCCTTGTAGAAACCTTTCTGCAAGGCCTCCCGAAGATGTTTCATGCTCTGCTCCCTCTGCGAAGGCTGGATAAGTTCTGCAACCTTACCTTTGTAACGTGGATCAAGAAGGGTTGCCAGTCAGTAATGATCCCTCTCCTTGATACCACAAATCCAAGGGTTCTTTCGCAGGCTTTGCAGGATTAGGGAGGCCATGCAGCGTAGGTTTGCTGAGGCATTCGGTCCGGAGTCCTCTGGGTCACCAAGGACGACATGATACACAGCCACCTTCTCCCAGCCACGTACAAGTCCATGGGTTTCTGAGGACTGAAAATTATCCCTTGAAGACTGCTGCTGATGCTGAGTGCTAGGCTCCACCTCCATGCTGACACAATCCTCATCCTTCTCCTCCTCCTCTTCCTGTGAGATCGGCGGGCCTGCAGGAATACTGGGCCAGATTCTGGTAGATCCTGCGGCGGCGTCGCGTAAGCTATTTACACTACGCCGCCCCAACTTACAGGAGCAAGTGCTGTATTTCCCAAACACTTGCTCCGTAATTTGCGGCGGCGTAGTGTAATTGGCCTGGCGTATCCCCGCGTAATTCCAAGGGGGCGGCTTGTATATAAATTAAGCGCGCCCCCGTGCCGATCTAACTGCGCATGCGCCGGTCTTAAAATAGCCCAGTGCGCATGCTCCCGTTCTCGACGGAAAACGTCAATGACGCCGACGTGTGCGTCATTGACGTAAAGTCGTATTCAAGAACGACTTAGGAAAATGACGTACCCGACGGGAAAAGACGACGCAGACCCGACGCCATACTTAACATGGCATACGGCGGACTGGCGTAAGGTTACCCCTCGTATAGCAGGGGTAACCTTGCACTTACGCAAACGACGTAAGCGACGGTTACGCGACGCGAATTCGTTCGGGAATCGGCGTATCAGGCTCATTTGCATAAACAAATGAGACCTGAACGTAAACGCCACCTAGCGGCCGGCGTTGCATTACATCCAAAATCCGACGGTGTAAGTGCCTTACACCTGTCGGATCTTGGCAGTATCTATGCGAAAATGATTCTAAGAATCACTCGCATAGATACAAGGGCTCAGAAACAGAGATACGACGGTGTTTCCTGAGTTACACCGTCGTAACTCTTCTGAGAATCTGGCCCATTGTTTGGATAAAGGGGGTCTTGAGAGGTAAGGAAGTCCTCCTCTTCCTCCCTCTGTTCTGCCTCAAGTGCCCTGTCTATTATTCCACACAGTGTGTGCTCCAACAGGTAGACAAGGGGGACAGTATCACTGATTGAAGGAACTGTCACTGCTCACCATCCCCGTGGCCTCCTCAAATGGTGACAGGACAGTGCATGCATCCTTGATCATGAGCCATTGGCGTGGCAAAAAAAAGCCAAGCTCCCCTTACCCTGTCCTGGTGCCATACTCGCACAGGTACTCATTGATGGCCCTCTGCTGCATGTGCAGCCGCTGCAGCATTGCCAACATTGAGTTCCACCTGGTGGGCATGCCACAGATGATGCGGTTTTTGGGCAGGTTGCATTCCTTTTGGAGGTCAGCCAGCCGAGCACTGGCATTATATGACCAGCGGAAATGCCCACATAGTTTCCTGGCCTGCTTCAGGAGATCCTGTAAGCCCGGGTGCCTGCACAAGAACTGCTGCACCACCAAATTAAGGACGTGAGCCAAACAGGGCACATGGGTCAAGTGTGCCTGTCGGAGGGCAGAGAGGAGGTTGGTGCCATTGTCGCAAACAACCATTCCTGGCTGAAGCTGGCATGGCGTCAACCACCTCTGAGCCTGCCCCTGCAGAGCTGACAGAATCTCTGCCTCAGTGTGACTCCTGTCCCCTAAGCAGACCAACTCAAGCACTGCATAGCATCTTTTTGCCTGAGTGCTTGCGTAGCCCCTAGAACGCCTACGGAGCACCGCTGGTTCCGAGGACAAATCTGCACAGGAAGAGGCCAGAGAGGAAGAGGAGGAGGGGGTGGAGGAGAGAGGTGTGGCAGAATCACCACTACCAGCATTTTGAAGGAGTGGTGGTGGAAAAAGCTCCAACAA